>NC_041385.1:726764251-726876884 GCF_002162155.2 Triticum dicoccoides
AGGGCACGCCCCCTGTCTCATGGGCCCCTCGGGCATCCACCGACATACTTCTTCCTCCTATATAAGCCTACGTACCCCGAAAACAACCAGGGGCAGGACGAAACACAAGTTCCACCACCGTAACCTTCTGTATCCGCGAGATCCCATCTTGCAGCCTTCGCCGACACTCTGTCGGAGGGGGAATCGACGATGGAGGGCCTCTACATCGACATCCTTGCCTCTCTGATGAGTTGTGAGTAGTTTACCACAGACCTACGGGTCCATAGTTATTAGCTAGATAGCTTTTTTGAATATCAATACAATGATCTCCCCCTCTCTTGTGGAGATCTATTCGATGTAATCTCTTTTTGCGGTGTGTTTGTCGAGATCCGATGAATTGTGGGTTTATGATCAGATTTATCTATGAATAATAATTGAATTTTCTCTGAATTATTTTATGTATGATTGAGTTATCTTTGCAAGTCTCTTTGAATTATCAGTTTTATTTGGCCTACTAGATTGATCTTTCTTGCCATGGGAGAAGTGCTTAGCTTTGGGTTCAATCTTGTGGTGTTCTTACCCAGTGACAGAAAGGGTTGCAAGACACTTATTGTATTGTTGCCATCGAGGATAACAAGATGGGGTTTATATCATATTGCTTGAGTTTATCCCTCTACATCATGTCATCTTGCTTAATGCGTTACTCTGTTCTTATGAACTTAATACTCTAGATGCATGCTGGATAGCGGTCGATGTGTGGAGTAATAGTAGTAGATGCAGGCAGGAGTCGGTCTACTTGTTATGGATCTGATGCCTATATACATGATCATGCCTAGATAACGTCATAATTATTCGCTTTTCTATCAATTGCTCGACAGTAATTTGTTCACCCACCGTAATACTTATGCTCTCGAGTGAAGCCTCTAGTGAAACCTATGGCCCCCGGGTCTATCTCTTATCATATTTGCTTTCAATCTACTTTTATTTGCATCTTTATTTTCTGCATCTATATTATAAAATACCAAAAATATATTTATCTTATCATACTATCTCTATCAGATCTCACTTTTGCAAGTGGCCGTAAAGGGATTGACAACCCCTTTATCGCGTTGGTTGCGTGTTCTTTGTTTGTTTGTGTAGGTGCGTGGGACTTGTTGAGGAGCCTCCTACTGGATTGATACCTTGGTTCTCAAAAGCTGAGGGAAATACTTACGCTACTATTGCTGCATCACCCTCTCCTCTTTGAGGAAAACCAACGCAAGCTCAAGACGTAGCAAGAAGGATCTCTGGCACCGTTGCCGGGGAGGTCTTCGCTCAAGTCAAGACATACCAAGTACCCATGACAACCTCATCTCCCTCGCATTTACATTATTTGCCATTTGCCTCTCGTTTTCCTCTCCCCCACTTCACCCTTGCCGTTTTATTCGCCCTCTCTTTCCCAATCTCCTCTCTTTTTCGCTCGCCCGTTTTCGGTTTGCTTGTGTGTTGGATTACTTGTTGCCATGGCACAAGATAATACCAAATTATGTGATTTCTCGAACACCAATAATAATGATTTCCTTAGTACTCCAATTGCTCCTCTTAATGATGTTGGGTCTTGTGAAATCAATGCTGCTTTGCTGAATCTTGTTATGAAAGATCAATTCGCCGGCCTTCCTAGTGAAGATGCCGCACTTTGTTGATTTGTGTGATATGCAAAAGAAGAAAGATACGAATAAAAAAAATTCAAATTGAAGTTATTTCCGTTTTCACTTAGAGATCGTGCTAAAGTTTGGTTTTCATCTTTGCCTAAAAATAGTATTGATTCTTGGAACAAGTGCAAAGATGCTTTTATCTCTAAGTATTTTCCTCCCTCTAAGATCATCACTCTTAGGAACGATATTATGAATTTTAAACAACTTGATCATGAGCATGTTGCCCAATCTTGGGAAAGAATGAAATTGATGCTTCGCAATTGCCCTACTCATGGCTTGAATTTATGGATGATTATACAAAAAAAATTATGCCGGTTTGAACTTTGCTTCTAGAAATCTCTTAGATTCGGCCGCGGGAGGCACGTTTATGGAAATCACGTTGGGAGGTGCTACAAAACTTCTTGATAATATTATGGCTAATTATTCTCAATGGCACCCCGAAAGATCTTCTAGTAGAAAAGTGCATGCTATAGAGGAAATCAATGTTTTGAGTGGAAAGATGGATGAACTTATGAAATCGTTTGCTACTAAAAACACTCCTTTTGATCCCAATGATATTCCTTTGTTTTCCTTGATTGAGAATAATAATGAATCTATGGATGTAAATTTTGTTGGTAGGAATAATTTTGGAAACAATGCTTATAGAGGAAACTTTAATGCTAGACCGTTCCCTAGTAATTCCTCTAATAATTATGGAAATTCCTACAATAATTCTTATGGTAATTTCAATAAGTTTCCCTCTGATTTTTAGAATAGTGTGAAAGAATTTATGATTTCTCAAAAGAATTTTAATGCTTTGCTCGAAGAAAAATTGCTCAAAGTTGATGATTTGGCTAGGAACGTTGATAGACTTTCGCTTGATGTTGATTCTCTTAAAATTAGATATTATCCTCCTAAGCATGATATCAATGAGTCTCTCAAAGCAATGAGGATTTCCATTGATGAGTGTAAGGAAAGAACCGCTAGATTGCGTGCTACAAAAGATAGCTTTATAAAAGCGTGTTCTTCTAGTTTCTATGAAAATAATGATGAGGATCTTAAAGTTATTGATGTGTCTCCTATTAGATCTATGTTTTGTAATATGAGTTTTGATGATTATGGTACTGATGATGAATCAACTTTGCCTAGAAGATGTCCCAAGAATTCAGAGTTATTAGATCTTGGTGCTAATTTTGGTAAACGTAAGATTACGGAAGTCACAACTTTAAATAGCATTGAACCCACTATCTAGGATTTCAAGGAATTTGATTATGATAATTGTTCTTTAGAAGTTTGTATTTCCTTATTGCAATCCGTTGTAAATTCTCCACATGCTTATAGTCAAAACAAAGCTTTTACCAAACATATTGTTGATGCCTTGATGCAATCTTATGATGAAAAACTTAATTTGGAAGTTTCTATACCTAGAAAACTTAATGATGAGTGGGAACCTACTATAAAGATTAAGATTAAAGATTATGAGTGTTTTGCTTTGTGTGATTTGGGTGCTAGTGTTTCCACGATTCCGAAAACTTTATGTGATATTCTAGGTTTCCATGATCTTGATGATTGCTCGTTAAATTTGCACCTTGCGGATTCCACCATTAAAATGCCAATGGGAAGGATCAATGATGTTCTTATTGTTGCAAATAGAAATTTGGTGCCCATTTATTTTATCGTTCTTGATATAGATTGCAATCTTTCTTGCCCTGTTATTCTTGGTAGACCTTTCCTTAGAACGATTGGCGCGATTATTGACATGAAGGAAGAGAATATTAGATTCCAAATTCCATTAAAGAAAGGCATGGAGCACTTTCCAAGAAATAAAGTCAAATTACCTTATGAATCTATCATGCGGGCTACTTATGAATCAAGTGCCAAAGATGGCACTCGTTAGATCTATCTTCGCTTTTATGCCTAGCTAGGGGCGTAAAACGATAGCACTAGTTGGGAGGCAACCCAATTTTCTTTGTGTTCTTTGTTTTTGTTACTGTTTAGTTTAAATTTTGTTTCTACCTTCTGTTTAGATGTGTTTTTAGCTTTTAATTAGTGTTTGTGCCAAGTAGAACCTATAGGATAAACTATGATGATAGTTGATTTGATTCTGCTGAAAAACAGAAACTTTGCGCTCACAAGAAACAATTCAATAAAACACAGAAACGTGATTTTTCATTGATTATTTTTTATGCTAATCAATAGACAAATTTTCCAGTACGTCCTATTTTTGTAGGATTTTTAGAGTTCCATAAGTTTGCGTTAGTTACAGATTGCTACAGACTGTTCTGTTTTTGACAGATTCTGTTTTTCGTGTGTTGTTTGCTTATTTTGATGCATCTATGGCTAGTAAAATAGTTTATAAACCATAGAGAAGTTGGAATACAGTAGGTTTAACACCAAAATAAATAAAGAATGAGTTCATTACAGTACCTTATGTGGTGGTTTTGTTTTCTTTCACTAACGGAGCTTATAAGATTTCCTGTTGAGTTTTGTGTTGTGAAGTTTTCAAGTTTTGGGTAAAGCTTTTATGGACTATGGAATAAGGAGTGGCAAGAGCCTAAGCTTGGGGATGCCCAAGGCACCCCAAGATATTCAAGGATAGCCAAAATCCTAAGCTTGGGGATGCCCCGGGAAGGCATCCCCTCCTTCGTCTTCGTTCATTGGTAACTTTACTTGGAGCTATATTTTTATTCACCACATGATATGTGTTTTGCTTGGAGCGTCGTGTATTATATTAGTCTTTGCTTTTTAGTTTACCACAATCATCCTTGCTGTACACACCTTTTTGTATAAGCCTATTTGATTAGAATTTGCTAGAATACTCTATGTGCTTCACTTATATCTTTTGAGCTTGATAGTTTTTGCTCTAGTGCTTCACTTATATCTTTTAGAGCACGGTGGTGTCTTAATTTTGGAGAAATTTCTAGTCTCTCATGCTTCACTTATATTATTTTGAGAGTCTTTTAGAACAGCATGGTATTTGCTTGGGTTACAAATTTGGTCCTAGAATAATGAGCATCCAAGTTGGGTATAATAAAAACTATCATACAAATTGAATTGGATTCTATGATCAATTTGTTGCTTGATAATTGTTTTGAGATATAAAGGTAGTAATGTTAGGGTCATGCTAGTGGATAATTATGAAATTGAGAAATACTTTTGTTGAAGTTGGCAAGTCCCATAGCATGCACGTATGGTAAAAGTTGTGTGACAAATTTGTTGCATGAGGTGCTCTTTTGAGTGTCTTCCTTATGAGTGGCAGTCGGGGACGAGCGATGGAATTTTTTCCTTCCAACCTATCCCTCTTGGGTCATGCGTAGTAGTACTTTGCTTCGAGGGCGAAGTAGATTTTTTCAATAAGTATATGAGTTCTTTATGACTAATGTGAGTCCATGGATATACGCACACTCATCCTTCCACTTTGCTAGCTTTTCTTATTACCGCGAAACTCTCGCCGGTATTGAACCCATTATTTACCTTCCTCAAAACAGCCACCATACCTACCTATTATGGCATTTCCATAGCCATTCCGAGATATATTGCCATGCAACTTTCCATCGTTCAGTTTATTATGACATGTTTCATCATTGTCATATTGCTCTTTGCATGATCATGTAGTTGACATCGTATTTGTGGCAAAGCCACCTTCATAATTTTCATACATGTCGCTCTTGATTCATTGCATATCCCGGTACACCACCGGAGGCATTCACATAGAGTCATATCTTGTTCTAGCTTTGAGTTGTAATTCTTGAGTTGTAAATCCATAAAAGTGTGATGATCTTCATTATTAGAGCATTGTCCTAGTGAGGAAAGGATGATGAAGACTATGATTCCCCCACAAGTCGGGATGAGACTTCGGACTTTAGAAAAATAAAAGAGGCCAAAGAAGCCCACCAAAAAGAAAAAAAGAAAAAGAAAAAAAATAAAAAGGAAAAATAAAAAAAACAAAAGAAGAGAAAAAGAAAAGAAAAAAATATAAAATGAGAGAAAAAGAGAGAAGGGACAATTGCTACTATCTCCTTTTCCACACTTGTGCTTCAAAATAGCACCATGATCTTCATGATAGAGAGTCTCATATGTTGTCACTTTCATATACTAGTGGGAATTTTTCTTTATAGAACTTGGCTTGTATATTCCAATGATGGGCTTCCTCAAAGTGCCCTAGGTCTTCGTGAGCAAGCAAGTTGGATGCACACCCACTTAGTTTCTTTTGTTGAGCTTTCATATATTTATAGCTCTAGTGCATATGTTTTTTTGATAGAAAGACTGTAAGGGACCCCCCTACAGCATATTTGATGCAACAAACCCAAATTGCAAGTACAGTGCCTTGAACCTGGGTGGGTGGGAAGACATCAGCCCCTTCCTACCACTAGGCTATGCCTTAGTCTGCATATGTTGCATGGCAATCCCTACTCACTCACATTGATATCTATTGATGGGCATCTCCATAGCCCATTGATACGCCTAGTTGATGTGAGGCTATCTTCTCCCACTTTTTGTCCTTACAACCACCACCATTTGCCACCATAGTGCTATGTCCATGGCATGCGCTCATGTATTGCGTAAGAGTTAAAAAAGCTGAAGCGCGTTAAAAAGTATGAACCAATTGCTCAGCTCGTCATCGGGGTTGTACATGATGGGAGTATTTTGTGTAATGGAAATGAAGCATGGCCTAACTATATGATTTTGTAGGGATAAGCTTTCTTTGGCTATGCTATTTTGGTAGGAGATGATTATTTGTTAGTATGCTTTGAAGCATTATTATTTTTATGTTTTATAAGATTTTATCTTGAATCATTTGGATCTGAATATTCATGCCACATTAAAGAAAACTACATTGAGAATTATGCTAGGTAGCATTCCACATCAAAAATTTCTTTTTTATCATTTACCTACTCGAGGACGAGTAGGAATTAAGCTTGGGGATGCTTGATACGTCTCCAACGTATCTATAATTTTTGATTGTTCCATGCTATTATATTACCCCTTTTGGATGTTTATGGGCTTTATTTTACACATTTATATCATTTTTGGGACTAACCTACTAACTGGAGGCCCAGCCCGTATTGTTGTTTTTTTGCCTATTTCAGTATTTCGAAGAAAAGGAATATCAAACGGAGTCCAAACGGACTGGAACCTTCGGGAGCGTGATTTTTGGAACGAACGTGATCCAGAGGACTTGGAGTGCAAGTCAAGAAGCAGCCGAGGCTACCACGAGATAGGAGGGCGCCCCCCTGTAGGGCACGCCCCCCTATCTCATGGGCCCCTCGGGCGTCCATCGACGTACTTCTTCCTCCTATATAAGCCTACGTACCCCAAAAACATCCAGGGGCAGGATGAAACACAGTTCCCACAACGGTAACCTTCTGTATCTGTGAGATCCCATCTTGGAGCCTTCGCCGGCACTCTGTCGGAAGGAGAATCGACCATGGAGGCCTCTACATCAACATCCTTGCCTCTCTGATGTGTTGTGAGTAGTTTACCACAGATCTACGAGTCCATAGTTATTAGCTAGATGGCTTCTTCTCTCTTTTTGGATCTCAATACAATGATCTCCCCCTCTCTTGTGGAGATCTATTCGATGTAATCTCTTTTTGCGGTGTGTTTGTCGAGATCCGATGAATTGTGGGTTTATGATCAGATTTATCTATGAATAATAATTGAATCTTCTCTGAATTCTTTTATGTATGATTGAGTTATCTTTGCAAGTCTCTTCGAATTATCAGTTTGGTTTGGCCTACTAGATTGATCTTTCTTGCCATGGGAGAAGTGCTTAGCTTTGGGTTCAATCTTGCAGTGTTCTTACCCAGTGACAGAAAGGGTTGCAAGACACTTATTGTATTGTTTCCATCTTGGATAACAAGATGGGGTTTATATCATATTCCTTGAGTTTATCCCTCTACATCATGTCATCTTGCTTAATGTGTTACTCTGTTCTTATGAACTTAATACTCTAGATGCATGCTGGATAGCGGTCGATGTGTGGAGTAATAGTAGTAGATGTAGGTAGGAGTCGGTCTACTTGTTATGGATGTGATACCTATATACATGATCATGCCTAGATAACGTCATAATTATTCGCTTTTCTATCAATTGCTCGACAGTAATTTGTTCACCCACCGTAATACTTATGCTCTCGAGAGAAGCCTCTAGCGAAACCTATGGCCCCCGGGTCTATCTCTTATCAAATTTTCTTTCAATCTACTTTTATTTGCATCTTTATTTTCTGCATCTATATTATAAAATACCAAAAATATATTTATCTTATCATACTATCTCTATCAGATCTCACTTTTGCAAGTGGCCGTGAAGGGATTGACACCCCCTTTATCGCATTGGTTGCGAGTTCTTTGTTTGTTTGTGTAGGCGCGTGGGACTTGTTGAGGAGTCTCCTACTGGATTGATACCTTGGTTCTTAAAAACTGAGGGAAATACTTATGCTACTATTGCTGCATCACCTTCTCCTCTTCGAGGAAAACCAACGCCAAGATCAAGACATAGCATCTTCCACCGATCAATTTTTCTAGTCGACCACCATATCAGTAGTAGTATTCCCCCATGTATATAGTATAGTCCGAGCAGTTTTGTAATGATAGTTAGACTGATGTATGCCCATGTTTCAATTGATTGAAGTGATATGTTTGTGTTTGTCTCATGTGCATATGGGTAGTGTTTTCCCTCTAGGTCTCATTCTATTCTGTTTTCTCATCTTTTCTAAACCCGTCAGATGCCTCCAAGACGCGACAATGGATTTGCTTTCCCACCGGAGCTCACTCAATTGATCCAGCAACAGAATGCATTGATGCAGATACTAGTCCAGAATCAGAATCAGGGGAACAACAACAACAACAACCCACCACCACCACCACCTGTTGACCACTTAGCCCGTTTTCTAAGGCTAAATCCGCCAGTGTTCTCTAGTAGCACCAAGCCGATTGTTGCAGATGATTGGCTCTGCAAGATTGGAAGGGAGTTGACAACTGCAGGATGCACAGATGCAGAGAGAGTGTGTTTTTCCGCACATCAGTTTGATGGACCCGCAGCATCATGGTGGGAGAATTTCACGGCCACTTACCCTGTCGACACTATCACATGGGACCATGTTTCAGTAGGAGCTATGGACATGAAGAAGCGCGAGTTTAGCAACTTGCGCCAAGGAGGACGCACAGTGGGCCAGTATGTGGATGATTTTAGTAAGTTAGCACGTTATGCCCCAGATGACGTCGCTACAGATGCAGCTAAGCAGGAGAAGTTTCTGGAAGTACTAAATGATGAGCTGAGCATGTAGTTGATGGTGGCAACCTTTAACTACTACCAGGTTGGTAGACAGAGCTCTCGTGATTGAAGGGAAGCAGTAGCAGATTGACAACCGCAAGAGGAAGTATGGACAAGGGAAGTACAATTCTGGAGCTCAGTAGAGACCCCGTTTTACCCCGAACTCGGGAGGACCCCTACAACATAACCATGGATGCCACAATCACAATGGTGGGAGTTCGCATAACCATAGTGGCCCCAGGAATGGGAATGGTAATGGAGGAAGCAACGGTCAGAAGCGTTCCAACCCAGCAACGCCCACCAAGAAGGATCTAAGTCACATTACTTGTTTCAAGTGCGGGAATAATGGACATTACGCCATGGAGTGTTCTGAAGCAAAGAATGGAAATGGCAATGGAAGCTCTGGGAAGAAGCCCAACCCTTTCAACAGGGGACAAGTGAACCACGTTAGCATGGAGGAGGTTGAAGCGCAGCCAGATGTAGTAATAGGTAAGTTTTTGGTTAAGTCATTTACTGCAATCGTTCTTTTTGATACTGGTGCATCGCATTCATACATATCAAGGGGATTTGTGGATAAGTATAAACTGCCCACCAAAGTTCTTAGAACACCTATGTTAGTAAGCTCTCCAGGAGAGGAGCATATGGCAAGCCAAGGATGTTTCCAAATGCCTTTGACCATAGGTAGGCATGTTTTCCCCTCAGACCTAATAATTTTGGAGTCGCAAGGTTTGGATGTGATTTTGGGTATGGATTGGTTATCGATGTATGGTGGGAACATCGATTGCGCCACTAAGTCGATTATGCTTACCACCCCAGAAGGAAGGAGGATTAAGTATGTATCTCGGCATGTGCCAAAGAGGACTCAAGTGAATTCCTTATCAGGAGTTGTACAGGAGGAAGTACCAGCGGTGAAGGATTTCCCTGATGTATTTCCAGAAGAGTTGCCAGGCATGCCACCGGATAGAGACATCGAGTTTCTGATTAAGCTTTTTCCAGGCACATGGCCAATGTCTAAGAGATCGTACAGGATGCCCGCAAAGGATTTGGAGGAAATTAAGAAGCAGATTAAGGAGTTACTGGATAAAGGCTATATTCTCCCAAGTTCGTTACCTTGGGGATAACCGGTGCTTCTAGTGGAGAAGAAGGATGGATCATTGAGGATGGTTGTTGATTATCGTGGATTGAATGAAGTAACAATCAAGAACAAGTACCCATTGCCGATGATCAATGATCTGTTTGACCAATTGCAAGGAGCTAAAGTATTTTCCAAGATCGATCTACGATCAGGATACCACCAGCTGAAGATTCGAGAGCAGGATATACCTAAGACAGCTTTTACCACGAGGTACAGGCTATATGAGTATACCGTTATGTCATTTGGACAGACTAACACACCTGCCTATTTTATGAACATGATGAACAAGGTGTTTATGGAGTTTTTGGATAAGTTTGTCGTGGTGTTCATTGATGATATTCTACTCTACTCAAAGAATGAATAGGAGCATAAGGAGCATTTGCGGTTGGTACTTGGGAAGGTCAGAGAACATCAGCTATATGCCAATTTCAGCAAGTGTGAGTTTTGGTTGAAGGAAGTTGGATTCCTTGGAAATGTTATATCCAGAGAAGGAATAGCAGTAGACCCCACCAAGGTTGTCACAATGACAAATTGGGAAGCACCCACGTCAGTTGGAGAGATCCAGAGTTTTCTTGGACTCGCAGGATACTACCGGAGGTTCATTGAGAATTTCTCGAAGATTGCAAAGCCCATGACGGAGTTGTTGAAGAAGGACACCAAGTTTAAATGGACTGAGGAATGTGAGGCCAGTTTTCAAGAGTTGAAGAAACGCTTGGTTACAGCTGCTCTGTTGATTCTTCGAGATCAACACAAGGATTATCAGGTGTATTGCAATGCTTCTCGTCGAGGACTTGGAGCAGTGCTTATGCAGGAGGGAAGAGTTGTTTCATATGCCTCACGACAGCTTAAACCCCATGAGTTGAATTATGCTACACACGATTTGGAGTTAGCAGACGTAGTGCAAGCGTTGATGACGTGGAGACACTTTCTCATCAGAAACCATTGTGAGGTGTACACGGATCACAAGAGTTTGAAGTATATCTTCACGCAGAAGAAGTTGAATCTCAGGCAGAGGAGATGGTTGGAGCTCATCAAGGATTATGATATGAGGTTGCATTATCATCCCGGAAAGGCCAACATAGTAGCTGATGCATTGAGTTGCAAGAGCCATGTCAATACGCTCATTACCGGAGAGTTACCCAAGGAGTTAGCAGAGGACCTTCGTGAGCTATGTTTGGAAATAGTTCCAAGAGGTTATGTAGCAGCATTGGAAATTCAGTCTACTTTGATGGATAAGATCAGAGAAGCTCAGAAGACGGACAAGGAGATTGCCGAGATAAAGGAAAGGATGAGCAAAGGAAAAGCTAAGGGATTTCATGAGGATGAGCACGATACCTTATGGTTTGAGGACCGCGTATATGTGCGAAATGATCCGGAGATCAGGAAGTTGATTCTGCAGGAGGCCCATGATTCGCTGTATTTGATTCACCCAGGAAATGCCAAGATGTATCTGGATTTGAAGGATAGTTTTTGGTGGACCGGAATGAAGAAGGATATTGCAGAGTATGTAGCAGTTTGTGATGTATGTCAGAGAGTGAAGGCAGAGCATCAGAAGCCAGCAGGATTGCTACAGCCATTGCTGATACCCGAATGGAAGTGGGATAAGCTAGGCCTGGATTTTATTACGGGATTACCTAGGACTCGTTCAGGCTATGACTCTATATGGGTTGTAGTTGATCGTTTGACGAAGGTAGCACATTTCATCCCAGTAAAGACCACTTACACCAGTGCTAAGTTGGCAAAGATATATATGACCAGGATCGTATGTCTGCATGAAGTTCCGAGGACCATTGTATCAGATAGAGGAACCAAGTTTACCTCAATGTTCTGGAATCAGTTACATGAAACTTTGGGTACCAGGCTAGAGTTCTGTACAGCCTTTCATCCACAGACAGATGGACAGACCGAGAGAGTTAATCAGATTCTGGAAGACATGTTGAGAGCTTGTGTGCTGGATTATGGATCTAGTTGGGAAGACAATTTGCCATATGCAGAGTTCTCTTACAACAACAACTATCAAGCTAGTTTAAAGATGGCCCCTTTCGAAGCTTTGTACGGAAGGAGGTGCAGGACACCGTTGTTATGGGATGAAGTTGGAGACTGTCAGTTCTTTGGACCAGATTTGATTAAAGAGTCTGAAGAGAAGGTTAAGCTGATTTGCGATAGACTCAAAGTAGCCTAGTCCAGACAGAAGAGCTACATGGATTCTAAACGCAAGGAGACAGTTTACGAAGTCAGAGACCGAGTATATCTTCGTGTGTCCCCACTTCGAGGAGTTCAGCATTTTGGAGTTAAGGGAAAGTTAGCACCACGATTTGTGGGACCATACAAAGTTTTGGAACGTATGGGAGAAGTTGCTTACAAATTGGAATTGCCCGACAAATTTTCAAGAGTTCACGATGTGTTCCACGTTTCCCAGTTGAAAAAGTGCCACACAGAGATGGCTGATATCCCTCTGAGAGATATAGTGCCACTGGAGGCGATTTAGTTGGATAGAGATTGGACCTACGAGGAGAAACCAGTGAAGATCCTCGAGTTTGCCAGCCGAGTCACACGTAGCAAGGTTATCAAATTCTATAAAGTTCAGCGAGCCACCATACCGAGGATGAAGCCACTTGGGAACGAGAGGAAGACCTACGGAAGGACCAGCCTTACCTATTTTCTAGCCAACCCGAATCTCGAGGGCGAGATTCATCTTAAGGGGGGTAGGTTTGTAACATCCCAAATTTCCAATTTGGAATGTTGTACATTAGATCATCATTGCATATCATAATTTATTGCCTTTTTGGTAGATCCTAGAAATACTACGCAACTCAAGGACCCACGGAGAGAGTTGGGGATTTTGTTAGTTTCATACTTGAGTTTTCTCAAAATTTTAAAAGAGGATCATTTGATTTTAATTATTTTCTCTTCAAATATTTCTGTTATGAAAATAAAAGAGAGGGGATAAAATGACTTACCAAAAATAAAGAAATATTGGAGGTTAAATATTAAAATCAAATAAGAATTTTATTCGGAGATTTATTGCTATTTTATTTGAATTAGAAAAATTGAACGTTTTCAAAATTGCCTTTTTTAGGCCAAGAAAATGTTCGTCTTGTTCTAAATATTTTATTTAGACGGTGAAAATTTGTTTTGGCATTTTTAGATTTTTATTTTATTTTCTAGCATTTGTTTAGTTTCAGTGGATTTTAAAAAAATGTTCGCGCGCCCGATTGGGCGAGCGGCCCAGCCGAGCCGGGCCGGCCTCGCCAGCGCCCCGCCTCGCCCGACCGACTCCGACCGGGAGTCCGGCAGGCGCACGCCACCGCCGCCGTGTCCGAGGAGGACTCCTCCTCCTCGACCCCCTCCCCAAGCCACCGGAGCCCCCCCTCCCCTCCTTAAATACCCCACCCCGCCGCCTCTCACCACCCACCCCGCCACCCGACGCCACCACCGCCGCCCGCAAGGCACCGTCGCGCCGCCGTGCCCCGCCACCATGCCTCGCCGTCGCCCCACAACCACCTCGCCGCCTCCCCGGAGCCCCGCCACCGCAGCAGACCCCACCGGAGCCGTCCCTGCCTCACCGGAGCCTCGCCGGAGGTAGCAACCATCGCTGCCGCCGATTCAGTTTTTTTTAAACCGCTCGGTTTTTTTAGAAACCTTGATTTATTTTTTTATAGATTTGATTGGGTTGGCTTTTCTTGGTTTACCTAATTAGCGGACGTTCGTCCGTACGTTTGTTTTATCGAACGGAGTTCACTCGTTAGCCGCAGATAGTGAACGTTTGTTCGTTAGTCTGTTCGTCGGTTTTTCTTTTTCTAGGGTTTTTCCGCGATTATTTTCGATCGAGATTTCTGCCCTGAATTTTGTTTTAGTTTATCTTTTTGCTCGTTTATCAGAATTAGGCAATTCAAGAGCCTAGATCTTTGTCTCGAAGCCATCTTTCTGTTTAATCAACTTGAACAAGATTTTGCTACTGTAAAATTTGACTTTAGTCCAGATTATTAAATGAATCTTGTTTCTTTCATAGTTTGAGTTTCGTTGCTTCGTTTGATTTGATTCTTTTTGCAAAGTGGAGTTCTTAAGTTAAACTTTCTGGTTAGATCTTTTATTTCAGTTTTACCTGTGCTTCTAGTTGAGTGCTTATTGTATGCTTGTTTGTTTGCGATAGAGTACCCGGAGTGCGAAGCGTGCTACTACGAGTCTCTAGGTTTCACGGATCATTGGCAAGGCAAGTAACACTTTGATCATACCTCTTTACTACCCAGTTTTATTGCATTAGATCAATCCTCAAACAGTTGCATGGTTAGGATCTGATTAGCATGTGGGTTTCGGGAAGTAGATGAGGTAGTACCTATTGACCTGTTTATTATCAAACCTTTGGGAGTTACTTCTATGTTGCTTATATTGCTATGCTATGCTCGTAGATGTGGTTTGGTTTGAGTGATTCATGTCAGATGTGAGAGTTATTATTTAATTGTTAACTTAAGGTGGCTACTATAATACACATCTGGGTAGATTGCTTGAAGGCACCCTAGAGTACCAAGTGGTTGTCAGGACACCTGGAGAATCCAGTGTTGTCCTAGGATATCCCCGAGTACCCGTGGGATCATCCTACAGTCCGCCACCTAGGCTCAAAGGGATCATAAGATTATTCATGCTAGAAACTTCCGTGTGCAGCCACAAGCTATTACGGGCTCTAGCGTAGTTGAGTATGCTGCAAGACCTTTTTCAGTGGTGTGCTAGCAGATGTAGGGGAAAGTAGGTGTAACTGTCCACCCAGAGTAAAGAGTTATTGTTTTAGAAAGACTGTGTCTCGATTCTCCGACCATGGATGTATTCGAGTCTTGTGGGGAAAAGTGTGCAAACCTCTACAGAGTGTACAAGCTAATCATGGTTAGTCATGTCCCCGGTTTTGGACGTTTTGAGTATCTAGTTCTTGGATTATCATGTTGATCTCATCACCCTTAATATAATTGGATTGGATTTAATGATGATGCTTAATTGGGATTGAGTTGGAGGAACCTTCTCAATGTTTAACAACCACCATGATAGTTAAATAAAATGTATTCCTTTGTTGTAGGGAAAAATTGGCTTTATGCAAAACTGTTAACCATAGAGCTTTCCACCAGCCATATATGCATGTAGTGATAGCATTTATTCTGTTCATTACTCTATGTGTTACATTGCCAGCATATTCCATGTGCTAACCCATTTCGGGCTGCAACGTTCATGTTGCAGACTTTTCAGACGACGAGTAAGGTGCCATAGGTCGTTGTCTTACACTCAGTGATGCCGTTGGAGTTGATGGACTCACTTTCTCTTCCAAGCCTTTCGCTGTTATTGATTTTAGATGGCCTTAAGCCATATTTATTGTAATAAGTTCTCTTCTGAGACATTCAATGTAATAAGTGTGTGATTGCTACTCTGTTATAAATCCTCATGTACTATGCGTGTCAGCATTATTGATCCAAGTATGACACGAATGCATAGAGATCAGACTGTTTGAGGTCTGGTTGCTACATCTAACCTGGAACCTTGTAACTGACTTTGGCATATTGGGATCAACCATCTTAGCAGTTGTTACCCATGGTACCATTGATGTGCAACATGGTCACACAATCTACCAAGATCGGACCGTCACCTACTACCTAGGTATTCCATTTTTTAACCCTCTCGCCTTCTCTTTCATTGTTGTACTAGTAGTATACTTACTAGTACTAGTAGGAGTACTTTTTACCTTGGAGGACGCATATAGCTAGCTAGGCCCTTGAAGACTTGAACCCACTAGCTGCCACCATTTTTGTTTTTCCATGTCTTATTATCTCATCCATGTAGCCAAGAGTGGCTATATATAAAGCCGGTTATTTTACTTGCTCTATACCAGAGTAGTACTATTTGCTGCACTGTATTACTGATCGCCATATTTGAGCTAACATTATTATGCATGGACCTTGACTATATATGTCACCATGTGTCCAGATCTGAGATGTCGCATGTACCAGATGAACGGCGCCGAGTTCGACCCCCGTGATGCTACGTGGGTGCCGAGGAACACTCTTGGAGAGTACTCGCTTTTCATTGGGGACAGCTACCCCATTATGAGGCGGATGCCACCTTGCACGACACGGAAGGCCTGTCGTCCATGAAGCATGCTCGTGTCTTCAGTGTGCACTGCCAGATGAACGACATGCTATCCCTGATTTATGCCGCTTCAGCTTGGATGAGTCTCCATCGTGTGGAACCGGACTAGAAAGGTGCAACAATGATTCCCATTGCCCACCGCTATGGATCGTGCCATCCATGAAGAACACCTGGGACTAGAACCTGGAGGAGAATATGTAGCCATCTATAACGTGTAAGTGGAGTATGGTAAATTGTGAACGGTAGCACTGTGAATATATGTAGACTAGTCGTGCACAAATTTATCACATGAATTGGAGATGAACTTGTGTGGCATACTAGCATTTTTCCTTTAGAATTTATTACTAGTAAATGTGTTATGTGTACGTGCAACTTGTGCGGTTGTTGCACGGGCTCCAACACGCTCTTTGAGAAAAAAAGGTGGCAAAGCTTTAGATATACGTGATGTGGCGGCATCATACAGTAGCATTGTTCGCTATAGTTGTAGTAGTACACTCCTACTAGGACAACAACTCCTATAAAACCTTGCGCTTGACTCTTTGCCTCTTCGGGAGGTTCAACAGTTCGTACTTGTGTGAACCTTGCACTTGGCTCTTCGCCTCTTCGAAAGGTCCAATAATGATGATACTACAGTACAATATGCTTCTGGCAATCTGACACCGATTGAACTGCTGCACGTCCACCGCGAGGGCGAGGGCGAGGGTGAGGGAGAGGGAGAGGGATAGGGCCCTGTAGTCAAAACCCTCTCCTGGTCCTGCAAATCACCACGCGCGTGGGCGAGGGGGAGGCGTAGTAAGCAAGCTTCTCCTCGTTCGGTGAGTTGACGGGGCACATCAAAGCAGTACTAGTACTACTACCTCCGTCCTGGTTTATTAGTCCTCTATGTAATTTGTGCTAAATTTTAACTGAAGATTTAACTGATAAAATGTTAGTGCATGTTAAGAAAAATTATATCTTTGGATTCGTATTTGAACATAGTTTTCAATTATCTAGTTCTCTGTGACACGCATGTACATTTTGTTAGTTAAATTCATGGTCAAAAATTGGCACATATTACAATGAGGACCAATAAACCAGGACGGAGGTAGTAGTCCACACTGCGTCCTTTCTGATTAATATGGCTTAATTTGAAATGAGAAAAATACACTGGTGGTCAACGCATGTAACAATACTCTCTTTACGGTCACTATATATAGTTTTGCGGTGATTATACGATCACTAGCTCATCGTAGAGCACCGTATTGCACCCTACTGACCGGCAACATAGTCGACGTGGCACTTTGTTGACTGGTTAAATTGTCACCTGTTTTCTAGGTCCCACCTGTTAGTTGGCAGAGCAAAGAAATCAGTTAAACAAAACTTTACGCAGGCGCGACAGGAGTCCAACCCTTGCGCGCGAACCGCCCTGGCTGTGTATGTGAGTGCATGCACGTGTACTCCCTTGGTCTTCCAACAAAGAGTGTACATCGGCTAAAAAATAAAGAGTGTAGTACATGATGTACACCTACACTTCCAATGCATTTAGCCTTTAATCTAAGTCGATATTGATTGACTAATGGTACAACTTGTGCTCTAGGTATAGGCTACATGTCTATCCTTAATTACAGCATGCAACGGCCTTCATTTAATCTTCTTCTCTCAATGGTCGCATGCACACATAAGTCTGCTACTTTTGGGCGTTAATTATGCCCTGGTCAATGTGTAAATCTCTAAATGTACAGTCTTTCATGGACGTAGAGAGTAGGTTGAGCACTTGAGTGTGAGCGTGTGTGTTGCGTCGTGTGCTGTGTGTCGCATTGGTGCGTGAGTGTTGCGTGCATCCATGTGTACGTGAGTGTTGCATGTTGCATGCATGCATGCATGCATGGGGCTTACTCCCTCCCATTGACATGTTCATATTTCAATCTTCCTCTATTCCCTTCATATGGTGATACTCCCTCTGTTCCCAATTACGGAGTAAAAGCCCCCCTATGTTCCCAAATACAGAGTATTTGTCTTTCTATAGATTTCAACAAGTGACTAGGTACGGAGCAAAATGAGTGAAGTGAGTGTAGAGGCATAGGGATAATGTAGAAAGGAAGTCTTCGCGATCCATTATTCCCCATCTTGGTTAGAGAGAACTATTCAACTAGTCTTCGCAGTGAAGTGACAATACACGCTGCAGCAGATTGGACACGTAATTAATAAGCTGAACCAATGTGTTGGTGTTACTAAATCAGCCTTACCCAGTACTGCCATCATGTTTGCCAGTAGAGCACGCTTCCGCAAAGACGCCTACGCACCTCTGTCCTCCATTAGCTGACATATGGGCCCTCTTGTGGTAGACCCACATGTCATCGGTGTAACTATTTACACTCCGAAGGATGGTATATCCTGGTAGTAGTACTAGTAGAATTGAGATTGAATGCACTTTCTTCCCTATCTTCCACTCTTCTTCCTCCTCTCTTCTTATTCCTCCTCTCTTCCCCATCGCCGGCCGCACACCATTTACCCCGGCTCACTGCTCGCCTGCCCGCGCCATCTTCCTTGGTAGCTCGCGCGTACCATATCCCCCCGCTCACTACTCGGCCACACGAGGAGAAGCTTCTTCGCCCGCATGCCCGAATCCACTTCCCCTCTGGCTCGCAGGCACCAAAAACCCCAATGGTAGAACCACTGACACGTAGAGCCGTGATTGGAATTCCCTCCCCGATGTTCTCTGGGAGCAGATCTGTAATCGTATGGACCTACTCAGCACCGTCCGTCTGCCCGCATGCTCTGTGTCTTTGTACCGTCTACTCGTCTGCAACCGGCTGGCTCTTTTCAAGACACCCTGCTTGCTGATGCCCGATCCTCGCAGGTGGCCCAGACACGGACTTGATGATCCTACGGAGGTTGTCGCGGTTCCCCTCGACATGCAACCACTACCCGTCCACCTGTTCTTCATGCGCGACCACTACTGGGCGGGCATGAAGGCCAACTGGATCGTCCTCATCCACCAATCCGGTAGTCCGTGGTGTCTCGTGGATATCTACACCCAGCGAGAGATCACCCTTCCATCATTGGATATCGCTGCCATCGAGCCTCGTGGCCCGCCGGATACTCCTGCCTACTACGCACGAGACGCGTCAAGATTTTGGCTCGACCTCTATTTGCTGAAAGTTGTAATCTGCGAAGTGCCCACACCATCAGAAGACTACACGGATTACAAGCTCATTGCCTTGTTCAACATGGGATTAGTCTATCTGGAATCCGGTTGCCATACATGGTTATGGCTCATCGTCAATCCTGTTGAGGCAACATTTCTGTCTGATGCTATAGTGCATGTGTTGGGGAACGTAGTAATTTCAAAAAACTTTCCTATGCACACGCAAGATCATGGTGATGCATAGCAACGAGAGGGGAGAGTGTTGTCCATGTACCCTCGTAGACCGATAGCGGAAGCGTTATAACAACGCAGTTGATGTAGTCATACGTCTTCACGGCCCGATCGATCAAGCACCGAAACTACGACACCTTTGAGTTCTAGCACACGTTCAGCTTGATGACGATCCCCGGACTCCGATCCAGCAAAGTGTCGGGGAAGAGTTCTGTCAGCACGACGGCGTGGTGACGATCTTGATGTTCTATCGTCGCAGGGCTTCGCTTAAGCACCGCTATAGTATTATCGAGGTGGACTATGGTGGAGGGGGGCACCGCACACGACTAAGAGATCCAAGGGATCAATTGTTGTTTCTATGGGGTGCCCCCCTCCTTCGTATATAAAGGAGTGGAGGATGGGCCGGCCAAGGGGGGTGGCGCGCCCAAGGGCGGAGTCCAACTCCCACCGGGAGTAGGACTCCACCTTTTCCTATTAGGAGTAGGAGAGGGAAGGAAGAGGAAGCAGGGAGGAAGGAAATGGGGGGCCGCCACCACTCCCATTTCGGATTGGGCTTGGGGGGCGGGCCCCCTCCCTTGCTCCTTTCCCCTCCTTTCCACTAAGGCCCAATAAGGCCCATATACCTCCCGGGGGGTTCCGATAACCTCCCGGTGATCCGGTATTGTCCCAATCTCACCCGGAACCTTTCCGGTGTCCAAATATAGTTGTCCAATATATCGATCTTTATGTCTCGACCATTTTGAGACTCCTCGTCAAGTCCGTGAGCCGGAAATCCAAACAACCTTCGGTACATCAAAATATATAAACTCATAATGAAACTGTCATCGTAACGTTAAGCGTGCGGACCCTATGGGTTCGAGAACAATGTAGACATGACCGAGACACATCTCCGGTCAATAACCAATAGCGGAACCTGGATGCTCATATTGGCTCCCACATATTCTACGAAGATCTTTATCGGTCAGACCGCATAACAACATACATTGTTCCCTTTGTCATCGGTACGTTACTTGCCCGAGATTCGATCGTCGGTATCTCAATACCTAGTTCAATCTCGTTACCGGCAAGTCTTTTTACTCGTTCCATAATACATCATCTCACAACTAACTCATTAGTTGTAATGCTTGCAAGGCTTAAGTGATGTGCATTACCGAGAGGGCCCAGAGATACCTCTCCGACAATCGGAGTGACAAATCCTAATCTCGAAATACGCCAACCCAACATGTACCTTTGGAGACACCTGTAGAGCTCCTTTATAATCACCCAGTTACGTTGTGACGTTTGGTAGCACACAAAGTGTTCCTCCGGTAAACGGGAGTTGCATAATCTCATAGTCATAGGAACATGTATAAGTCATGAAGAAAGAAATAGCAATATACTAAACGATCATGTGCTAAGCTAACGGAATGGGTCATGTCAATCACATCATTCTCCTAATGATGTGATCCCCTTAATCAAATGACAACACATGTCTATGGTTAGGAAACATAACCATCTTTGATCAACAAGCTAGTCAAGTAGAGGCATACTAGTGACACTCTGTTTGTCTATGTATTCACACATGTATTATGTTTTCCGTTAATACAATTCTAGCATGAATAATAAACATTTATCATGATATAAGGAAATAAATAATAACTTTATTATTGCCTCTAGGGCATATTTCCTTCAGTATCCCACTTGCACTAGAGTCAATAATCTAGTTTACATCACCATGTGATTTAACACCAATATTCACATCTGTATGTGATTAATACCCATAGTTCACATCGTCATGTGATCAACACCCAAAGAGTTTACTAGAGTGAATAATCTAGTTCACATCGCTATGTGATTAACACCCAAAGAGTACTAAGGTATGGTCATGTTTTGCTCGTGAGAGAAGTTTAGTCAACGGGTCTGTCACATTCAGAGCCGTATGTATTTTGCAAATATTCTATGTCTACAATGCTCTGCACGGAGCTACTCTAGCTAATTGCTCCCACTTTCAATATGTATCCAGATAGAGACTTAGAGTCATCTGGATCGGTGTAAAAGCTTGCATCAATGTAACTCTTTACGACGAACTCTTTTATCACCTCCATACTCGAAAAACAACCCCTTAGTCCACACTAAGGATATTCTTGACCACTGTCCAGTGATCTACTCTTAGATCAAAATTGTATTCCTTTGCCAAACTCAGAGCAAGGTATACAATAGGTCTCGCACACAGCATAGCATATTTTATAGAACCTATGACTGAGGCATAGGGAATGACTTTTCATTCTCTTTCTATTTTCTGCCATGGTCGGATTTTGAGTCTTACTCAACTTCACACCTTTGCATCACAGGCAAGAACTCTTTCTTTGACTGTTCCATTTTGAACTACTTCGAAATCTTGTCAAGGTATGTACTCATCGAAACTCTTATCAAGCGTCTTGATCTATCTCAATAGATCTTGATGCTCAATATGTAAGTAGCTTTATTGAGGTCTTTCTTTTAAAGAACTCGTTTCAAACACTTCTTTTATGCTTTCCAGAAAAATTCTACATCATTTCTGATCAACAATATGTCACTCACATATACTTATCAGAAAGGCAGTAGTGCTCCCGCTCACTTTATTGTAAATACAGGCTTCACTGCAAGTCCGTATAAAAGTATATGCTTTGATCAACTTATCAAAGCGTATATTCCAACTCCGAGATGCTTGCACCAGTCCATAGATGGATCGCTGGAGCTTGCACAATTTGTTAGCACCTTTGGGATTGACAAAACCTTCTGGTTGCATCATATACAACACTTCTTTAAAAAAATCATTAAGGAATGCAGTTTTGACATCCATTTGCCAGATTTCATAAAATGTGGCAATTGCTAATATGATTCGGACAGACTTTAAGCATCGATATGAGTGAGAAAATCTCATCGTATTCAACACTTTGAACTTGTCGAAAACCTTTTGCAACAAGTCGAGCTTTGTAGATAGTAACACTACTATCAGTGTCCGTCTTCCTCTTGAAAATCCATTTATTTTCTATGGCTTGCCGATCATTGGGCAAGTCAACCAAAGTCCACACTTTGTTCTCATACATGGATCCCATCTCAGATTTCATGGCCTCAAGCCATTTCGCAGAATCTGGGCTCATCATTGCTTCCGCATAGTTTGTAGGTTCATCATGGTCTAGTAACATGACTTCCAGAACATGATTACCGTACCACTCTGGTGCGGATCTTACTCTGGAAGACCTACGAGGTTTGGTAGCAACTTGATCTGAAGTTTCATGATCATCATCACTAACTTCCTCACTAATTGGTGTAGGAATCACTGGAACTCATTTCTGTGATGAACTACTTTCCAATAAGGGAGAAGGTACAATTACCTCATCAAGTTCTACTTTCCTCCCACTCACTTCTTTCGAGAGAAACTCCTTCTCTAGAAAGGATCCATCTTAGCAACGCATAACTTGCCTTCGGATCTGTGATAGAAGGTGTACCCAATAGTTACCTTTGGGTATTCTATGAAGACACACTTCTCCGATTTGGGTATTCTATTTTCCTATTGAAATGCATGTCCTACATCCGTTTTATAATCTCTACCTATAGTTTTACTAGTTCATATACACGTATCATTATATTGAAAACACATAAAAATTCCCTTTTCATATTTACGTCCTTATTTTTGTTGTTTTTTCCCTCCCAGCACTAATTTTTTTACCACTGGTTTTCCCTTAAACAACCTCAATTGTCCGACGTCTTATTTGCTTACAAAAACAAAACAATTTTTTTGGCAAATCAATAAGTTCTTAAACAAAAGTTTATCATTTCGGGATTACAACAGTTCAGACTCCACCGAAATATGCAAAATAAGGTTGAACTTTTTGACCGTGGTCCTGGGCAGAAAATGTACTGTAATAAATTACTTAAGAATTAGCAAATGGGCTGAAAATTATTAAAAAATAGCAAATGGGCTTTATGTTGTCTGCCACAGATTTGGAGGCTAACTTGTGGGCCTACTAAGTTCATGCGTACACAAGGTTTCTCAAAAAAGAAACTTAGTCAACAATCGACTCTTACCAGCGTCAGGCCGTTAGATGTCAATCTAACGGCAATCGTGCTTCTTCACTCTCTGATCTTCCTGCCCCAGCCGCCTAAACCAGCGCCGTCGGAACCGCCTGCTCCCGCCTCTCGTGGCCGGCTGTGCTGCCAGGCAGGCCTCACAGCCCCATCATACTCGCATCCCTGGCCTGTCTATCCCTCTACTCACCCACACCTCCTGTTATTTTCCAGCGACGACAGCCGAACCAGTCAACCCTCGTACTCTCCACCGCGTGGGCGGCCACTGCCGTGTCTTCCCCGACTCCATGTTGTTCCCTTCGTAGGCCTTGTCGTCATCCACCGCCCTAGTGCTCTTGGCGCGGCGTGGTCAACTTGGTCAACAAACGACATCCATCGGAAGTGGACTATACGTGGAGAGGCTGACAACCGGGTCCACGGCCGCACACAAGGAAATGCCTCCTTATTACGCGCAAAATAATGATTCCTCCACCTGACATCTGGGACTCGTTGGAAGGGCCTCTGTATTTCACGAAAAAAAGTTCCCTCTGCTGACAGGTCGGACCCACCAACTATATCTTCGCACACAAGGAAGTGCCTTCTTATTACGCACAAAAAAAATGAATACCCCCCTGCCAGCTGGGACCCACCATAGTGGGAGGCTGACTTGTGGGCCCACTAAGTTGATGGGGACGGAGGGCTTTGTTAACTTAGTCAATATATGAGCGATTCTAGCTCTAGTGACTGTACGATGTCCATCCAACGGTCGTAGTGCTTCTTCAACCTCTTGTCTTCTTGCTCCAGCCTCCCAAAGCAGCGCCGGTCGTGCCGCATGCTCCTGCCTCCCATGGCCGCCTGTGCTGCCGCGAACACCTCACTGCCCCCATACTACTCCCACCGCTGGCCAAGCCATCCCTCCACTCATCCACTCCCCATTTTATTCTCTGGCGACGGCAGCCTCACACCGCAGCTGAACCAGTGAACCCTCATACTCCTCTCCGCATGGGCATCCACTGTCGGGTCTTCCCCGGCTCCACGTCGTCCCCTACCAAGGCCTCGCCGTCGTCCACCGCCGTGGTGCTCTCGGCGCGGCGTGGTCAATGTGGTCAACGACCGACTTCCATCAGAAGAGTACTGTACGTGTAGAGGCTGACAACTGGGTCCACGGCAGCCACAAGGAAGTGCCTCCTTATTACTGATAATCCACAAGTGTAGGGGATCGCAACAGCTTTCGAGGGTAAAGTGTTCAACCCAAATTTATTTATTTTACACAAGGGGAGCCAAAGAATATTATTGAGTATTAGCAGTTGAGTTGTCAATTCAACCACACCTGGATAACTTAGTATCTGCAGCAAAGTATTTAGTAGCAAAGTAGTATGATAATAAAGGTAACAGTGGCAAAAGTAAAGATAATAGTTTTGTAGTAATTGTAACAGTAGCAACGGAAAAGTAAATAAGCGAAGCACAATATGTGAAAAGCTCGTAGGCATTGGATCAGTGATGGATAATTATGTCGGATGCGATTCCTCATGTATTAGCTATAACATAGGGTGACACAGAACTGGCTCCAGTTCATCAATGTAATGTAGGCATGTATTCCGAATATAGTCATACGTGCTTATGGAAAAGAACTTGCATGACATCTTTTGTCCAACCCTCCCGTGGCAGCGGGGTCCTAGCGGAAGCTAAGGGATATTAAGGCCTCCTTTTAATAGAGAACCGGACCAAAGCATTAACACATAGTGAATACATGAACTCCTCAAACTACGGTCATCACCGAGAAGTATCCTGATTATTGTCACTTCGGGGTTGTCGGATCATAGCACATAATAGGTGACTATAGACTTGCAAGATAGGATCAAGAACACACATATATTCATGAAAACATAATAGGTTCAGATCTGAAATCATGGCACTCGGGCCCTAGTGACAAGCATTAAGCATAGCAAAGTCATAGCAACATCAATCTCAGAACATAGTGGATACTAGGGATCAAACCCTAACAAAACTAACTTGATTACATGGTAAATATCATCCAACCCATCACCGTCTAGCAAGCCTACGATGAAATTACTCACGCACGGCGGTGAGCATCATGAAATTGGTGATGGAGGATGGTTGATGATGACGACGGCGACGAATCCCCCTCTCCGGAGCCCCGAACGGACTCCAGACCAGCCCTCCCGAGAGAGATTAGGGCTTGGCGGCGGCTCCGTATCGTAAAACGCGATGAAACTTTCTCTCTGATTTTTTTCTCCGCGAAACGGAATATATGGAGTTGGAGTTGAGGTCGGTGGGGCCTCAGGGGGCCCACGAGACAGGGGGCGCGCCCCCACCCTTGTGGACAGGGTGTGGGCCTCTGGTCTTTATTCTTTCGCAAGTATTTTTTATATTTTCCAAAACTTGCCTCCGTGGATTTTCAGGTCATTCCGAGAACTTTTGTTTTCTACACATAAAACAACATCATGGCAGTTCTGTTGAAAACTTCATCAGTCCGGGTTAGTTTCATTCAAATCATGCAAGTTAGAGTCCAAAACAAGGGCAAATGTGTTTGGAGAAGTAGATACGTTGGAGATGTATCAACTCCCCCAAGCTTAAACCTTTGCTTGTCCTCAAACAATTCAGTTGATAAACCGAAAGTGATAAAGAAAAACTTTTACAAACTCTGTTTGCTCTTGTTGTTGTAAACATGCAAAGCCAGCATTCAGGTTTCAGCAAATATTATGAACTAACCATACTCACAATAACACCTCGGTCTCACAATTACTCATATCAATAGCATAACCAGCTAGCAAGCAATAATAATAAAACTCGGATGACAACACTTTCTCAAAACAATCATAATATGATATAACAAGATGGTATCTCGCTAGCCCTTTCTGTGACCGCAAAACATAAATGCAGAGGACCTTTAAAGATCAAGGACTGACTAAACATTGTAATTCATGGTAAAAGAGATCCAGTCAAGTCATACCCAATATAAACCAATAGTAATGAATGCAAATGACAGTGTGCTCTCCAGCGGGTGCTTTTTAATAAGAGGGATGATGACTCAACATAAAAGTAAATAGATAGGCCCTTCGCAGAGGGAAGCAGGGATTTGTGCCAGAGCTCGATTTTAAAATAGAGATTGAATAACATTTTGAGCGGCATACTTTCACTGTCAACACAACAACTATGAGATGGTTGTATCTTCCATACTACATACATTATAGGCAGTTCCCAAACAGAATGGTAAAAGTTTATACTCCCCCACCACCAACAAGCATCAATCCATGGCTTGCTCGAAACAATGAGTGCCTCTAACTAACAACAATCCTGGGGGAGTTTTGTTTAATTATATTGATTTGCTTTGATCTTTTTGGATCATGGGACTAGGCATCCCAGTTACCAGCCCTTTCTCGTGAATGAGGAGCGGAGTCCACTCCTCTTGAGAATAATCCACCTAGCATGGAAGATATAGGCAGCCCTAGTCGAAACATGAGCTGCTCGAGCATACAAAACAGAATTTCATTTGAAGGTTTGGAGTTTGGCACATACAAATTTACTTGGGACGGCAGGTAAATACTGCATATAGGAAGGTATGGTGGACTCATTGGAATATCTTTGGGGTTTAAGGAGTTTGGATGCACAAGCAGTATTCCCGCTTAGTACAGGTGAAGGCTAGGAGAAGACTGGGAAGCGACCAACCGAGAGAGCGACAACAGTTATAAACATGCATTAAAATTAATTCACACCGAGTACAAGCATGAGTAGGATATAATCTACCATGAACATAAATATCATGAAAACTATGTTGATTTGTTTCAACTACATGCGTGAACATGTGCCAAGTCGAGTCACTCAATTCATTCAAAGGAGGATACCATCCCATCATACCACATCATAATCATTTTAATAGCATGTTGGCACGCAAGGTAAAACCATTATAACTCATAGCTAATCAAGCATGGCACAAGCAACTATAATCTCTAAATGTCATTGCAAATATGTTTACTTCATAATAAGCTGAACCAGGAACAACAAACTCATCATATTTACAAAAACAAGAGAGGTCGAGTTCATACCAGCTTTTCTCATCTCAACCAGTCCATCATATATCGTCATTATTGCCTTTCACTTGCACGACCGAATGATGTGTATAATAATAATAGTGCATGTGCATTGGACTAAGCTGGAATCTGCAAGCATTCAACTCAAGAGAGAAGACAATGTAATATGGGCTCTAAGTTAAATAAACAATCATGCATATGAGAGCCACTAAACATTTTCAATATGGTCTTCTACTCTTGACCCCCAAAGAAAAATAAAACTATTTACACGGGAAAGCTCCCAACAAGTAAGAAGAAGAACGAGAAATCTTTTTGGGTTTTTCAATTTAATTACTACTACAAGCATGGAAATTAAACTAACTATTTTTTTTTGGTTTTTTCTCAAGGTTTAACAAACACACAAGAAAAAGTCAAGAAAAAGAAAATTAAACTAGCATGGATAATACAATGAAAGAGTATGAGCAAATGCCTCCTGAGTCGTACTGAGATGCAGCAGCAAATGCCTCCTGAGTTGCGGCATGTTGGCGAGCCGCCTCCGCTCTCCCCTCGTGTTCAGCTGCTTCCTCCCTGGTAACAACATATCTTCCTTTTTCCTGGTAATCAAAACGGAAAGGAGCAGGAAGAGTAACATGGACAGAGGTATGTCTGTCAAAGATTAGTCGATACTGGAGGAATTGTTCATTCCTCTTAAGAAAATGATGTTTGACCATAGCGTCATAATCTAAATAAGCGGGAGGCAACATCATATCACCCTCTCGAGGGGCTATACCAAGATAATTGGCCACACAGGTCGCGTAAATTCCTCCAAATAAATCTCCAGCCCTACCATTATTATGCAATCTACATGCAACTATTGCCCCCAAGTTATAATCTTTATAACCTAACATGGCACTCTTGAGGACACAAAGATCAGGGACACACATATGACATGCTTCATCTTTACCGTTAATGCATCTACCAATGAAAAGAGCAAAATAATGTATAGCAGGAAAATGAATGCTCCCTATGGTAGCTTGTGCTATGTCCCTAGATTCTCCCACAGTAATACTAGCAAGAAAATCTCTAAATTCAGATTTGTGGGGATCATTAATATTACCCCACTGCGGAAGTTTGCAAGCAGTTGTAAAATCCTCTAAGTCCATGGTATAAGATGTATCATAGATATCAAATAGGACACTCGGAGAATTACATGTACATTTATATTTAAACCTTCACACAAATGAATAAGTCAATTGATAGTACTGAGGACACTTATCTTGTAAGAAGTCCTCCAGATCAGCATTACGCACATACGCATCAAATTCCTCCTTAAAGCCTGCTTCGACCATAAAATCGTCGGATGGCCACTCACAAGCTCGTACTTCTGCGTCCCTCAGTAGTTCATCGTCTTGCTCACGTATAGCAATCCTAGGTCCTTTCTTCACTGAGGAACCACCTTGGTACATTCTCCTAGACATATTTCTGAAAATTTCTGAAACTTTAGTAATTTCAAAATAAAAGTGAATAAAAATAAACAAGATTGGTAGCAACTACTCCTACAAATGCCTAGAGCCTATATCATGCAATAGAATTACTTGGGACCTCATAAATTTGACATGCAAGCTCAAGAACAGGGTGACCTATGCAGTAAAAATTTGCAATGAATAAAGCACTAGAACAAAACTAATTGGACCAATAGAGGAGTCACATACCAAGCAACAATCTCCCAAAGCAGTTTCGTGAATGCAGCTTTGAGCAAGGAGATCGAAAATCACAGCAAAATGAGCTAGAACTCGTGCTTGAGATGGATGGGGATTTTTTTGGGAAGAAGGAGTGTGTGGGTGCTGGCATAAGTGGAGGGGGCCACCGTAGGCCCACAAGACAGGGGGCACGCCCAGGGGGTGTGGGCGCGCCCTCCACCCTGCCTGGTGCTTGCCCCTCCTGCAGCGATTTCAGTGCCTAAAATCCTCAAATATTCCATAAAAATCATACTAAATTTGGAGAGCATCTGGAGCACTTCTATTTTCGCGATATTTTTTTAATGCATGGATAATTCAGAAAACAGACGAATAATACTATTTTTTCTTTATTTATTCTAAATAACATAAAGTAAAAAGAGAGTACAAAAGGTTGTGCCTTCTAGTTTCATCCATCTCATGATCATCAAAATGAATCCACTAACAAGGTTGATCAAGTCTTGTTAACAAACTCATTCCGAATAACACGGAACCGGAGAAATTTTGAATAACACTATGTTACCTCAACGGGGATATGAACATCCCCAACAATAAGAATATCATACTTTTTCTTGACAGTCGGGAGAGGAAATTCAAAACCTCCAATAATGATAGTTGGAACTTTTCCAATAGAATTGATGCTATGAACTTGAGATTGTTTCCTCGGAAAGTGTACCATATGCTCATTACCAATAACATGAAAAGTGACATTGCATTTGTTGCAATCAATAACAGCCCCTGCAGTATTAAAAAAGGGTCTACCAAGGATAATCGACTTACTATCGTCCTCGGGAATATCAAGAATAACAAACTCCGTTAAGATAATGACATTTGCAACCACAACAGGCACATCCTCACAAATACCGATAGGTATGGCATTTGATTTATCAGCCATTTGCAAAGATATTTCAGTAGGTGTCAACTTGCTCAATTCAAGTCTATGATATAAAGAGAGAGGCATAACACTAACACCGGCTCCAAGATCACATAAAGTAGTTCTAACATAATTTCTTTTAGTGGAGCATGGTATAGTTGGTACCCCCGGATCTCCAAATTTCTTTGGTATTCCACCCTTAAAAGTGTAATTAGCAAGCATGGTGGAAATTTCAGCTTCCGGTATCTTTCTTTTGTTTGTAATGATATCCTTCATATACTTAGCATAAGGATTTACTTTAAGCATATTAGTTAAGCGCATACGTAAGAAGATAGGTCTAATCATTTCAGCAAAGCGCTCAAAATCCTCATCATCCTTTGTCTTGGATGGTTTAGGAGGAAAGGGCATGGGTTTCTGAACCCATGGTTCTCTTTCTCTACCGTGCTTCCTAGCAACAAAATCTCTCTTATCATAACGTTGATTCTTTGATTGTGGGTTATCAAGATCAACAGCAGGTTCAACTTCTACTTCATTATTTTTGCTAGGTTGAGCATCAACATGAGCATTATCATTAACATTACCACTAGGTTCATGTTCATCACCTGATTGTGTTTCAGCATCAGAAATAGAAATATCATTGGGATTCTGAGGTGTGTCTACAATGGGTTCACTAGAAGCATGCAAAGTCCTATCGTTTTTCTTTTTCTTCTTTTTAGAAGAACTAGGCCCCTCTAAATTATTTCTCTAAGAATCTTGCTCGATTCTCTTAGGGTGGCCTTCAGGATACAAAGGTTCCTGAGTCATTCTACCAGTTCTAGTAGCCACTCTAACAGCAAAGTCAGGTTTATTATTTAATTCATCAAGCAAATCATTTTGAGCTTTAAGTACTTCCTCAGCTTGAGTAGCAACCATAGAAGCATATTTGCTAATGAGTTTAAGTTCACCTTTAACTCTAGCCATATAATCACTCAAGCATCCTATCTCGAAAGCATTGTTCTTTAATTCTCTACCAACATAAGCATTAAAACTTTCTTGTCTAGCCATAAAGTCATCAAACTCATCTAAGCATGGGCTATGAAATTTAGTAGATGGAATTTCAACTTTATCATATATATAGAGAGAATTTACCTTTACTACCTGTGTCAGGTTATCAAGACAATGTGGTTCTTTGACAGGTGTTATATTAAGACCATGTATTTCTTCAATAGGTGGTAAATTCTTAACATCTTCAGCTTTTATACCTTTTTCTTTCATTGATTTCATTGCATCTTGCATATCTTCAGGACTAAGAAATAGAACACCTCTCTTCTTCGGAGTGGGTTTAGGAATAGGCTCAGGAGTTGGCTCAATTGGTTCAGGAATTGCCTCAGGAATTGGCTCAAGAAGAGTCCAATTATTTTCATTAGTCAACATATTATTCAATAGTAATTCAGCTTCATCGATTGTTCTTTCCCTGAAAACACAACCAGCACAACTATCCAACTAGTCCTTGGAAGCATCGGTTAGTCCATTATAAAAGATATCAAGTATTTCATTTTTCTTAAGAGGATGATCAGGCAAAGCATTTAGTAATCGGAGAAGCCCCCCCCCCAAGCTTGTGGGAGACTCTCTTATTTGATTTGCACAAAATTATATATTTCCCGCAAGGCAGCTTGTTTCTTATGAGCAGGGAAATATTTAGCAGAGAAGTAATAAATCATATCCTAGGGACTACGCACACAACCAGGATCAAGAGAATTAAATCAAGTCTTAGCATCACCCTTTAATGAGAACGGAAATATCTTAAGGATATAATAATAGCGGGACTTCTCATCATTAGTAAATAGGGTGGCTATATCATTTAACTTGGTTAGATGTGCCACAACAGTTTCAGATTCAAGGCCATAAAAAGGATCAGATTCAACCAAAGCAATAATCTCAGGATCAACAGAGAATTCATAATCCTTATCAGTAACATAGATAGGTGAAGTAGCAAAAGCAGGGTCAGCTTTCATTCTAGCATTAAGAGATTGCTGCTTCCATTTAGCTAATAACTTTTTAAGATCATATCTATCTTTACAAGCAAAGATAGCTCTAGCAGCTTCCTCTTCCATAACATAACCCTCAGGAACAACAGGTAATTCATAATCAGGGGGAGAACTTTCATCATCACTATCATCAATAATAGCATCTTCAATAATTTCATTCTCTCTAACCCTAGCAAGTTTTTCATCAAGAAATTCACGAAATGGCAAAGTGGTATCACGCACTGAAGTAGTTTCATCATAAGTATTATGCATAGCAGAAGTGGCATCATCAATAACATGCGACATATCAGAATTCATAGCAGTAGCAGGTTTAGGTGTCGCAAGCTTACTAATAACAGAAGGAGAATCTAGTGTAGAGCTAGATGGCAGTTCCTTACCTCCCCTCGTAGTTGAGGGAAAAATCTTGGTTCTTTCGTCTTTCAAGTTCCTCATAGTGATCAACAGATATAAATCCCAAGTGACTCAAAGAATAGAGCTATGCTCCCCGACAACGGCGCCAGAAATTAGTCTTGATAACCCACAAGTGTAGGGGATCGCAACAGCTTTCAAGGGTAAAGTATTCAACCCAAATTTATTGATTCGGCACAAGGGGAGCCAAAGAATATTATTGAGTATTAGCAGTTGAGTTGTCAATTCAACCACACCTAGATAACTTAGTATCTGCAGCAAAGTATTTAGTAGCAAAGTAGTATGATAATAAAGGTAACAGTGGAAAAAGTAAAGATAATAGTTTTGTAGTAATTGTAACAGTAGCAACGGAAAAGTAAATAAGCGAAGCACAATATGTGAAAAGCTCGTAGGCATTGGATCAGTGATGGATAATTATGTCGGATGCGATTCCTCATGTAGTAGGTATAACATAGGGTGACACAGAACTAGCTCCAGTTCGTCAATGTAATGTAGGCATGTATTCCAAATATAGTCATATGTGCTTATGGAAAAGAACTTGCATGACATCTTTTGTCCTACCCTCCCGTGGCAGCGGGGTCCTAGCGGAAACTAAGGGATATTAAGGCCTCCTTTTAATAGAGAACCGGACCAAAGCATTAACACATAGTGAATACATGAACTCCTCAAACTACGGTCATCACCGAGAAGTATCCCGATTATTGTCACTTCGGGGTTGTCGGATCATAACACATAATAGGTGACTATAGACTTGCAAGATAGGATCAAGAACACGCATATATTCATGAAAACATAATAGGTTCAGATCTGAAATCATGGCACTCGGGCCCTAGTGACAAGCATTAGGCATAGCAAAGTCATAGCAACATCAATCTCAGAACATAGTGGATACTAGGGATCAAACCCTAACAAAACTAACTTGATTACAAGGTAAATCTCATCCAACCCATCACCGTCCAGCAAGCCTATGATAAAATTACTCACGCACGGCGGTGAGCATTATGAAATTGGTGATGGAGGATGGTTGACGATGATGACGGCGACGAATCCCCCTCTCCGGAGCCCCGAATGGACTCCAGATCAGCCCTCCCGAGAGAGATTAGGGCTTGGCGGCGGCTCCGTATCGTAAAACGCGATGAAACTTTCTCTCTGATTTTTTTTCTCTGCAAAACGGAATATATGGAGTTGGAGTTGAGGTCGGTAGAGCCTCAGGGGGCCCACGAGACAGGGGGGCGCGCTCGGGGGGGTGGGCGCACCCGCCACCCTCGTGGACAGGGTGTGGGCCCCTGGTATTGATTCTTTCGCCAGTATTTTTTATATTTTCCAAAACTTGCCTCCGTGGATTTTCAGGTCATTCCAAGAACTTTTGTTTTCTACACATAGAACAACATCATGGCAGTTCTGCTGAAAACAGTGTCAGTCCCGGTTAGTTTCGTTCAAATCATGCAAGTGAGAGCCCAAAACAAGGGCAAAAGTGTTTGGAAAACTAGATACGTTGGAGACGTATCAATTACGCGCAAAATAATTATTCCTCCACCTGACAGCAAGGACCCACCGGATGGGCCACCGTATTTCACGAAAAAAATTGTTTCCCCCTGACTGTTGGGACCCACCGGACGGGCCACCGTATTTCGCGAAAAAAACGTTCCCCGCGCTGTCAGCTCGGACCCACCGGAAGTGCCTCCTTATTACGCACAAAAAAATGAATACTTCCTCTGCTAGCTGTGACCCACCTTGGTGGGAGGCTGACTTGAGGGCCTACTAAGTTGACGGGGATGGAGGGCTTTTTCAACTTAGTTAATATGAATGATTCTAGCTCCAGTGACCGTACGATGTCCATCCAACGGTCGTAGTGCTTCTTCAACCTCTGGTCTTATTGCTCCAACTGCCCAAAAAAGCGCTGGTCGTGCCGCATGCTCCTGCCTCCCGTGGCTAGCTATGCTGCCGCGGAGGCCTCACCGCCCCCATACTACTACCACCGCTGGCCAGGCCATCCCTCCACTCACCCACTCCCCCTATTGTTCTGCGGTGACGGCAGCCTCACACCGCAGTCGAACCAGTGAACCCTCGTACTCCTCTCTGCGCGGGCTTCCACTGTCACGTCTTCCTCGGCTCCGTGTTGTCCCCTTCCTAGGCCTCGCCGTCATCCACCGCCCTGGTGCTCTCGGCGTGGCGTGGTCAACGTGGTCAAGGAACGACTTCCATCGGATGTGCACTGTACGTGGAGAAGCTGACAGCTGGGTCCACAGCCGCAGCAAGGAAGTGCCTCCTTATTACACGGAAAATAATGATTCCTCCACCTGACAGCAAGGACCCACCGGACGGGCCACCGTATTTCGCAAAAAAAACATTTCCCCCTGACTGCTGGGATCCACCAGATACATTTTCGCATGCAAGGAAGTGCGTTCGGGCAAAAAAATGATTCGCCCCCCTGACCGCTGGGACCCACCAGCTACATCTTCGCACGCAAGGAAGTGCCTAACAGTCGGGACCCACCTGGTTGAAGCATACGTAGCATTGGCATTCTGGTCGCGAACGTGTACGTACATACTGGTCGATGTAGAGACGCACACGTGTCATAGTAGAGGCGCGCACATGTCGTAGTAGAGGCGTGCATGTAGCATGTACACGTACGTACAACGGCCAGGGTGCAAGAAAGTAAATACAGGCACGTACGTACATACTGGTGGGGTCTTGAATGCCCACTCGCACATACGTACGGCCAGGGCTCGTGTACATGGCTGGGTCGGAATGGAGAAACTGCGCCGTCGTCGTGTTCATGGGGAGGCAACGGAATGCGCCGTGTTCATCGGGAGGCAATGGAATGCATGGGAGCCAACTGGCTTGGATGGAACAGGCGATGGAAACGAGGCCTGGCGTACCGCAGAATGGAGGAAACGGCCCTGTGTTCAACCGACCATGTTTGAAACAGGATCTTGTTCATCGGGAGGGGTCTGGCATACCGCAAAACAGAGGAAACGGACTTGTGTTGGACCTCCTACTGTCAAAACGGGGTCCTGTTGATCGGGAGGGGTACGGCGTACCGCAAAACGGACGAAATTGACTTGTGTTGGAGCGCTACGGTTGAAATGGGGATCCTGTTCATCGGGAGGGGTGTGGCGTACCACAAAACGGGACTCCACGGGATACTGTTCATCTCCACCATTGACCTCCTCCAGCCTCCACGGGCTACTATTCATCCACCGTCAACCTCATCCAGCCTCCACATGCTCCTGTTCATCCAGCCTCCACCGTGCGCTACTCCACCGGCTACTGTTCAACCACCCCTCTCCACGGGCTCCTGTTCAACCACCCCTCCACGGGCTACTGTTCATCCACCCCTCCACCATCTATTGTTCATCCAGCCCTCCACGGGGTCGTCCTGTTCATCCAGCCCTCCATGGGGTCCTGTTCATCCAACCCCAACCGGCTCGATCGATCGGGGTCCTGTTCATCCAGAGGCAACACCATGGGGTCCTGTTCATCCACCTCCACCGTTGAATGTTCATCCAACCCCCCCCCCCGCAACACTCACTGTTCATCCAGAGGCAGCATTGATCGGCTTCAGTTAGCAGCAGTAGCAAAGGAATCGCTCGATCGGGTTCAGTTAATAGCCATCGATCGATCGCTCGGGTTCAGTAACGCGTAGCCTGCAGTGCAATCGCTCGGGTTCAGTTAGAGCCCAACGCCTCGCTCGGGTTGAGTTACAGCCCAACGCCTCGCACACACGCGCATACGTGTACGAGAGAAACGCGCATCGCTCGGCCCCCTACCACCCACCGTAACCAGGAAATCCCCGAAATTTTCCTCGCCCTCGCTTCTACCATGGTTTTTTCCATCATGGACGGCCCAAAGAATGTCATGCAGCTGTGTCTCCGTCCCACCCAGGACGAAAAGCCCATTTTCTGTCATGGTTTTTTGTCATAGAAGTAGGAGCCCGCCACATCTATGATTATACCGGGTTTTGTCACAATTATCGCCATAGAAGTGTCATAAGTATGACAGGAGAAAATTTCATTCGGCTCAAAATGTCACGGATGTGTCTTTTTTTGTAGTAATCACTTGGCCATACGGCTTCTGCACCATAGACCGGGAAGAATGACGTATAGCATGTTGACCTGTTGGGAAGCTCCTCAACCCAGCATCCAAGAGTGCACTCAAGAGGAACCGTGAGTTGTGGCTTGATTCCGCGCAATAATTCCTGATTAGCATACTCCGCTTGACCATTGCAATGTGGATGTGCTAGTGAAGCCAGATCAAGCTAGATGTGCTCTTTCTGGCAAAACTGTTTCATAGCTCCTTCGGACAGGTTAGTGCCATTATCCATGATGATGTTGTGCGGATAACCAGAACAAAAAATTAACTTCTTGAGGAGTTTAACCATTGTTGCTGCATCACAATTGCTGATTGGTTCTATTTCGACCCACTTGGTGATTTCTCAACTGCAAGTATGCAACAAAAAGGTAAGACTTTTTATCCTTCATGGCTTAAAAGGACCAACCATGTCAAGCCGATGGTTGATCAATCTTGTTGTAAGTGCATCAAGTGCCCCCTTAGTGGTTTTGGAGTATTGAAGACAAATAGGCTGAGAAACTAATGTGTTTGTGAGTATCCACAGGTAATATAGTCCCTGAAGATTTGGTTTAACACATGGAAGACGACCCCTAAAACTGGATTTCTTAAAGTGAACAATTTGATGATGAAATTGGTACGACCTTTGAAAAATTGATGTGAAGACTTTGAAGCTTCAAGACTTTTGTTTTCATAGTTTCTTTTCTTCTTACTAGAGTTAGAGGAAAATTGTACTGTTAAAGGGGGTCTAGGTGAAACATATATCACATTTAAAAAGTGATGCTCAAACCTACTCAAATATATACACACAAAAGCCACTTCGAGTGAAGCCTTTGGAAATCTCCGGAATAGCTGACGCATTTGCTAGAAACAATGACGGGATTCATCTGGCCACTGACGAATTTGGTCATGCTGAGGTGTTAGGAGTTCGCCAGTGTGATCTGCCTACAAGTGAGGAAATTGAGTGCCCCGACGAATATGAGAATTCAAATTCCAACCATTGCTGCGTCGCGTGCCACCTGTCGAGTGGATCCTTATCCCGACAATGGTCGAATCAAAGAAGGGTATTTATGACAATTCATGTCGGGTTGCTCCCTGGCTATAAATAGCCACCCCCACAACCACTTACTATTGGCTGCTCCGAGAGGACTTGACACTTGTCATTTGAGAGCAACCCGTCCTCTGATGAATTTGAGAGAATACTAAGCGAGGAAAAACCCAGAGCTAAAGTGATTGAGCATCATTGAAGAGATTGATCTGTGTGATCTGACGTCTGTTACCTTTGAAGACTGTCATTCTTCCAGATGGTTAGGCATCATGTTCTGAGTACACCAAGATTCATTGTGGTGTGCAGGTGAACAAGTTTGTGAATGTTTTGGAAGTCTACGTTGAAGACTTACCATGAGTGATTGGACGAGGTCTGCGGGCCTTAGTTCAAGAGGAATATGGCGAGGACTGTGTGTCCTCTGAGTTGCGACTCAGCCGCCTCAACTAGACGTATAGTTGATGCAGCAACTCGAACTGGTCTACCAAACTACATTGTCTTCACCGAGCCAACCTGGTTACAAATTCCTCACCCTCTCTTACATTATTTTGCTCCTAAAGAATTCATGATCTATGCTCTGATGAGTTTGAACTAAACAATTTCATCACGCTATCTTTCATTTCTTTAGTTCATATTCCTCATGTTTGTATGACTGTATGATTGCATGTTCTTCACTCCTTTGTATCCTGATTGCATGTACTCTGATTCACTGATGACTTAGTTTCCCTTGCGTTTTCTATTTTCTTCACTCTGATTTCTGACAAATTCTTTAGATTTTGACAAATTTCTAAAAATCTCCCATTCACCCCCTCTAGGAGATAACCTGCGCTTTCAATTGGTATTAGAGAAAGGTACTCCCTTGTTATGTGTGTTTTTGGTTTAATCACCTGGAGTTTTAGTTATGTCGACCGCAGGTATGATCAAGGTTTCTGCTGCGTGCCCCATCTTTGATGGCACAGACTATCCTTACTGGAAGAACAAGATGTGCATGCATCTTGAGGCAATTGGCAGCAACCTCTGGTTTGTCGTTGAGAACGGTGTTCCCATTGTTGCTCCTAGAATCAATGCTACTGATGTGAAGAGATTCAAGCAACTGGACTCACAAGCGAAGAACATCATATGTGGACATCTCAACAAAGGGCAGTATGGCAGAGTAAGTGCACTGGAAACATCAAAGTTGATCTGGGATAGGCTCTCCAAGGTCAATGAGGGACTTTCCACTCAACGCGACTCTCGAGTTGATATGCTTCGCAATCTCTTCAACTGCTTCAAGAGTCTTGATAATGAAAATGTTCAACAAAGTTTCAATTGCCTCACTGATATGTCCATTGAGCTACAAGCACTAGGTGTTGCTGACATCACCGACCATGAGGTGGTGAAGAAATTACTGAGATCTCTTGACAGCTCCTTTTACACCCTTGCCTTGATGATTCAAGAGCGTCCTGATTACAAGTCACTTGATCCTGCTGATATTCTTGAGAGACTCAGTACTCATGAATTTTAGCAAACTAAGAAGAGGGATATGTATGGTCCCAGCTATGAACGACCTCGCGCTCTGAAGGTAAAGGCTGAAGCAAAGGAAATTTCTTCATCTGAAGAAGAAGAAGAAGAAGTGTCTGAATGCAGTACTGATGATGCTGAGGAAATTGGCAGAGAACTGGTTATGCTTGTGAGGAAGTTCTAGAAGTTCTCCAAAAGGAACCGCTTTGGAAAGTCTTCAAAGTATGATTTGAAGAACACTAAAGCTTCTTCTCGTGACTACAACAAAAGAACTTACCACGAATGCAAGAAGCTAGGCCATTACATCGCTGATTGTCCCCTCTAGAAAAAGGGTCAAAGAAGAAAAGGTCTAGCAAGGATGATGACTCTGATGACAAGAAGAAGTAGTCGTCAAAATCTTCATCATCAAAGAAGAAAAGTACCTCCGGCAAGGCTCGCACATTCATCGGAAAGGAAATGGATTCTGAGGGAGAATCTGAGAAAGCTGAGGAATCGGCGGAGGAATCTGACTTAGGGGTTGCAAGCTTGGCCCTTGCTACGGAGTTCATCAGCAAGTCCATCTTCGACCATGAAGAAAAAGGTGACTCCACTAACACTGAAGACTGTGATGATGACATCACTCCCACCTATTTCTTCATGGAAAGATGTGCCAAGGATGATACTCCAAAAGCTATTGAATGGGTTTTGGACAGTGGCTGCACCAATCACATGACTGGTGACAGGAATCTCCTCACCAATGCTCCCCTTGCTACGTCTCATCTGAAGCATATCAGCTACACCAACAAAGGAAAAAGCAAGGTATTGGGTCTAGATAAGGTTGCTATCTCAAAGGATCAACATATGGAAAAAGTGATGCTTGTCGAGTCCTAGGATACAACCTCATGTCTGTCTCAATGCTTTGTGATTTTGATATGATTGTCATCTTTGGCAAATATAGATGCATTGTGCTAATGGAATCTGACAAGTCCAAAGTCTTCGAAGGCTTTAGGAGAGGTGATTTGTATATTGTGGATTTCCCTTTAGGTCCTCAACCTGCCACGTGTCTTCTGGCAAAAGCTTCAGAGTGCTGGCTATGGTATCAGCGACTTGGACACTAGCGTGAGGAATTTGAGCACACTCGTCAAGAAGAAGCACATCATTGGCGTCGAGGGCATCAAATTCGCCAAAGATCACTTTGTGGTGCTTGTGAAGCTAGAAACATGACCAGATCCAAGCACTCCGCGAAGACAATAGTGACCACTACTTGTCCCTTTGAATTACTTCATATGGATCTCTTTGGTCCTTGTCATTATGCCACACTAACCAATGCAACATCACTTGTCGGGGAAACTGATCCACGAACACCTATGGGGCCGGCGGACCGGGCCCCTTTCGGTTCGGTGGGGGGTGGAGGTCGCACGAAGAGCAGATCGAGGCGAGGCAAACGAGCAGTTTACCCAGCTTCGGAGCTCTCCGGAGAGATAACACTCCTACTGCTGCTTGTCTGATTGTATTGAGTGGTGTTCTTGCTCTCGAGCAAGAGAGTGATGTGTTTTCTGGGCTACTAATGAATCGAAGCCGACTGTCTGAGGCTCTGAACCGAACCCCCTCTACGTTGCACATGGGCCTCCTTTTATACGCTAAAGGGGTCACCGACAGGTGGCAACGCAGAGGAGGGTAAAAACGTAAAAAGCGAGGTAGTTGACACAGTTGCTTGTACAGTGCACCCTACCTAACCCTAACGGCAGGGGACAAGGGCATTAAATGCCCGTCTGAGTCACCCGAACAGTGCAGAAAAGGACCGTTAGGGGCGCCACCATTCGCCACGATGGCGATCTTGTCAGCTTCGCATGCCACTGCGCACCGCTGGCTGCACAGCCTCCCGCCACGCGCGCCCGGAGAGGCCCCCCAGAGCGACACGTTGGTGGGTGCGCTGGAGCGTGGACGCAGAGTGGCCGCCTGCCGCGGCAAGCGCCTTGCCATTGTCGTTATCTTCGCCGGGCCCAGAAGCTCGTCGCTCACCGGGCCTCGGTGTACCTTGTTTAGTCTTCCCGGTAAGCTCCTCTTGCCGGGACCTTGCTTCCTTGCCGGAGCGCGTGGCGCGTCGCGGCAAGTTCCTTGGAGTGCCTTGGTTGGCCTTCCCGACAAGCTCCTCTTGTCGGGGTCTTATCTCCTTAGCTTAAATACTTTGTTCTTGGATGGCTCCAAGGGAACCTTGGGGGATCTTGGCGTTCGCCCGGCAAGCCTTTGCCGCGGGGTGCTGCAACTGCCCGTGCACAAGTTCGGGGTACTAGGGTACCCCTATTCTAGTACACCGACAGGAGCCCCCGGGCCTGGGCCAGACACGATGCCGAGCGCTGTTGGGCCAGGCCCAAGACAGGGCACGGGCACACGCGGGCTGGGCCACGCCAAATCTTGTTCTGTATCCACCGCACTCTCCCATAACGGCACGCGTTGAATGCGGCATCGTGGGAGAGATCGTGGGTGGTTGTTTATTTGGAAGGCCGAAACGTCCGCCCCGTCCCTCTTTATAAGCAGAGGAAACAGGGGCAGTTCGTTCCCCCTCGCTGATTGCTGCTACTCCTTCTTCACAAACTCCGCCGCTCCCCCCTTCTTCTCGAAGCCGAGAGAGCAGCGCTCCGCCCCCCATTGCCACCAACCTCACCACGCCGTCGACCTTCCCCACCATCTCCGCCATGGCCCCGAAAGCCGACAAGGGAAAGGGTGTGAAGTCGGCCGAGGCGCAGCGGCTCGCGGCGCTGCGGAAGGAGCGGGCGATCTTCACCCCCCAGCTCGGCGTGCAGGAGCTGAGGGAGTACTTCTACCTCTTTTGGGCGACGGAGACGCGTGCGCATCCGCGCACGAGGGTACTCCCGGCGGCTGCCTCGGAGTCGTCTCCAAATGGGTACCCGTTCTTCCCGCTATTCTTCTATTGCGGGCTCTGCCCGCCCTTCTCGGAGTTCTTCTGTGATATTATGAACACATATAGCTTCCGCCTCCTTGACTTCACCCCCAATGCTGTCCTGACCATGGCAGTTTTCGCACACTTGTGCGAAAACTTTGTCGGAGTCCACCCTAGTGTTGCCCTTTTCCGCCACCTCTTCATACCTCGAGTAGAGAGAGGAGAGCCGCTTGCCGGAGGGATTGCCTGGGTCTCGAGAGTCGGCAAGAAAGAGGCGTACTTGGAGGGTGAGCTTCGTAGCAAGTGGGAGGAGTGGAGAGAGGAGTGGTGTTGGATCGTCGAGGAGGATCCGCAGCCCTTCACCGCCGTGCGCCAAACTCCAATAGTGCGCGGCAATGACTGGAGCAACCTGGCCCCGGAAGACAAGAGGCTGAAGATCGCCATTACTAGGATTCTTCGCCTCAGGCTTGCCGGGCTCACCGTAGGTGCTGTCGGGGCAGATTTCCTCCGCCGCTGCATTGCCCCCCTACAGGAGAGGGGGAGGCCCGCCTGGGAATTCAAGAATTCGGCGGACATCATGAGGCTGCGGCCGGGCCTCAACTATAACTTCACTGTATTGGAGTTAGACGCAATGCTCTTGGAATTATTCAAACGCGACCCCCAGCACCCATTCACACTGCCGAGGGGCGTAGTTCCTTTGTGCAATAACTCTTCGCTTGACCGGATCCGCGCCATGATGCCGTTGTGCGATTCACACGGCATCGTCCCAACTTGGCAAGAGCCTGCGGATGATGTTGTGCGATCGTTCTTCGACACCTTGGAGGAAGTGTCGGTCCGTGTCGACGAGCAGAAGAGCCTCACCCGTGACACCACCAACAAGGAGCTGCAGCTCATCGCTACTAGGGCGGAAGAGGCTGCGGCCGCAGCTGCTGCGGGTGTATTTGGGTTTACTGTGGAGGAGGCGGAGGCTGCAGAGGCGGCAAACCTTGCCGAACGCGCGGAGTTCATGGGCGAGGAGGAGCCTGCCGGTTCTGAAGCCGAGTCGAGCGAGGCCGGCGAGGAGGAGGCTGAGCCTTCAGAGAGCTTGCCGCAAGTGGATCCCCCGGCCCCGCCAAGGAGGCGCCTTCGCAGGGCCAGGGACGCAGCAGGGCGGCAGCCGGCTCCACAGCCACCGAGCCACGCGACGCGCTCTACCGCGGCAAGCAATGTTGCCACGGGAGCGCCTCACGCGGCAGCGGCAACTGGAGCGGGATCTTCCCGGGCCACTGCCACTGCCCCCGCCAAGCGGGCAAGGGATCCTACTCCTCCACCTCGCCGCACCGGAGGAGGGCCGGACTTCGATCTTTCCGCGCTCAGCTCCGACGAGGAGGAAGAAGAGTGAGTTTCTTTGGTGCTCTTATAATCCTTCAATCTTGCTGCTTATATCTTGTATCTGACTTGCTCCAATCTGGACTCTTTTCTTTTTAGAACACTGGCCCAGAGAGCGGCGAAGAGGGCCAAGGCCGCGGTGATCGTCATCGAGGATGACCCTATCGCGTCGGCAGGAGGTGGGCCCAAGACCACCTTGACGGACCCGGCAATCACCCCTCGGAGCAGCCCCCAGCGCAGCCCCCAGCGTAAGTTCATAGTTTAGCCTTCTGCTACCGGGCGCGCTTGAGTGCTTTTTCCTTTGTTGATATCTTGCTTGTTGACTTGTGCAGGAGCAGAGCAGCCTCATCAGGGGCGCCCGGAGGCCGGCCCTGAAGTGCCACCTGCTCCGACTGCGCCGCCAAGGGAGGAGTCCCCGGCAAGGGAGCGCTCTCCGGCAAGGAGGGACTCACCGGCAAGGGATGGCACTGCTGATCCTGCGGCGACCGAGGCCGCAACTGAAGATCTTGGCGCAGGTAATCCACTTGCCGAGAAACTTTCCCTTGGGTTCTGCTTCTTCCGTTTTTTCTTTCTTGGATTTTTGATTGATTTTCTTCCCTTCTTCATTCTTCAGACCCATCTTCGGCTGAGCCAATGGAGACAGAGGGCACCGGCGAGGAAGGTGCCGGTGCTGATGAGACCGCCGGCGAGGAGGCCGCCGGGGCTGCTGCTGCGGAAGCCGGCGAGGGGTCGGGCGATCGCACTGATGACCCTGAGGACGCAGGAGCGCCGGGCGCTGCGCCGACCGCCGAACCCTCTGCCGCTTCTGCGGAGCCGGGCTCCGAGGAGCCCCAGCCCGGTGCCTACTTGCAGGCCGGTGACAATATCTTCATCAAGCTACCCTGGGCGTCGAGCTCCAGGGCGCCGGTCGAGGGGGAGACTTTTGACGGGGAGGTGCTCGCCTCTGCTGGACTGTCATTGGTTGACGTGCCCGGCAGCAGCGGCGGCGAGCCTGAGGAGGAGCAGCTGCTGCGGAAGCTGTTGTCACTCTACCGCACCCGGCAAGCCAAGCTGGCTTCCCGGGAAGCGCTTGTCACGAAGGCGGGAGTTGACATGGAAAAGCGCGCGGAGGAGCTCCGGGGCCAAAATCAAGAAGCTCTCCGGTCCCTAGCGCAGGAGCGGGAGCCAGTAGACGAGGAGCGCACGGCCTTTCTTCTCGAGAAGGCCGAGGCTGAGGAGGAACAAAGGCTGGCCGCCGAGAAGCAGTCCGCGCGGGAAGGTGAACTAGTGCAGCGGAAGGCCCACCTCGACAGCTACGAGGAAGAGCTCGCCAAGCGTGAGCGAGCACTTGGCGGGGCGCTCAAGGAGGCAAAGGACGCCGTGGCAACTGCAGAGGCCGCCAAGAAAAAGCTAGAGGAGAAGGTGGCGCAGCTGGAGGCCGACATTGGGAAGAGAGGCGAGGAGCTTGCCGCGCTCAAGCGTGAGCGCGAGAAGGATGCTGCCGCCCACGGTGAGCTGCAAGGCCTTCTCGCTGAGAGGGGCAAGGAGCTCAGCGCCGCCAAGGATTCCAAAGCAGACCTGGAGCTGAAGCTGGCCACGCTAACGCAGACGCTGGAGGCCGTCAAGGAGCGGGAGAAGACCTTGTCGGAGAAGGTCAAGGCTGACGGGGCGCTGCTGGAGAGCATTGCAGTTACCCAGAACTCGTTCAGAGACACAGTGGAGCACTGGACCGAGGATCTGGTGAACACTGCCGCCGTCATCAACGAGGAGCTGGCGCAGCTGGGGATGGTGGACTTTGGGTATCCTTCCGATGAGAGCCTTCAACCCAGCGCCAAGCTCAGCCTATTCTTCAAGGGCGTGGCGATGGCACTCCAGCGGCTCCGGGAGAGGATCCCGAAGCAGCTGGCCGATGAGTCGCGCAAAATCTGTGCCGGGGTTCTCTAGAAGGTGCTGATGAAGGTATCCTTCCGCAATCCGGGCCTCAGCTTCACCAACGTCCTCAGGTCCTTGCCGCCTGACGCTGATCTGGATGCACTCAAGGCCCTTATCTCACCCATTGTGGACAAGGTGAGCGAGATCAAGAGAGTCGAGGGCGGACGCGTAGATTAGGCCGCCCATTTCTTCTTTTCCCTTGTCGCTGCTAGTCATGTTATGAAAACAGTCTGTTAGAGCTGCAACAAGTTATCTTTGTAATATAACATTATTTCTGTTATCAATTGCAATGTTATTTCCTCTACTAGATTCCTTCCTTTGTATGTTTTCACCCTACGCTTCTAGGGAACTTGTCGGCGCAGGCGCCCGAGCCGCGAGCGCTGAGTGCGGAACTTCAGCAGCTTGCTGGCGGCGCTGCTTCCGACAAGAAACCTTGTCGTGACTAGATGCAGCACGCTTAAGCTGTTTAGCGGACTCGAAACAAAGTAAGGGCGCAACTAGCCACGAGTTGGTTCCTCCGCGCACAGGTTTTCCATACAAAGCAGGGTCGTTCGAGGAAGATAACTCAAAAATTTAAAAAAAAAGTGATTGCTCAAACTTTGGCAACTTAGCTTTTCTGTCATTTGCTTCCCGGTAAGGCAAGTCCTTGTTTGAACGACGCCTGGCCCATACCACAATCTTCTCCTTCCCCCCCGGCAAACTTGTGCGCGAGAGAACCTTCTTTTCCTTTAAAAGAAAAAGAAAGAAGAGAAAATAATAATATGGAGCTCTTCGGCTCGTTACTGCTTACCGGATGTAAGTGCTGCACAAAGTGTCAAATAATCACATGCAAGAAAGGAACTAACGCATGAAATGGACAAGCTGTGCGGAGCACATGGGGTTTTACTTATGCACGGGATCTGCGCCCGGCTTTGTACAAAGGATTACATGCAACAGCGGCAAGACTTGTACAAAAGGTGGTTGCCGGAACGGGTTCCGACAACCGCGCCTTATGGGAAAAACTTACGAAGATGTTCTATGTTCCAGGAGTTGCTCACTGGAATGCCATCTTCGATCTCAAGGCGGACAGCGCCGGGCCTTGTGACTCGTCTCACCCGATAAGGGCCTTCCCACTTCGGCGTCAACTTGTTGGAATTCTTGGCGGACTGAACGCGCCGAAGAACAAGGTCGCCTTCCTCGAAGCTTCTGGCTTTAACTTTGTGGCTATGATAGCGGCGCAAAGCTTGCTGGTATCGAGCAGCTCGTACAGCAGCCTGAAGACGATCTTCCTCAAGGAGCAGCGCGTCGTCTTGCCGCAGCTGTTCTTGCTCAAGCTCATCATAAGCGAGCACTCAAGGTGATCCGTATACGAGTTCCGTGGGGAGAACTGCCTCTGATCCACAGACTAGAGCGAAAGGTGTCTGACTAGTGGCTCGATTTGGCGTCGTTCTGATCGACCAAAGAACCACCGGCAGCTCCTCGATCCAGTTTCTTCCGCACCTGTGCAGCCTGTCGAAAGTCCTGGTCTTGAGCCCGCGCAGCACTTCAGCATTTGCCCTCTCTGCTTGACCGTTGCTTCTTGGATGAGCAACAGAAGCGAAGCAGACCTTGGCGCAAAGGTCTTGGACGTACTGCATGAAGGTGCGGCTCGTGAATTGCGTGCCGTTGTCGGTGATGATCCTGTTAGGGATCCCGAAACGGCAAACAATTGACCTGAAGAACTTGACTGCTGACTATGCTGTCACCTTCCTCACTGGCTGCACTTCCGGCCACTTTGTGAACTTGTCGATTGCGACGTACAAGTACTCAAAGCCCCCGACAGCTCGGGGGAAGGGGCCGAGGATATCGAGCCCCCGAACCAAAAATGGCCAGGATAAAGGGATTGTCTGGAGAGCTTGAGCTGGCTGGTGTATCTGTTTGGAGTGGAACTGGCACGCTTCACACCTGGTTACTTGTGCAGTTGCATCCTGGAGGGCTGTCGGCCAAAAGAAACCTTGCCGGAAAGCTTTGCCGGCAAGTGCTCTTGCGCCAATGTGGTGGCCACATATGCCTCCATGTATCTCCGCCAACAGCTTTTGTCCATCTTCCCGGCGAATGCACTTCAATTTCACACCGTTGAGTCTTCTTCTGTACAGTATGCTATCGACAAACTGGTACATACTTGACTGCCGGGCTACTCTTTCCGCTTCTTCTTGCTCTTCGGGAAGTTCTCCTGTCTGAAGGAAATGGACAATCTGCTGTGCCCATGCTGGAGCTTGTGGCTCGACAACATGGATTAAAGGCGCATCTGCTGCTGCGGGAACATCCGCTTCCACGGCAAGGACTTGTGGTCCTGCCGGAGCTTGATGTTCCTCGGCAAGCTTGCCGGAGCAAAACTTGTCGGGAGCGTCTGCTTCAACGGAACAAACCATAAGGCTTGCCGGAGCAGACTGCCCCTCAGCATCCTTGGTGTTGATCTTGGGGACTTTCTTGGCGGCGGCTTCGGGGAGCTCTGCCGGAAAGTAGTCGCCGGAAACCAACTTCCTCTGCTTGCTTTGTCCAGTTGATGGTGTTACGGATGGTTGAGTCAACTTAAGCACAAAGATCCCTGGTTCCACAGGTAACTTTAGTGCAGAGCACTTTGACAGGCCGTCAGCAATATCATTCTGAGCTCTTGGGATATGCTCCATTTGTAGGCCGTCAAAGTGCTCTTCTAGCTTCCTCACTTCATCGACATACACTTCCATCAACGGACTCTGGTAGTTCTTATTCACTTGTCGGACGACAAGCTGTGAGTCACCCCTGACAATGAGCTTCTTGATCCCAAGGTCTGCTGCGATTCTGAGACCGGCAAGCAATCCTTCATACTCTGCAGTATTGTTGGTTGCTTGCTCTTTGGGAAAGTGCATCTGGACTATGTACTTGAGGTGTTCTCCGGTGGGTGCGACAAGCAGCACGCCTGCACCGGCGCCTTGCAGCGAGAAGGCACCATCAAAGTACATCAGCCACTCTTTGCTTGCCTCTTTGACGGGGATGCTTGTTTCTGAAATTTCTTCATCTGGTGTTGGCGTCCATTCTGCTATGAACTCTGCCAATGCTCTGCTTTGGATAGTTGAGGTGCTCTCAAACTTGAGGCCAAAGCTTGACAGTTCCAGCGCCCACTCGACAATCCTGCCCGTTGCTTCTGGATTTTGCAGTATCCTCTTCAGCGGAAAGCGAGTGACGACTGTGATCTCATGTGCTTGGAAGTAATGGCGCAGCTTTCTCGAGGCTATGAGGAGGCCGAAAAGCAACTTCTGCACACCAGAGTACCTTGATCTAGCCCCCTGCAGAAGAGAACTGACAAAGTAAACTGGGCGCTACACCATTCTCCTTGGCATCTTATCATGTTCCTACGCAAAGCCATGTTTGTCGGGACCATAGCTTGTCGGCGAAGCCCCCTGCTTGTCGCTGGATGGATCTGCCGTGATTGCTGGCTCATCATCCGCCTCCCTCTCCACCACTAACGCAGCACTAACCACTTGATTGGTTGCCGCTATATACAGCAGCAACTTCTCTTGCGGCTTAGGTGAGACAAGCGTTGGAGTGGAGGACAGGTATCTCTTCAAGTCCTGCAGCGTAGCCTCCGCTTCTGGAGTCCATTTCATTGGACCTGCCTTTTTCAAAATTTTGAAAAATGGCAGGGCGCGCTCAGCAGATCTAGAGATAAACCTGCTGAGAGCAGCCACGCAACCGGCAAGCCTTCGTACATCCTTGACGCGCTTTGGTGCATCGATCTGCTCAATGGCTTTGATCTTGTCGGGATTGGCTTCAATTCCCCGCTGAGACACGAAGAACCCGAGAAGCTTGCCGGAAGGGACTCCAAAGACGCACTTCTCGGGGTTAAGCTTGAGGTTGATTTTGCGCAGGTTTGCAAATGTCTCGTCTAAATCTTGAATCAAGGTCGCTTTGTTCTTGCTCTTGACCACTGTGTCATCCATGTAAGCTTCCACATTTCTGTGTATTTGTGGCTCAAAAGCATGTTGGACTACCCTTGCGAATGTTGAACCAGCATTCTTCAAACCGAAAGGCATCCGTACGAAGCAGTACGTGCCACACGGGGTGATAAATGTGGTTTTCTCTTCATCTTCTTCTGCCATGAAGATCTGATGGTATCCTGAGTATGCATCAAGAAATGAAAGCAAATCACATCCGGCTGTGGAGTCAACAATCTGGTCAATACGCGGCAAGGGAAATGGGTCTTTGGGACAAGCTTTATTAACATCAGTGAAGTCAATACAAAGTCTCCATTTCCCGTTAGCTTTGCGCACAACAACAGGATTGGCCAACCACGTGGGATGGAGTACTCCTCTGACAAGGCCTGCTGCTTCCAACTTCTTGATTTCTTCTGCGATGAATTCTTGGCGCTCTACTGCCTGCTTCCTGACTCTCTGCTTGACGGGCCGCGCATGAGGACAGACGGCAAGGTAGTGCTCAATCACTTTCCTGGGAACACCGGGGATATCAGACGGTTGCCACGCAAACACATCGACATTCGCCCGTAGGAAAGCAACGAGCGCGCTTTCCTATTTGGGGTCAAGAGTGGCGCTGATGGTGAAGGTACCACCAGTGCCATCCTCCTTGGCGGACACCTTCTTAGTCTCAGGTGGAGCTGCCATTGCCTTCTTACACTTGCCGGTGGAGCTCGATGGTGCGTCCTCGACGGTAGCGCAGCACTCCGAAGAGGTGCGCTTGCCGGAATGGGCATCAGAGCTCTTGCTGGACTTGGTCTTCTTCTCCCCCCCCGGGAGCTTCAGCGGCAAGTGTCCTTCGCTCTGCTGCGGCAGCTGCTTCCCGGTAGATCTTGTCGGCACAGATAAGAGCATCCTTCTTGTCGCCAGGGACAGAGATGACACTTATTGGGCCTGGCATTTTCAGTACGTTGTACGCATAGTGAGAGGCTGCCATGAACTTGGCGAGTGCCGGACGACCAAGGATTCCATTGTAAGGTAATGGAAAGTCGGCAACGTCAAACATGACCCTCTCAGTCCTGAAGTTCAGCTCACTGCCAAATGTTACCGGCAACGTGATCTTTCCCTTTGGCTTGCTCCTTCCCGGGTTGATTCCTTGAAATGTGCCAGTCTCTTCGAGCTCGCTGTCAGGGATCTGGAGCTTCTAGAGCACCGCGGAGGAGATCAGGTTCAAGCCGGCCCCGCCGTCAACTAGCATCTTAGTGACCTTGAGGTTGCGGATTGTTGGTGAAACCAACATCGGCAAGCACCCGACCACAGTTATGTGATCCGGGTGGTCCTCAATATCAAAGATGATAGGCGTGCTGGACCATTTCAGAGGCTTGCGTGACTCGACGGGTGGTTCTGCTGCATTAACTTCCCGCATCCACTACTTGAGCTGGCGGTGCGAGGCATGCAGAGAAGCACCACCGTCAACGCACATGACCTCTGTAGCTTTCTGGAACTCCTGCTCATCAGTCTCCTCATCATCCATATCTTCATCGTCGCCGTCATCTTCATCCTTGTCATGGCCGCGAGGAGGTCTGTCTCCTTGCCACTGCTTGGCCTTGCCGCGGCGTCCTCCTCGGCCGGGACGTTTCTTGCCGGATCCACCAGCTCCTTCCTGGGCCTTCTCCTTGTCGCGCCGCTCGTATTCTGCTTTCTGTTGCTCAACAAGCTGCTCGACTCTCTTACAGTTCTGAAGATCATGGCCCTTGGTGCGGTGAATCTTGCAATACTGCTTGTTGGGGCCGTCCTGCTTGTCGGCGACTGCTGCCTCCGCGGCAACCTCCTTACCGGAGTCACCAGCTTTGGCTTCCTTGGCGCCGCCACCGTTGCCGAACTGCTCAACAACTAGCACTTCTTTGTCTTTCCTCCTTCTGTTGTTCCGCCGCCAGTTTTTCCTTGTCGGGGCAGCATCTTCGCTGTCAGATCCTCCCGCTCCTATATTTTCTCCGGGAGTCTCCTCCCTTCCTCAGCACGCGCACACTTGTCGGCCATTGCATATAACTCACTGACGTCCCTGATCTTGCACATCGCCATTTCCTCCCGCATCCTGCGGTTCCGCACGTTCTGATGGAACGCGCTGATCACCGCGGCAGGGTGGACATCTGGGATGTTGTGCTGCACACTACTGAATCTCTGAATGTACTTGCGCAGGGGCTCTCCTTCCTTCTGGGCGAGCAGATGAAGATCACTCTCCTGGCCATGAGGCTTGTGTCCGCTGGTAAATGCGCTGACAAACTGGTGGCACAGATCAGCCCAAGAGGATATGGAGTTATCCGGCAAGTGCATGAGCCAGGATCTGACGTTGGGCTTGAGCACCAGCAGGAAGTAGTTGGCAAGGATCTTGTCATCTCGTCCCCCGGCAGCTTGCACCGCAATGGTGTAGATGCTGAGGAACTCTGACGGATGCGTCTTGCCGTCATACTTCTCCAGTACGTCTGGCTTGAAGTTCTTTGTACTGGGCCACTGGACTTGCCGCAGCTCACGAGTGAACGCAGGACAACCTACCGCATACGGCAGATTGCCTGGTTCCCCTGGCGCATGCATGTCAACAGAGGGCCCAGCGCGCTTGTCGGATTGACGTCGCGCTTCTCTTCGGCTCGATGCGGGTTCGACGTCTTCTTGTTGTCGATCATGAAGAACTTGGCGCTGATCGCGACGAGCTCGTGGATCCGACGATGCGGTGGAGTCGCTGTCGAGGTGGATCCGGCGAGTCGGCGATCTTGGCCTTCGGGGCGGTGATTGCATGGTAGTTGCCCCTCCGCCCGTTTCGTCGCCACCGGCTCGCGTCCGGCGGTCCTGCCGCGGCGGCGACGCGCTCGGCCACCATGGAGTGTCGCCGTTGGCGTAGCCGATGAGACTCTGAATGGTGACTCTCCATTCGTCGCTCTTGTCTGACGTCGGAGGGTAATCTAGGAGAAGTTGAGCTCGCGCCAAAGCTTCTGTTGGAGTGGTGGGTGGCAGTGGCGGACGGCGCGAGGAACAGGACGTGCTCGAACTTCTAACTATGTTAGAAGGAGCAGTATCCCGTCCAGGCGATCGTGCCCCGCTCGTGTCAGCACGCTGGCGTGCATGCTGATCTTGAGCGCCCCGAGATCCACCAGCGTATCTTGCGTATGGCACTGCTAGTGCCATGACGCTGTTGATCTTGCGCCTCTTGAGAGTGGCGTGGGACATGTACAGTTTCCGAGGTTTGTGCAGCCTTGTTCTTGGACCTGGTGGCATCATGAGTTTCCTCGTCGACGTCCTTTCTTCTGCCGGCGTCCATCCCACCACTCATTTGCTCAAACGGTGGCGGAAGTGACGTGGATGGAGCGGCTGCTGCCGAAGTCTTCTTCTTCGGCGGCATGTTGATGAAGGGAATAAAGATCTAGCTCGTGTGAACGCCGGATCTGGTTCACACAATCTCAACACCCCCTACCTGGCGCGCCAAAGATGTTAGGGAAACTGATCCACGAACACCTATGGGGCCGGCGGACCGGGCCCCTTTCGGTTCGGCGGGGGGCGGAGGTCGCACGAAGAGCAGATCGAGGCGAGGCACACGAGCAGTTTACCCAGCTTCGGAGCTCTCCAGAGAGATAACACTCCTACTGCTGCTTGTCTGATTGTATTGAGTGGTGTTCTTGCTCTCGAGCGAGAGAGTGATGTGTTTTCTGGGCTACGAATGAATTGAAGCCGACTGTCTGAGGCTCCGAACCGAACCCCCTCTACGTTGCGCATGGGCCTCCTTTTATACGCTAAAGGGGTCACCGACAGGTGGCAACGCAGAGGAGGGTAAAAATGTAAAAAGCGAGGTTGTTGACACAGTTGCTTGTACAGTGCACCCTACCTAACCCTGACGGCAGGGGACAAGGGCATTAAATGCCCGTCTGAGTCGCCCGAACAGTGCAGAAAAGGACCGTTAGGGGCGCCACCGTTCGCCACGATGGTGATCTTGTCAGCTTCGCATGCCACTGCGCACCGCTGGCTGCACAGCCTCCCGCCACGCGCGCCTGGAGAGGCCCCCAGAGCGACACGTTGGTGGGTGCACTGGAGCGTGGACGCAGAGTGGCCGCCTGCCGCGGCAAGCGCCTTGCCGCTGTCGTTATCTTCGCCGGGCCCAGAAGCTCGTCGCTCACCGGGCCTCGGTGTACCTTGTTTAGTCTTCTCGGCAAGCTCCTCTTGTCGGGGCCTTGCTGCTTTGCCGGAGCGCGTGGCGCGTCGCGGCAAGTTCCTTGGAGCGCCTTGGTTGGCCTTCCCGGCAAGCTCCTCTTGCCGGGGTCTTATCTCCTTAGCTTAAATACTTTGTTCTTGGATGGCTCCAAGGGAACCTTGGGGGATCTTGGCGTTCGCCCGGCAAGCCTTTGCCGCGGGGTGCTGCAACTGCCCGTGCACAAGTTCGGGGTACTAGGGTACCCCTATTCTAGTACACCGACATCACTATTTATGGATTCATCATAGTTGATGATTATTCTCATTACACCTAGGTGCATATCATTACCTTCAAGACTGAAGTACGTCGCGTCTTCAGATGGTTCGCTAATCGTGCCATGACGAATTATGGCATCAAGATCAAGCATATCAGAAGTGACAACGACACCAAGTTCAAGAATGCAGGCCTTGATGACTATCTTGACGAACTTGGTATTACTCATGAGCTATCTGCTCCTTATACTCAGCAGAATGGAATTGTTGAACACAAGAATAGGACACTCATTAATATGGCCCGCACTATGCTTGATGAATACAAGACATCTCATCGATGGTGGCCTGAAGCAATTTATGTTGTCTGTCACATCATCAATCCAGTATATCTTCACAAATTCCTCAAGAAGACTTCATATGAGCTCCTCACTGACAAGAAGCCCAATGTAAGTTATTTCAAAGTCTTTGGTGCAAAATGCTAGAGTAGAGATTCACATCACGGTTCCAAATTTGCACCGAAAGCACATGAGGGTTTTTTAATTTTTGGTTACGAAAAGGACTCGCACGCCTGCAGAGTCTTCAACACCTACCACAATAAGGTTGTTGAAACGGTGGATGTCCAGTTTGATGAAACTAACAGCTCGCAAAGAGAGCACCTGCCTCCTATTCTAGATGAAGTGCCTCCTGAGGAATCTATCAAGATGATGGACACCGGTTAAATAGTGCCAAATGAAGAAATAGCTGAAGAGGAAGTAATCATTTCCCGTCATGAAGAAACTGCTACTCCTGAAGAAAATGACCCTGAAGAAAATGCTCAACCTCAACAAGGCCCTCGTCCAACTCATCCACGAGTGACGAATGAAGTACATATTGAGAAGATCCTCGACAACAACAATGCACCTGGTCCTCTCACTCTCTCAAGAGCTTCACATTTAGCTAACTTTTGTGGGAATTTTTCATTTGTCTCTATCACAGAGCCCACCAAAGTTGATGAAGCATTTCTGGAGCCTGAGTGAATTCAAGCCATGCAAGAAGAATTGCAACAATTCGAGCTCAACAATGTGTGGGAACTCGTGAATCATCTTGATCCATGCAAGCACAATATCATAGGCAATAAGTGGATCTACCACAACAAGCAAGGCAAAAATAGCCAATGCAAGTGGTAAGAAATAAGCCCCGTCTTGTAGCACAAGGCTACACACAGGTTGAGGGTATTGATTTCGGTGAAACTTTTGCACCTGTTGCTAGGCTTGAAGCTATTCTTATATTGCTTGCATATGCTAACCATCACAATATTCTCCTATATCAAATGGATATGAAAAGTACATTCCTCAATGGTAAGCTCGAGGAAGAAGTATATGTTGCTCAAACACCAAGATTTGAGGATCCAAAGCATCCTAACAAAGTCTTCCGATTGAACAAGGCTCTCTATGGCCTCAAGCAAGTCCCACGGGCTTGGTATAATACTCTGGAGGAATTCCTGAAGAAAAAGGGTTTCAAACCCGGTTCACTTGACCCTGCTCTTTTCACTAAGTCTTATGACGGTGAATTGTTCGTATGCCAAATATATGTTGATGATATTGTCTTTGGTTGCACTAACAAGTGTTTTAGTGATGAATTTGCATATATGATGCGTGAAGAATATCAGATGTCTATGATGGGAGAATTGAAATTCTTCCTTGGTCTTCAAATTCACCAACAACCCAATGGTATCTTCATTTCTCAAGAGAAATACCACAAAGATTGGCATGCAAGATTGCAAAGGCCTTAAAATTCCAATGCCTACTAATGGTCAACTCGGCATTGACGAATATGGTAAAGCTTTCGATCAGAAGGTATATCGCTCCATCATTTGTTCGCATCTTTACCTATGTGCATCTAGGCTAGATATTATGCTTAGTGTTTGCATGTGTGCCTGATTTCAAACAACACCGAAGGAATCACACCACTAGACTGTGAAACAAATTCTTCTATATTTAGCTCACACACCAATGCTTGGATTATGGTATCCCAAGGGCCCATCTTTTGATCTAGCTGGATTTTCTGATTCTGATTACGCTGGAGCTCGTGTGGATCACAAGTCTACATTAGGCACATGACATCTCCTTGACGATCTCTTGTTTGTTGGTCCTTAAAGAAGCAGACTAGCGTGGCACTTACCACAGCTGAGGCTGAATACATTGCCGATGGTGCCTACTGCTCACATTTGCTATGTATGAAGCAAACCCTCAAGGACTATGGCATCAACATGAAGAAAGTCCCTCTCTTCTGTGACAACGAGAGTGGTATCAAGATTGCCCACAACCCAGTGCAACATTCAAAGACGAAGCATATTCAGATTCGTCACCATTTTCTTCATGATCATGTGCTAAAGGGAGACATTGTCATCGACCATGTGAAGACTGAAGACCAGCTTGCCGATATCTTCACTAAGCCCTTGGATGAAAAGAGGTTCTACAAGTTGTAGTATGAGCTAAACATCTTAGAATCTTTGAATGTCCTCTGAAGTGGACACACATCCTAACGCTTATGCATTTTTGATGAATTTGATGCACAAGACACAGAGTAACTTAATGAAGACTAACCCTCTAAGTGTGAAGAAATCAATGAAGAACTCGACTCTCAGAATCCTATGATAATTGTACGTGGTGTCTGAAATCATCACAGTTCTTATACGATGGGTAACGCCACCACCTCTTTATGACATTCTTCAAATTTGAGTATTGCGTCATTTGCAATTTCGTCAAACTTTTCAAATTCGTCATTTGAGGTTATTCTTCACTTCTTATCATTTATGCTTTTATTGGATCTCTTCATGTCCTCAACAACATCCACATATTGCTAATTCTTTAATTTGGTTTCTTCATCTATGTGGATGTGATTTGACCTGCTCCCCTCTATGCTAAGCTCAACCCACTCTGTTCACAATTTCTTCATATGTGTTCTACTTGACACTGTTTGAAGTCTTCACTGCGTCCTTGACAGGTGAAGAAATAGCAAACACATTTTTTTAAACTACCAAATATATATTTTCTGGTGGTTGCCACAGTAACTTCATTTCGTGCTTCACACGCATGGATAAGTGCGAAAATGCATGTGACATGTGTCACCAAGATGCTAATGGTCATGGGCTTATTCGTCCAAAAGTTTTGGACCCCTCAGTTTTCACTGCGGCTATAAATATCCTTGACCCGGTCAACGTTATTTCACTTCACCTCCCAGCTCCTGTTGCTCTCAGTCCTCAAACCCTAGCATTGCCGCTGGATCTCATCGCCGCCGGAGAAGAAGACTGCTTGACTTCTTTGTTGACGTAATCGCGCTGGACGCGGATTTCTTCACCTCCATCACGGTCGTAGATGTCTTTCGTCGCTAAGTTAGGGCACGGGAGATCTGAGCTGACGATTTCCATCGCCTTGTCGTCCAGATTGTCGAGTTCATCTCTGGAGTAAATAAATGCTTATTTACTGCCCTCTTTCATCTTCACTCCACTCAAAAATCTTCAAGTGTTGTTTTACCACTCTTTCAATTCTTAAGCACTTCCCTTTGACCAGTTTTGTGTATTTCATCATAGTTATACTTAACAACTAGATTCCTCAATTATGCAATTGCTTCAATCTGTACAACTCTGAAACCTAAGTCAAGAACACTTGATGAAATTCTTCAAGGCGATAAGGGTCAATTTCCTCAACTAGTTTATTTTGAAAATCTCTGAGAATACATGTAACTCTTCCCTATTTCCTCGCAACTATACTCTATTCACAGGTACAAATGTTTGCCGACGAATCTCAAGTTTCACATCAAATTAATTCATTTGCAGCACAGCTTGAGGAAAAACTTCAAACTTCATCAGAGTCCTCACAAGTTCAAAAACCTCAGTTGAAGAAAATGGCTGAAGGAAAGAGGACACATAAATGTGGCAAAACGGAAAAAGAACTGACACAGCGGCCATGTACCCATGGACCCGGGGAATGTGAACCATTAGGTAGAGTTTTAGCTGAAAGAAAACCAGGTCAATCTTCCGATCGTGAGTCTTTACAAGCTTGAAACAACTTAAGCACAGGCGGGAGTCGGCTTTTGAGATCCCTGGCAACTTGTATGAAGGGTACTACACGCCTAACGAGAATGTTCTTGGCCCATAAACTGACAAGTAGTGCAAGACTCGTATGCAAAGGATAAAACGCAAATGAGCATATGAGTGGAGAGCTTGCAAATATGTCACTCCCAAGTACATGAAGGAATTGCTACGTCTTGAGCTAGCGTTGGTTTTCCCCGAAGAGGAGAGGGTGATGCAGCAAGTGTAGCTTAAGTATTTCCCTCAGTTTTTGAGAACCAAGGTATCAATCCAGTAGGAGGCTCCTCAAAAGTCCCACGCACCTACACAAACAAACTAAGAACTCGCAACCAACGCAATAAAGGGGTTGTCAATCCCTTCACGGCCACTTGCGAAAGTGAGATCTGATAGAGATAAAATGATAAGATAAATATATTTTTGGTATTTTATAATATAAATGCAGAAAAGTAAAGATGCAAATAAAGGTAGATTTAAATAAAATATGATAAGAGATAGACCCGGGGGCCATAGGTTTCACTAGAGGCTTCTCTCGAGAGCATAAGTATTATGGTGGGTGAACAAATTACTGTCAAGCAATTGATAGAAAAGCGAATAATTATGACGTTATCTAGGCATCATCATGTATATAGGCATCACATCCAAAACAAGTAGACCGACTCCTGCCTGCATCTACTACTATTACTCCACACATCGACCGCTATCCAGCATGCATCTAGAGTATTAAGTTCATAAGAACGGAGAACGCATTAAGCAAGATGATATGATGTAGAGGGATAAACTCATGCAATATGATATAAACCCCATCTTGTTATCCTCGATGGCAACAATACAATACGTGTCTTGCAACCCTTTCTGTCACTGTGTAAGAACACCGCAAGATTGAACCCAAAGCTAAGCACTTCTCCCATGTCAAGAAAGATCAATCTAGTAGGCCAAACCAAACCGATAATTCAAAGAGACTTGCAAAGATAACTCAATCATACATAAAAGAATTCAGACAAGATTCAATTAATAACCATAGATAAATCTGATCATAAACTCACAATTCATTGGATCTTGACAAACACACCGCAAAAAGAGATTACATGGAATAGATCTCCACAAGAGAGGGCGAGAACATTGTATTGAGATCCAAAAAGAGAGAAGAAGCCATCTAGCTAATAACTATGGACCCATAGGTCTGTGGTAAACTACTCACAACTCATAGGAGAGGCAAAGGATGCTGATGTAGAGGCCCTCTATGGTCGATTCCCCCTCCGGCAGAGTGCCGGCGAAGGCTCCAAGATGGGATCTCGCGGATACAGAAGGTTACGGTGGTGGAAATTGTGTTTTGTGGTGCCCCTGGATGTTTTCGGGGTCCGTAGGTATATATAGGAGGAATAAGTACGTCGGTGGACGCCCGAGGGGCCCATGAGACACGGGGGCACGCCCCTAGGGGGGTGCGCCCTCCTATGTCGTGGGGCCTTTGGAGATTTCTTGACTTGCACTCCAGGCTCTCCAGATCAGATTTGTTCCAAAAATAACAATCCCGAGGGTTTCATTCCATTTGGACTCCGTTTGATATTCCTTTTCTTCGAAATACTGAAATAGGCAAAAAAACAGCAATATGGGCTGGGCCTCCGGTTAGTAGGTTGGTCCCAAAAATGATATAAATATGTAGAATAAAGCCCATAAGCATCCAAAACAGGTAATATAATAGCATGGAACAATCAAAAATTATAGATACATTGGAGATGTATCAAGCATCCCCAAGCTTAATTCCTGCTCGTCCTCGAGTAGGTAAATGATAAAAAGAGAATTTTTGATGTGGAATGCTTCCTAGCATAATTCATAATGTAATTTTCTTTCATTGTGGCATGAATGTTCAAATCCAAGTAATACAAAATAAAAGTTCATATTGACATAAGAAATAGTAATACTTCAAGCATACTAAGCAAGTAATCATGTCTTCTCAAAATAGCATGGCCAAAAGAAAGTTATCCCTACAATATCATATAGTCTGGCTAAGCTCTGTCTTCATCACACAAAGTATTTAATCATGCACAACCCCGATGATGAGCCAAGCAATTGTTTCCTACTTTAATAATCTCAAACTCTTTCAACTTTCACGCAATACATGAGCGTGAGCCATGGACATAGCACTATATGTGGAATAGAAAGGTGGTTTTGGAGAAGACAAAAAGGAAGAAGATAGTCTCACATCAACTAGGCGTATCAACGGGCTATGGAAATGCCCATTAATAGATATCAATGTGAGTGAGTAGGGATTGCCATGCAACAGATGCACTAGAGCTATAAATATATGAAAGCTCAACAAAAGAAAACTAGTGGGGTGCATCCAACTTGCTTGCTCACGAACACCTAGGGCACTTTGAGGAAGCCCATCATTGGAATATACAAGACAAGTTCTATAATGAAAAATTCCCACTAGTAAATAAAAGTGACAACATATGAGACTCTCTATCATGAAGATCATGGTGCTACTTTGAAGCACAAGTGTGGTAAAAGGATAGTAGCATTGTCCCTTCTCTCTTTTTCTCTCATTTTTTTATTGGGCCCTTTCTCTCTTTTTTTATGGCCACCCTTTTTTTTCCTCATCCCGACTTATGGGGGAATCATAGTCTCCATCATCCTTTCCTCACTGGGACAATGCTCTAATAATGATGATCATCACACTTTTTTTTACAACTCAATTACAACTCGATACTTAGAACAAAATATGACTCTATATGAATGCCTCCGGCGGTGTACCAGGATATGCAATGAATCAAGAGTGACATGTATGAAGATATGAAGGTGGCTTAGCCACAAATACAATGTCAACTACATGTTTATGCAAAGAGCAATATGACAAAAGTAATGTGTGTCACATGAACGGGACGGTGGAAAGTTGCATGGCAATATATCTAGGAATGGCTATGGAAATGCCATAATAGGTAGGTATGGTGGCTGTTTTGAGGAAGGAGTATGGTGGGTGTATGGTACCGGCGAAAGTTGCACGATACAAGAGAGGCTAGCAATAATGGAGGGGTGAAAGGAGTGCGTATAATCCATGGACTTAACATTAATCAAAAGAACTCACATACTTGTTGTAAAATTTTAGAAGTCATCAAAAACCAAAGCACTACACGCATCCTCCTAGGGGGATAGATTGGTAGGAAAAGACCATCGCTCGTCCCCGACTGCCACTCATAAGGAAGACAATCAATAAATAAAATTGTGCTCCAACTTCATCACAAAGCGGTTCACCATACGTGCATGCTACGGGAATCACAAACTTCAACACAAGCATTCTTTAAATTCATAATCACCCAACTAGAATGAATTTAATATTACTACCTCCATATCTCAAAACAATTATCAAGCATCAAATTTATCATAGCATCCAATTCACTTTCTATGATAGTTTTTATTATACCCAACTTGGATGCTCATCATTCTAGGACCAACTTTGTAACAAAAGCAAATAACATGCTGTTCTAAAAGACTCTCAAAATGATATAAGTGAAGCATGAGAGACTAGCAATTTCTTCAAAATTAAGACACCACCGCCGTGCTCTAAAAGATATAAGTGAAGCACTAGAGCAAAAACTATCAAGCTCAAAAGATATAAGTGAAGCACATAGAGTATTCTAGCAAATTATAATCAAATATGCCTCTCCCAAAAGGTGTGTTACAGCAAGGATGATTGTGGTAAACTAACAAGCAAAGACTAATATAATACACGACACTCCAAGCAAAACACATATCATGTGGCGAATAAAAATATAGCTCCAAGTAAAGTTACCAATGAACGAAGACGAAAGAGGGGATGCCTTCCCGGGGCATCCCCAAGCTTAGGCTTTTGGCTACTCTTGAATATCTTGGGGTTCTATGGGCATCCCAAAGCTTAGGCTCTTGCCACCCTTTATTCCATAGTCCATAAAGGCTTTAGCCAAAACTTGAAAACTTCACAACACAAAACTCAACAGGAAATCTTATAAGCTCCGTTAGCAAAAGAAAAGAAAACCACCACCTAAGGTACTGCAATGAACTCATTCTTTATTTATTTTGGTGTTAAACCTACTGTATTCCAACTTCCTTATGGTTCATAAACTAATTTATTAGCCATAGATGCATTGAAATAAGCAAACAACACACGAAAAACAGAATCTGTCAAAAACAGAACAGTCTGTAGCAATCTGTAACTAACGCAAACTTCTGGAACTCTAAAATTCCTACCAAAATAGGAAGTACTGGATAATTTGTCTATTGATCAACGGCAAAACGAATCAATGCAAAATCACGTTTCTGTGATTTATTGAATTTTTTCTCGTGAGCGCAAAGTTTCTGTTTTTCAGCAGAATCAAATCAACTATCATCATGGCTTATCCTATAGGTTCTACTTGGCACAAACACTAATTTAAAAGATGAAAACACATCTAAACAGAGAGTAGATGCAAGATTTATTCCTAAACAGGAGCAAAAACAAAGAACATAAAGAAAAATTGGGTTGCCTCCCAACTAGCACTATCGTTTAACGCCCCTAGCTAGGCATAAAAGCAAGGATAGATTTAACTAGTGCCATCTTTGATTTTCAGTTTCTTAGCACAGTCATGCTCGAATTCGGGAGGTTCTTTACGTTTCCCTTCATACTCGGAAATTTTAAGATCCAAAGAATCCAACCGCTCATTACACAGGGTAATCAACATATTCATGCGGTGAAGATTTCCGCTGACACTTTTAAGAGGCTCAAGAGATTTTTGTAAAAAAATTGTTACTTCGCAAATCTTTCCAAACACTTGGGTTTGTTCTTGGGTAGGATGTGGCCCTCCCTTTTGAGGTAGTGTTCCCACTATTCCCTCTATAATTTCATGCGCAATAGCAGGATCAATTTCAATAAAGTTTCCCTTGGCAATGCAGTCCAAGAGTTGTCTATGCGTCATGTTTAGCCCAACATAAAAACTGCAAAGAAGAATTCTAAAGTTCACCTCTAGGGTGCACTTGCAATAAGATTCCATCATCCTATACCAAGCATCTTTCAAATTTTTTCCTTGCCTTTGCTTGAAGTGAAGGACTTCAAACTCGGGAGACAAAGGAGCGGACAAGGAACTAGCCATAGCGAGAAAACACACGGGCAACAGAAAAAGGCGAGTGAAAAGAGAGGAGGAGATTGGGAAAGAGAGGCGAATAAAACGGCAAGGGTGAAGTGGGGGAGAGGAAAACGAGAGGCAGATGGCAAATAATGTAAATGCGAGGGAGATGGGTTTGTGATGGGTACTTGGTATGTCTTGACTTGAGCGACGACCTTCCCGGCAACGGCGCCAGAAATCCTTCTTGCTACGTCTTGAGCTAGCGTTGGTTTTCCCCAAAGAGGAGAGGGTGATTCAGCAAGTGTAGCGTAAGTATTTCCCTTAGTTTTTGAGAACCAAGGTTCAATCCAGTAGGAGGCTCCTCAAAAGTCCCACGCACCTACACAAACAAACTGAGAACTCGCAACCAACGTAATAAAGGGGTTGTCAATCCCTTCACGGCCACTTGCGAAAGTGAGATTTGATAGAGATAAAATGATAAGATAAATATATTTTTGGTATTTTATAATATAAATGCAGAAAAGTAAAGATGCAAATAAAGGTAGATTGAAATCAAATATGATAAGAGATAGACCCGGGGCCATAGGTTTCACTAGAGGCTTCTCTCGAGAGCATAAGTATTACGGTGGGTGAACAAATTACTGTCAAGCAATTGATAGAAAAGCGAATAATTATGACGTTATCTAGGCATCATCATGTATATAGGCATCACATCCAAAACAAGTAGACCGACTCCAACCTGCACCTACTACTATTACTCCACACATCGACCTCTATCCAGCATGCATCTAGAGTATTAAGTTCATAAGAACGGAGTAACGCATTAAGCAAGATGATATGATGTAGAGGGATAAACTCATGCAATATGATATAAACCCCATCTTGTTATCCTCGATGGCAACAATACAATACGTGTCTTGCAACCCTTTCTGTCACTGTGTAAGAACACCGCAAGATTGAACCCAAAGCTAAGCACTTCTCCATGTCAAGAAAGATCAATCTAGTAGGCCAAACCAAACCGATAATTCGAAGAGACTTGCAAAGATAACTCAATCATACATAAAAGAATTCAGACAAGATTCAATTAATAACCATAGATAAATCTGATCATAAACTCACAATTCATAGGATCTTGACAAACACACCACAAAAAGAGATTACATGGAATAGATCTCCACAAGAGAGGGGGAGAACATTGTATTGAGATCCAAAAAGAGAGAAGAAGCCATCTAGCTAATAACTATGGACCCATAGGTCTGTGGTAAACTACTCACAACTCATAGGAGAGGCAAAGGATGTTGATGTAGAGGCCCTCTGTGGTTGATTCCCCCTCCGACAGAGTGCCGGCGAAGGCTCCAAGATGGGATCTCGCGGATACAGAAGGTTACGGTGGTGGAAATTGTGTTTTGTGGTGCCCCTGGATGTTTTCGGGGTCCGTAGGTATATATAGGAGGAAGAAGTACGTCGGTGGACGCCCGAGGGGCCCATGAGACACGGGGGCGCGCCCCTAGGGGGGGTGCGCCCTCCTATCTTGTGGGGCCTTTGGAGATTTCTTGACTTGCATTCCAGGCTCTCCGGATCAGATTTGTTCCAAAAATAACGCTCCCGAAGGTTTCATTCCGTTTGGACTCCATTTGAAATTCCTTTTCTTCGAAATACTGAAATAGGCAAAAAAACAGCAATATGGGTTGGGCCTCCGGTTAGTAGGTTATTCCCAAAAATGATATAAATATGTAGAATAAAGCCCATAAGCATCCAAAATAGGTAATATAATAGCATGGAACAATAAAAAATTATAGATACGTTGGAGATGTATCAGGAATTCACTGTTAAGCCTCCTTGCAAAAGACTACCGCTTACTGAAGGTCAACATGTTGATCCCTCAAGTATCAGAAGGGGTGAAGATTTCCTCGAAGAATGGGCAAAGTGTCAAGCAAAATTGGCAAAACATGCTAAGAAAGTCATTGATGAATTTGACAGAGCCACAAAGGCTTCAGCTAAAGCAAGTGGCAGTGGTTGTGCTAGCGCTCCAAAGAAGACTATGCAAAAGAATCTTGCACACAAGCCCAAGCCATCTGATCCAATGCCATCAGTGTCCAAGCCTAAAGCTTCAAAGGCTTCAGCTTCCAAGATTTCAAAATCTTCAGGCCTCCTCCTGCTTCAAGTTCTTCAATGGCCGCAGCTATAACTTCAACATCGGTTGTGCTCGCATCTTGTCAGCGTGCCAAGGGCTTCCCAATAGCCTCAATTGCTGCATCAAGTGCCTCAGCTAGTGGGCACCCAACTACCTCAACGCCCATGCTAAAGCAAAAAGCAACTGCTGGTTGTGGAACTAGGCCAAGTCCCAAGAGTTAGACCGTAGTACCTCAGGTTGATGAACATGGGCTAGCTGACGAAGATGAGCTTGCATAGTTCCTTAGAAGAAAGTAAGAGCAAGCTGCTATTGCCAAGAATTCTTTAGTTCCAATGTTGCTGGACTCGAAGAAATTTCTTGATTTGATTGACATCTGGTGCAAAAACCCAGAAATGCCTCTTGACGACCTCAATTTACCACCTGGTCTAGGCCACGTGATTTCTTCATTCATCTTGAATGAGAAGTACAAGATTGCACAGGAAAAACTCGTGCATAAACAGAAAGTGCAAAAGGAGAAAGAATTGAGGTAGAACATGTTGTCCATATCCACTCAACAGCTTGTGACATTACAGTGTGTACATCAACTGTCTAAAGAATATGAGAGACATGCTAGTCATTGTTGTAGTGTAAAAGAGAGATTCATTGCTGCCTCGACAAAGGTAGTTGAAGATTAGAACAATTGAGAAGCCGCCAAGTTTGGCACAGTACCACCGTCAAGTTCCTCAGCTCCACCCCCGAATGCATAGACCAGTGAGACTGCACCTTCAATTGCATAAGAGACTGCCAGGGTGTAGGGTCGAAAGTATGTCTAGAGGGGGGGTGATTAGACTACTTGACCAAATAAAAACTTAGCCTTTTCCCAATTTTATTTCTTGGCAGATTTTAACAACTTAGTACAAGTCAAGCAATCTTAAAACAATTCAAGCAAGCATGCAAAGAGTATATGAGCAGCGGAAAGTAAAGCATGCAACTTGCAAGAATGTAAAGTGAAGGGTTTGGAGACTGCAAATGCAATAGGAGACACAGATGTTTTTGTCGTGGTTCCGATAGGTGGTGCTATCGTACATCCACATTGATGGAGACTTCAACCCACGAAGGGTAACGGCTGTGTGAGTCCACGGAGGGCTCCACCCATGAAGGGTCCACGAAGAAGCAACCTTGTCTATACCATGGTCATCGCCCACGAAGGACTCGCCTCACTAGGGTAGATCTTCACGAAGTAGGCGATCTCCTTGTCCTTACAAACTCCTTGGTTCACTCCACAATCTTGTCGGAAGCTCCCAAGTGACACCTAACCAATCTAGGAGACACCACTCTCCAAAAGGTAATAGATGGTGTGTTGATGATGAACTCCTTGCTCTTGTGCTTCAAATGATAGTCTCCCCAACACTCAACTCACTCTCCTAGGATTGGATTTGGTGGAAAGATGATTTGAGTGGAAAGCAACTTGGGGAAGGCTAGAGATCAAGATTCATATGGTTGGATTGGAATATCTTGGTCTCAACACATGAGTAGGTGGCTCTCTCTCAAAAAATGAGTAGTGGAAGTGTAGGCATGATCTGATGGCTTCCCTCACGAATGAGGAGAGGGTGGAGGGGTATATATAGCCTCCACACAAAATCTAACCGTTACACACATTATACCAAACTCGGTGGGACCGAATCAGAAAACTCGGTCGGACCGATTCAGTGCATATGTGACCGTTATGACATTTCGGTGGGACCGACATGTCATCTTGGTGGGACCAATATCATTAGGGTTAGGGCATAACGTAATCTCGGTTTGACCGATTACACAAACTCGGTTGGACCGACTTTGGTAATAAGCTAACCACAGAGTTGGTCAGGCAAACTCGGTGGGACCGATTCGCTCGTCTCGGTGGGATCGAAGCGTTATGAAAAGGAAACAGAGAGTTTGCATTGCAGACTCGGTGGGACCGATCGCTCATCTGGGTTAGACCGAAACGTTACAAAGGGAAACAGAGAGTTTGCAACCCCATCTCGGTGAGACCGAGATCCCTATCTATGAGACCGAAAAGACTAGGGTTTCTGGCAGTGGCTATGTCAAATGAACTGGTGGCGCTGGATGGATCAAATCGGTGGGGACGAGTTTGACTTTTGGTTTGGGACATATGTGGATATGAGAAAGTGGTTGAGGGCTTTGGAGCATATCACTAAGCACTTTGAGCAAGCAAGCCATTAAGCAACACCTCGTCCCCTTTTAATAGTATTGGCTTTCCTATAGACTCAATGTGATCTTTGATCACTCAAATAGAAAATGTAGAGTCTTGGACCTTGAAGGTTGAGCCAACCTTTTTTCCTTAGCATTTTGAGGGGTCCACATTCCTTATCCATGCCATGCCAATCATTGAACTTTTCTGAAATATTTATCTTGTAATGGCATTAGTTCAATGAGTTATATGTTGTTAATCATTACCAAAACCACCCAGGGATAGTTGCACTTTCAATCTCCCCCTTTTTAGTAATTGATGACAACATATAGATCAAAGCTTCGACAAATGATAATAAGATTGAAATACATTGTCGCTTTGAGAAGTATGTGACAAACAAGAGCTCCCCCTAAATTTGTGCATTATGTAAAATTTTCTTTGGACTACAAATGCACAATGTGTTAGGATCATGGGTCACTCTTCCATGTCACATACGTCTTGGTGGAGCGCTCAAAATGATAATTGTTGAACACATGCACTCATCACCAAGCAAAGTGAATGATCATAAATGGATATGAAGGATAATATCATTCAAGCACGCATTAAAGTAGCATATGATCAAACACAAGATCATCCAAGTATCTCACAAAGGACATAATGTATCAAGCAAACACACAATAAAGTTCAAGCAAATAAAATGCAAAGAGAGACAAAACAACACTCTCTCTCTCTCTCTCGAAGACTATCATTTATACATATTTCTCCCCCTTTGGCAACAAGTACCAAAAAAGTTAAAAATATGCATAGTGCTATGCGTCTCTCGGGCTTGGTCTTCATGAGGTGGTGTAGAGATGACTCCAAGGACGAAAGCGTCTATAGATGTGGTTGGAGCTGGTGGCACTGAAGCTGTGGCTGCTGGTGCAGATGTAGTAGCTCTTGTGTCTGGGACAGGCACTACAGCAGACCTCTGACTCCTGGGCACTCTTGTGAAAGCATCTGTAGTAGACTTGCCCTTCTTCTCCTCCACTTCCTCCTGAAGTTGCTCAACTACTGACTGAATCTCAGTTACCTTGACATCAAGATCATAGAATTCCTGCTCAATGATCCTCTCCAAGCTCTCCTGGTTTTGAGTCAGGGTGGCCAAGCCCTTCTCAATCCTCAAGGTGGAGGCAATCAGATATCCAAGCTGATCTTGCTTGCTCTTCAAGAATACTTGAGATGCCTCTTCAGCTGTTGGCATCTTTGCAGCTTTCTCTGCCCTTGCCTTCTTTCTCTTCTCATGTGCTTGCATTGATGATGGATCTTCTTCATTCATGACAACAATGTTGTCCTCAAAGTCTGGCTTGAGGGGTAAGTTCTCGTTGTCCAACAAATATGTGTCTGTGCCCATCTTGTAGTTGATGAGCACCTGAATTTGTGGAGCATACCCACAAGATCTCTTCTGATCTACAGATGTCCTCTTGATTATTTCCACAATCAAACTCATAACTTTGAACTTTTGAGGGACATAAAATATATGTAGCAAGTTGATGGAGTGTCCTATGATCATTCTGTGATCTCCTGATTTTGGCAACAGAGTGTGCCTCAGAATGGTATTGATTGTAGGCAGTCCTGACAGCAAGTGCTTCACTGAGCCAAACTTGTGTCTCCAGGTCTGCATCGGGTATCTCCTTGTACATGCTGGCCATTGAGTTGTGATCCTTCTTCTTCTTGGCATAGACATCCAAGTCATCTTCATGAGCTTCTGGGGCATTGATCAATATAGCCCACTCATCAACTATAGATTGGTACCTTGTACCCTCTCACATCTACACAATTTTGCCATCTGGATAGAAATGAGAAGTTGAATAGAATTGCATAATCAGCTCATCATTCCACTTAGTGAGATTTTGGCCAACAAACTTGTCAACCTCACATGCCTTGAAGCTGTCATAGACACCTGGGAAGTGCTCTTCATTCTCTCTTATGTAGATCCAATCCACCCATCTCATGTCACACACTATGGGCTTCTTGTCCAGTAGGATTGTCTCATAGAAATCTTGTTGTTCCTTTGTGTGGAATCTGTAATCCACATCAGTTCTCCTCCTGACAGCATATGGGTCAGCCTTTCTCCACTGTCTCAGTCCTGCATCCTTCCTGATCCTCATATCCTCTGCAACAGGATGTGCATCATTATGATCTGGGATCTTGGGCTTTAGCTTTCTTAGCACTTGAGCTTCATCTTCCTCTTCTTCAGCTTCAGGCACTAGGGCCTTGTTCTTGTCCTCAGCAGGTATGTTCCTGGTACTCCTTTTGGGTGCAGTCTTGGGAACTGGAGCAACAACTTTGGGAGCAAGTTTGGGCTTAGAAGAAGCCCCTGACTTAATTGCATCTCCCATGAGTTTTTGTGCCTTAGGTGCTGGAACAACATCCTCTTCCTCTTCATCATCAGAATATCTCATCATGGAAGGTTTGCTAATGATCCTGGCAGTGGTCTTCTTGACCCTCTCTTTCCTCTTCTTCCCTTCTGCAGTAGCCTCTTCGGGTTCAGATCCCAAAGTTTCTTGAGTGGATGCTCTGGCCTTTGACATAGGAACTCTTCTTGCTGGTGCCTTTCTGTTCATGCCTGGCTTAGTTGATGCAACTGTGCCAAATTCTTTCTTCACCACTTTCTTCTTGGAAGTGGCCTCATCCTCAGCTGCAATATAGTCCTCATCCTCTGAATCAGATGTTCTCTTATTCCTTGTTCTAGTAGCTGCCTTGGGCAAGTTACTAGGTGTGCTCCTGCTGCCCTCATCATAGCAACTGGAGGGACTAGTGCCCTCACTCAACTTTCCTTGCTGCTCAGACCTGTTCTGGCTGTCACTCTGGTAAGACATCTTGCAGGCAAACTGTCAGCAGACCCCTAGAGTGGCGAGTGTTTGCTACGGCGGCGATGGCGGAGCAGAATCCGTCGACGGCGGCAGATTCCAACGATGGGAGGTCATTGGCGGCGAAGAGATGATCCGGAGACCCGAGGGGGCAGAGCAGGACACGCGCGGGCTGAGAAGTTTTTGAAGTAATTTCCAAAATCTCACCCGTGGGTATATATATCCTGACCCTGTCGGTGTGACCGAGTAGAACAACTCGGTGGCACCGAGATTGCAGAATCGCAAGCGGTTGTTGCAACTCGGTGTGACCGAAGTGTTCAAATCGGTTGCACCGAGATGAAAACCTAGATCAACTTAGTGAACTCGGTTTGACCGAAATGGATTTCTCGTTCAGACCGAAATGCACAAAGAGGTTTTGGAAGTTTAAGTCTATGACGAATCGGGGACTCCGAGTGCTCCTCACACAGAGTGGTTCGAATCTGACTTGATCAAACTTTGTGATGTAGCATGAATAGAGTTTGATATGAGAAAAGCATAGATAGCTAGATAAGGTTCTTAGGAATTCTTGTCCATCCACTTGGCAAAAGAAAAAGATCCAAACAATCAAAACAACAAGTGGATGTCCTTGAATGAGTAAAATATGCAACCAAATGCTCATGCAATAAAATGGCAAATGAAATATGTGGCAAAGCATGCACAACCAATTCTAGCATATATCAAACAATTGGTGATGACTAGGTCATCTATATATGAGTATATTGACTTAGGAGTCAAATGAGAACAGTTGATCATAGGTCATACTCATCGTTTAAGCACAAGTGGGGTTACCACTTCTACATAAAGCATTGTTGTGTTCACACCATTAGAGTTGCTTTAGCTCAATTCTTTAGAGTAAAGCTCCCCCTAGATGTGAGATCCCCCCTAAGAGGGATGAACTAACCTTGGGTTTTGTCGATGATGACTTCATGTAGGTGTTGAAGATGTGGATGCTCAATGTTGTTGATCGTTTGGAGCAATCCATTGGAGTGAGTTGCACTTTCAATACCTGCACGGGTTAGTCCCACAAGGAACAAGCAAGAATATCCATAGACATAGAGTGCTGCACACACAAGACGATGTCCGTGAAAGCATTTGGTTACCTTGTCCCTTGTCTTACCAACAAGAGGGTTTGCGACTCCTTGAACTAGTGCAAGATGTGGAAGTTGATTGCACTTGTCCTTGCAAAAATGATATGAGTTAAGTATATTGGCAGAGTCACCCTCAAGAACTCTCTAGTTCTTCTTCTTTGGGATCCACATCATCTTGGTGGCAATCCTTGGGGTAATAGTGGAACTTGAGGAAGTAGAGCTTGATGTAGTCTTGGTAACCTACTTGACCAAAGCCTTGGGAGCTTCTTCAAATGCATCAATCCCCTCTTGAAGCTTGTCCTTGCCTTTTTGCTTGTGGTCTTGTGGTGGAAGATCATCTTGAGCTTGTGTCCCTTGGAAATAAGTAGGATCATACTTCTCTTGTTGGGGAACAAACTTCGTCTTGGGGTATTGATATCCTTCCCACTCAACTCCATTGGCATTGAACTTTCGTTCAAACCCAACACATTGATTCTTTCGGTGCCTTCCTTGCTTGCGTACAATTTATTCAAATTGCTTACTCCTGGCAAGGCTCTTGTAGACACCCTTCTCTATAATTCCCTTCAATAAGCTACTTTCTTGCTCAAGTGTAACTTGGCTAAGAAAATCATTAGTGGAATCAAGAGAACTACTAGACGCAATAACATTGGATTTAGCATGATTATTGTTACTACTAGAAGAAGAATCTTTCTTGCTCTTGTTACTAGACTTCACTTGTGGCATGTAAGTAGATAAGAGTAAATGCTTGGCAATGTAATAAGAACTTTTCTTGCGAAGATCATCATTGATTGCCTTTAAAAACTCATGATCTTGCTCAAGGTTGAGCTTTTCAAAGCGTAAATTCTCATGAGTCTTTAAAAGTTCTCGATGATCTTCCAAGATAGTTTCATGAGCTAACTTAAGAGTGTTTAGTTCTTTAGTTAGGCGCTCAATCTTCTCCTTATCATTGTCATTCGTTTTACCTTGATTAGCATGATTAATTGACGTTTCATCATAGTATTCATCACTAGAGTTGTCAACAAGTAAATCATCATCACCTACTAAGTCATCTTCATCACTATTGAAATCAACATACTCGGGGTGTGATACCTTTGGGACTTTAGCCATGAAGCATCTTCCAATTCCTTCATTTGGTGAGTCAAATATGTCGTAGGAGTTGGTTGACACGAGTGCTAGACTGGCAACACCTTCATCTTGAGTATATTCAGAGTCAGAGTGATAGCTTCTATCGGAGTGATTGTCGGAGTTGGAGCCGGATACCCATTCACCAACATGAGCTTGATGGCTTCGTTTTGTGTAGATCTTTGATGATTTGTCCCTCCTTTCCGAATCCTTGCTTCTCCGGGATGTTCTTTGTTCATAATGATCATCTCTACTCCTCCTCTCTTTTGGTGGTGATTCTTCTCTTCTACTTCTTCTTTTGGGTGAATCTTCTCTCCTTTTGTAAGGAGTCGTACACTCATTGGAATAGTGTCCGGGTCTTCCACAATTGTAGCAATTTCGTTCACGACTCGAAGATCTTTTGTCATTGTAGGACCTTGACTTGGAACTCCTTTCCTTGCTTCTACTCTTGTAGAACTTGTTGAAGTTTTTCACCATTAGGCTCAATTCCTCATTGAAGGTTTGTTTCTCACTTGATGATGTAGGAGCATCAAATGAGGCTTTGTAAGCACCACTTGACTTGTTGTGAAACTCCTCCTTATCCTTGAGTGACATCTCATGAGCAACAATTCTTCCAATGACTTCCGTTGGCTTGAGATCTTTGTAATTGGGCATCATTTGGATCAATGTGCACATGGTATCATATTTTCCATCCAAGACTCTTAGGATCTTATTGATGATGAATTTCTCAGTCATCTCTTCACTTCCTAAGCCGGCAATCTCATTTGTGATGAGGCCAAGCCTATAGTACATTTCAGTGACAACTTCACCATCCTTCATTTTGAACTTGTCAAGTTGACTTTGAAGCACATCCAATTTGGATTCCTTGACGGAATCGGTACCTTCGTTCATGTCAATCAAAGTATCCCAAATTTCCTTTGCATTCTCAAGGCGGCTGATTTTGTTGAATTCTTCGGGGCACAATCCGTTGAAGAGGATATCACAAGCTTGAGCGTTGTATTGCAGTATCTTCAAATCTTCCATGGTAGCTTCACGGTTCGGTTCTTTCCAATCGAAGAATTCACCTTGCAAGCCAATACACACAATAGCCCAAACGGCGGGGTTATGTCCAAGAATATGCATTTTCATCTTATGCTTCCAACTAGCAAAATTTGTACCATCAAAGTAAGGACCTCTACGGTGGTAATTTCCCTCGCTAGACGCCATACTCTCCTATGTTGTGAAACCAAGGCTATGATCACCAAAATCTATGGAAATCAAAGCAAATGAAGACCAAAGCTCTGATACCAATTGTAGGATCGAAAGTATGTCTAGAGGGGGTGATTAGACTACTTGACCAAATAAAAACCTAGCCTTTTCCCAATTTTAGTTCTTGGCAGATTTTTAACAACTTAGCACAAGTCAAGCAATCTTAACACAATTCAAGAAAGCATGCAAAGAGTATATGAGCAGCAGAAAGTAAAGCATGCAACTTGCAAGAATGTAAAGGGAAGGGTTTGGAGACTGCAAATGCAATAGGAGACACAGATGTTTTTGTCGTGGTTCCGATAGGTGGTGCTATCGTACATCCACGTTGATGGAGACTTCACCACGAAGGGTAACGGCTGCGTGAGTCCACGAAGGGCTCCACCCATGAAGGGTCCACGAAGAAGCAACCTTGTCTATACCATGGTCATTGCCCACGAAGGACTTGCCTCACTAGGGTAGATCTTCACGAAGTAGGCGATCTCCTTGCCCTTACAAACTCCTTGGTTCACTCCACAATCTTGTCGGAAGCTCCCAAGTGACACCTAACCAATCTAGGAGACACCACTTTCCAAAAGGTAATAGATGGTGTGTTGATGATGAACTCATTGCTCTTGTGCTTCAAGGATAGTCTCCCCAACACTCAACTCACTCTCATAGGATTGGATTTGGTGGAAATATGATTTGAGTGGAAAGCAACTTGGGGAAGGCTAGAGATCAAGATTCATATGGTTGGATTGGAATATCTTGGTCTCAACACATGAGTAGGTGGCTCTCTCTCAGAAAATGAGTAGTGGAAGTGTAGGCACGATCTGATGGCTTCCCTCACGAATGAGGAGAGGGTGGAGGGGTATATATAGCCTCCACACAAAATCTAACTATTACACACATTATACCAAACTCGGTGGGACCGAATCAGAAAACTCGGTCGGACCGATTCAGTGCATATGTGACCGTTAGGCCATTTCGGTGGGACCGACATGTCATCTCGGTGGGACCGATATCATTAGGGTTAGGGCATAATGTAATCTCGGTTTGACCGATTACACAAACTTGGTTGGACCGACTTTGGTAATAAGCTAACCAGAGAGTTTCTCAGGCAAACTCGGTGGGACCAATTCGCTCGTCTCGGTGGGACCGAAGCATTACGAAAATGAAACAGAGAGTTTGCATTGCAGACTCGATGGGACCGATCGCTCATCTCGGTTAGACCGAAACGTTATGAAGGGAAACAGAGAGTTTTCATCCCCATCTCGGTGAGACCGCGATCCCTATCGATGAGACCGAAAAGACTAGGTTTCTGGCAGTGGCTATGTCAAATGAACTAGGTGGTGTTAGATGGATGAAATCGGTGGGGCCGAGTTTGGCTTTTGGTTTGGGACATATGTGGATATGAGAAAGTGGTTGAGGGATTTGGTGCATATCACTAAGCACTTTGAGCAAGCAAGCCATTAAGCAACACCTCATCCCCTTTTAATAGTATTGGCTTTCCTATAGACTCAATGTGATCTTTGATCACTCAAATAGAAAATGTAGAGTCTTGGACCTTGAAGCTTGAGCCAAACTTTTTTCCTTAGCATTTTGAGGGTTCCACATTCCTTATCCATGCCATGCCAATCATTGAACTTTCTTGAAATATTTATTTTGTAATGGCATTAGTTCAATGATCTATATGTTGTTTATCATTACCAAAACCACCCAGGGATAGTTGCACTTTCACAGGGGAACTGAAGAAGTTGCACCTAATAAAGTGAAAGGGCAACGGATAATGTTACACCTAAAGAAATTCCCAGGGTGACTGCATCAGTCACGCCTGATGAAAATGCTCCAACTAGTTCCTCAGCAGCAGCTCCACCAACCATGACTTCATCTTTGAAGCTTATCACCCTTCCTTCTACACTAGAAGTGAAGAAGACCAAGGCTGCTGAGCGAGAAGGAAATAAGATAAAGGCGTTAGCTCTGCCTGTGCCTGAATATGTGAATAAATTGAATATGGATACATTGTCTTCAGTTGTCATTCCAATTGATGCTATAACAATATCATCAGCGCCCCCTGCTTGTAATCTAGAAAACCCTCAAATGGTTCCTTATGGGGTGGATTATAAAATCCATCAGGTTGATGAAGACAATGAAGATACCCATTCTGCTGCTACCACATAGCAAATGAATGAAGAGATTGAGGTTGATTCTAATGTATTAATGCCTCAAGATATTGCTCAAAGTCCTCAGCGAACTCCACTGATTGAAGATCATGATGAAGAAGTGGACAGGTGAAACAACCCCTCCAATCCATGAGAAATATTGGGAAGCGGCTCACCCAAATTCTGCCCTCACCACTCCACTCACTCAAGAGCCTCAGTCATTGCGTGCACTAAAGAAATACATGTTGGCTCTGATGAACGACAACCATCGCTCCAAAACATTTCTGAAGGAATCCCAGCTGCAGAAGCTGATGAAAATGCTCAAGATGATCAAATTGTTGATGTCATCAATGCAACAGCTCCACCTACAGATTCCATCCCCTTAGCAGACACTGATACTATACAAACAACCACTCCTGACGAAGTTGCAAAATCACTTGCAATCACTGATCCAGATGATTCAACTGGCTCTCCCAGGCCAATCTTTGATGTGAGGACAAAGAGGCAGAGTCTTCAACCTGTCCCCGTGATGCCCAAGATTGGCAAAGGCCTCAAATGGCCAAATTTGATAGTGCCAAATTCTTCGAAGAGAAGAATTTCTTCATTGGTGAGTCACCCTATGACTCTACCAAACTCAAGCGTTTGAGTTTCTGGACAAGAACGCAGATGAACTACTATGCCTCACTACTATTTGACAAGAACAAAGTATTCCCGCATCGCCATAATCCTCATGTGGAGTCAATTCCCTGTTTTTGGCAAGTTCTGGTTCTTCTTCATGATGTCGGGCTACTCAACTTCTGCACTAACATCTGTGATTGGAATGCAGTACTCATTCTTCCATTCTACGCAACTATACACTTCTGTGGCAACGCTGACGACACTGCAATGCTGACGACACTGCAATTTAGTCACTACAAAGCACCGATTGATGAATTACTTCGTGCTCTTCTAGTTGATCCACCCCAAGAACGTGCAAAGAAAATTTATGAAGAACCTAAGCTGACCAACAATATGATGCAAGTGCTGATGAAGCCAATGGCTGAAGGAAATGCTCCACAGACAACCTTCTTAGTGAAGGATTTGCTCTATGTGCCGAAGACTATCTATCACATTCTGGCAAAGACCCTCAGCCCGATCAAAGGGCACAATTCCAACACTGAAGAAATTGTGGGAGTTGTGAATAACTTGCCATTCCACATCATTCATGGGACTCCCATCAACATTCATGATTTCTTCCTGAGGACTTTGGTCATTGTGGCACAGTCTCCTTTTGAATTGAAGCCATATGCACCGTCGTCCAAATCACATGAGCAATTTGCCTGAAGTCGAAATTCTTCAAAGCACTCTATCCACTATACCTGGCAAAGGCAAGAGCATCATTAATGAAGGGATTCGTTGCCTCGATGGAGAATTTCATCATCCTATTTCCAGCTCCATAGCTAATGAATCTACTAGCCAGGATACTGACGCAAAAGCTTCAAGGTCATCCTCTTCACCTAAAGCACCACGTGCCATGACAGACCATGAGTTGCATATTAGTATTCATCAGAAACTTGACAAGAATCATCGTTGGGTTAGTTTGCTCCTGTTCAAGCCAATATGACGGTGGCGCATAACGCAGTGTGCAAAAACCGCTACTATCTGCATGAGATCTTTGACAGATCATGGGCCATCCTCTCACACCACGAATCAGATGAAGAACTTCCTGCCATGGAATTTCAAATGAACTTTGACTGGGCTGAACCACCAAGGAAGAAGTTCAAGAAAACTCAAGTTCCTTCTCTCATGCCGAGCTCAGAGTCTTCATCACGCTCAACTGACAAAAATGAAGTTGTTGAAGACACTGCTGCTGGTCCTTCTACACCGCACGACCCCAACAATGCTGGTGCACCGTCGACCTCTCCATGATAATTTTCTTCAGGGGTGCTAGTCCTCAGTTTCCTCACATTTTGGTCATTTGATGACAAATCGGGAGAAGTCTGGGTTAGTCTTCAAGCGGAACATATGGGTTGTTTTTGCTTAAGTTGCAACTTGTGAACTTTATTGGTTTTGCTCTTTGATGAGTTGTAACTTAATAATTGTTGGTCATCTGACTCTTTTGCTACATTCCACGCGCATGCTCTAATCTTAAATATATCTGCTCATGCGTGCACAATTTCGTCAGACATCAATTTTCATCATGGACTCATATTCTTCAAATATCTTATGATCATGCATGATTGGATTCCAAGATATAGGGGAGATCTCCACAATTTCAACCTGCCATGTGCATTTGCAATCCAAAGCAAATTCCTCATACGTGGATCTTCAGGGGGAGTTCCTCAACATCTTGTAAACAATTTATTCAAACTGTACCTACACTTCAACTATGTTTATTCCCATTGAAACCTAACCAATTTGTCACGAATCACAAAAAGGGGGAGATTGTAAGTGCATCAAGTGCCCCCTTAGTGGTTTTGGAGTATTGAAGACAAATAGGTTGATGAACTAATGTGTTTGTGAGTATACACTGGTAATATAGTCCCTAAAGATTTGGTTTAACACACGGAAGATGACCCCTAAAAATGGATTTCTTCAAGTGAAGAATTTGATGACGAAATTGGTACGACCTTTGAATCAATTGATGTGAAGACTTTGAATCTTGAAGACTTTTGTTTTCATAGTTTTTTTTCTTCTAATTTGAGTCATATGAAAAGTGTAGTGTTAAAGGGGGTCTAGGTGAAACATATTTCACATTTCCAAAGTGATGCTCAAACCTACTCAAACCTATACACACAACAACTTCTTCGAGTGAAGCCTTTGGAAATTCCCGGAATAGCTGACACATTTGCTAGTGATAGTGACGAAGTTCATCTGGTCGCTGACGAATTTAGTCACGCCGAGGAGTTAGGAGTTCGCCAGTGCCATCTGCCTACAAGTGAGGAAATTGAGTGCCGATGAATTTGAGAATTCAAATTCCGCCCGTTGATGCGTCGCGTGCCAGCGGTCGAGTGGACCCTTATCCTGACAATGGTCGAATCAGAGAAGGGAATTTATGACAATTCATGTCTGGTTGCTCCTTGGCTATAAATAGCCGCCCCCACAACCACTTGCTAGTTGGCTGCTTTCGAGATAACTTGACACTTGTCATTTGAGAGCAACCCATCCTTTGACGACTTTGAGCGAATCCTAAGTGAGGAAAAACCCAGAGCCAAAGTGATTAAGCATCACTAAAGAGATTGATGTGTGTGATCCAACGACTGTTACCTTTGAAGACTATCATTCTTCTAGACGGTTAGGCGTCATGTTCTGAGTACACAAAGAGTCATTGTGGTGTGTCGGTGAACAAGTCTATGAAGGTTTTGGAAGTCTACCTTGAAGACTTACCACGAGTGATTGGACGAGGTCTGTGGGCCTTAGTTCAAGAGGAATATTGTGAGGACCGTGTGTCCTCTGAGTTGCGACTCATCCGCCTCAACCAGACGTACAGTTGATGCAGCAACTGGAACTGGTCTGCCAAATTGCATTGTCTTCACCGAGCCAACCTGGTTACATTCCTCACCCTCTCTCACATTATTCCGCTGTTGAAGAATTCATGATCTAAGCTCTGACGAATTTGAATTGAAGAATTTCATCATGCTATCTTTCATTTCCTCAGCTCATAGTCCTCATGTTTGTACGACTGTATGATTACATGTTCTTCACTCTTTTGTATCCTGATTGCATGTACTATGATTCTGTGATGACTTAGTTTCCCTTACATTTCTATTTTATTCACTCTGATTTTCATCAAATTCTTCAGACTTTGACGAATTTCTAAAAATCTCCCATTCACCCCTCTGAGAGATAACCTGCGCTTTCACTTGTTAATGGATTCTTTTTGAGGAGCACATGGTCGATGAATTCCGTAACCACAGCTTTCTAGAATTTAATTTTATCCTCTGTTATTTTTAGTTTCAATAAAGTTTAAATAAACTAGAATATCATGTTTAGCCTATTTTTTGAGTTTTCTATGTAATGAAATGACCCAAAAATAAAAGTGTTCAGAATGTCCTAAAAATTTAACATAATTTTTTATTGAATAAAAGAAAAAAATTGGCGCTGGACACACCCCATGGGGGGTGCACCTACTGAGCACAAGGCAGTGGGGTCAGCGTGCACCCACATGTCTTGTGGGGCCCACAGGAACCCACTTACTTGGCGCCCATGCCCCCAGTCTTCTTCCCCCTCTAGAGAAATTTGTTCTTGCTTCCTTGCTCAAGTTCTTTGCTCATACATGCACAATTTTGGATCTCTTTTCTTGGGGCCCCGTTTTCGAAACCTTTCAGGGGAATTGCTCCTTGGTATGTGACTCCTCCAATGGTTCAATTAGTTTTTGTTCTAGTGGTTTATTCCTCTACTATTGGTCATCATGAATATGAGCTTGCATGTTTGATTTGCTTGGTTGTAAGTAGTTTTGATGCATGATATAGCCTCTAGGCACTTATGGGAGTAGTTGTTATCAATTGTGTTAAATTTTATTCACTTCTTATGCATTGCCTAAAAACTTCAGAAAAAGAGAAAATTTTAAGAGAAAAGTCATGAGGGGCTCCTCAAGTCATGGTTCTGAGGGAATTTCGAGGCAAGCACCTAGGTACAATGTTCCTCGTAATGTCGATGTACGGCCAGGTGAGTGGCCGTGCAACACCTTCATGGTAGGAGCTGGCTTCCAGCACAATTCTGAATAACTTGTGGAGAACGCAGGCTTGACAACCTTCATCGCAGATAAGTGTGATCAATATCATCTCCTCACAAATGCTTTCATGCAAACTTTCATATTCTTGAGTAGACAACATGTGCGGTGTGTCATTCCATCTTTATGATCATCCATTTGAAATATATTTTGTTGAATTCAGTAATGATTGCATGATTCTTGGTGAGGTTGATATAAGTGAGGCTGATCCCAGTGAGTTCGAGGGATTCTTACAAACTATTACTAGGGGAGAAACTAGAGGAGTTTCTCACACTAGAGCCACTAGTTTGCATTTTCCCGTCGTGTGTTACTTTGCCTTATTCATAGGGAAATGTTTGACTGCAAGGTAGGAGGGTGGTACACTTAGTGCCTCTGACCTCGTATGTAGTGCACTTTTTGGTGGTAGAATCCATAGTTTGGGAGCTATTATTGCACAACGTTTGCATATTAACAGGTCTAAGGGTCGTGGTGGTATTTATGCCACACGACTCGCTAGACATCTTAATGTTGCTATTAGAATAGGTGAGGATCTTTTTCTGCCCGAGAGTTATTTAGACTATGAGTCCATGAGGTTCCATGAGTTTATTGACAGAGCTATTCCTCCTCACTATTATAGGTATAACTTCATATTAAGCAAGGATACACATAAGGTTATTATGTTGACTGCTTCTGCTTTGTTTGATGCGGATGCTAGGGAGATATATATTATCATGCCAGAGGACATCATTGCCTACAAGAACGCACTGCTGCTGCAGAGAACAAGTTTCAACCTTGGGATGCTCAGGTGCCTCAGCAGACCTAGTTCGCACCTGGACCCGAGGGATTCTTCCAGTGGGAGTAATCCAAGTTATGCTAAAAGCCTAAGCTTGGGGGAGTACGTATTCTCACCGACATTTTGTTTGTGTTTTCACACTCATTACACTTGTTGGTGTTCATCGTTTTATTTGTATATCCATTTTCACTTTTATTCATTTTCCTTTCTGTGTTTGTAGAACTTTGAAAAATCCAAAAATATTTCTCGCTTCCTTTTTATTTCCTCTCCTTAGTTGCTAGTTTGTTGCATTAAAAGAAAAATCTAAAAAGATTTCTCATTACTTCTCTTGTTGTTTGTTGGGAGTTCTTCGGTGTAAATATCTTCTCGCTTTTTTTTTCTTTCTTCAGAAAAATTAGAACTCCGAAAATATTTTGGTGTGTTTATTTGAACTCTTCTTGTTTGCTAAAAATTTCAGAAAAGAACAAAAAAGATTTCCCTAGTTTCTCTTGGTTCTTTTTGCTCTTTTCTTCTTTGTCATTTCTTTGTTTTTCTTGTGTCTCATTGAGTCTTGCTTTGAAAAAGGAGAAGGCATCAAAATTAATTTCCAATTGGCTCTTATGGGCTTTCTTATTGTTCTAATGAAATACCAAACATCTCTTTGTCTTTTCCTGTGTATATAGTGCTTTACAGATTTTAGCTTATTCCACGGCACACTTGCACTATGTTATATTTTCACATCATTTAGTCGTGCAAGTGAAAGGCAATAATGAAGATGATTTGATGAAGTGATCGTGGTAAAGGAAAGCTAGTATGAACTCTACTTGTTTTTTGTAAATATGTTTACCATAATAATCTTGATTCAGCTTGTCATGGGTAAACATGTGTATAATGGTGATTAGATTTTATAGTTGTTCATGCCATGCTTAAGTAGCTAGAAGTGGATAGTATGCTATCTTGTATGTCAACATGCATTAAAATGATCATGATGTGGTATATTAGGATGGTGTCCTCCTCTGAAGAATTCGAGTGGTTTGACACGGCACATGTTCACACATGTAATTGATTCAAACCCAATATTTCCTCCATGATATGTTTAGAGTGTTTATATCCTCATCATGCCCTTGCTCAATGTTGGTTTTTCAGAATGCATGCTTATGACCGTTGTCGCTCTCTAGTTGGTCGCTTCTCAAATCTATTGCTAGCCTTTAGTATTAAGCGGAAATACTGCTTGTGCATCCAAAATCCTAAAACCAAGCCATGTCATAAAAATCCACCATATCTATGTATATACGGTATTACCTTGCCGTTCCAAGTAAATTTGCATGTGCCACTTCTAAATCTTCAAATGAACATCCATTTTGTGTACCCGTGCCGCTCATGAAGCGATGGGGTAGTCAATATCTTCCATGCTATGTGTGCTTTACTCACTGACGATAGTTTATTCACTCATCAAATTTGAGGGAGGCTAGTTACAGGGATGCCCAGTCCCGAACTATTTATAAAATCACTCCCCCGATGGTTGATTGTTGGTGGGCACCCGTGGATTCGGCTAGCAATGGTTTGTGTTAGTATGGTGGAAGGGGAGAAAAAACTTTTTGCATGGGAACCGCCATTAATGTGTTTAGCATGGAAGATATTGAAAACTTTGTTGTAAACCATTGACAAGAAAAGTACACCTCTCAAATGCAATTATGTTTGTATTTAGAAATGAGCTCTGGCACCACTGCAAATCTCTGCTTCACTCTTCGAAGGGCCCTTCTTTTACTTTTATTGCTGAGTCATCACCTTCTCATTCAAGCACCTATCCTGAGAGCGATATTGTCATTTTTATTGTAACATGCATTTGGTCTAATTAATGTTGGGTGTCAGCACAACTGGATGTCTTCTACCCTGAATTATAATATTTAGTCGTTGCTTGAACTTCAGAGGTGTTCTGCATTTATGTTTGCGGTCTTAGAAAGGGCTAGAGGATACCACACTATCATATTGTATCATGGTTATTTTGACAAAGTGTTGGTATTCACGATATAGTATTATTGCTCGCTAGTTGATTATGTTATTGACATGAGTAAATATGGACTCTAAGTGTTATCATGCATTTCGCTGGTTCATGATCTTAGCTGAAAACTTGATTGCTAGATAAGCGTATATACAACAACAAGAACAATTAAGTTTGTAGAAGTTTTTCTTTATCACTTTTAGTTTATCAACTGAATTGCTTAAGGACAAGCGATGAGTTAAGCCTAGGGGAATTGATATGTCTCCAATGTATCTACTTTTCCAAATACTTTTCCTCTTGTTTTTTACTCTAATTTGCATGATTTGAATGAAACTAACCCGAACTGAAGTTTTTTTTAAGGAGAACTACCTTGGTGTTATTTTTGTGCAGAAATAAAAGTTCTAGGAATTAGACAAAACTTTACGAAGATTTTTTGTGGAACATATAAAAAATACTGGTGCAAAGATCTACCGGAGGGGGTTACAAGAAGCCCACAAGGCAGGGGGCGTGCCGTGCTGCCTTGTGGGTCCCATGAGCGGCTGTCAGACATAATTCCAAGCCTACATATACCATTTTCCTGAGAAAAAAACATAGAGTGATTCATCGTGTTTTACGATATGGAGCCGCCGCCACCTCTTATTCTTCATCGGGAGGCGTGATCTAGAGTCCGTGCGAGGCTCCGAAGAGGAGGATTCATCGCCATCGTCATCACCAGCCCTTCTTCATCAACAATCTCATGATGCTCACCGCTGGGAGTGAGTAATTTCTTTGTAGGCATACTGGAGGTAGATGAAGATGGATCGGATTTCCTATGTAATCGTGTCAATTTGGTAGTGTTTGATCCCTAGTATCCACTATGTTCTAATATTGATGTTGCTATGACTTTGCTACGCTTAATACTTATCACTAGGGCATGCGTGCCATGATTTCAGATTTGAACCTATTATGTTTTGATGAATATATTTGAGTCCTTGATGCTATCCCAAAGTTATGTGCACCTGTTATTGTTCTGAATCATAGACCACAAGGAGACAATAATTGGGATACTCTTTGAGAATGACTGTAATTTGAGTAGTTCATGTATTCACTATTTGCTAATGCTCTGTTATGGTTCTCTATTAAAAGGAATACTTTAGTTACCTTAGTTTCCGTTAAAACCCTTCCGCCATAGGAGCGTAGGATAAAAGTTGTCATGCAAGTTCTTATTGCAGGCACGTATAACTATATATGGAATACATGCCTACATATGATTCATGAATTGAAACTATTGTGTATCGCTCTAGGTTGTGGAGCTACCTATTGAATTTCATCCAAATATCCATCGCTATTCTATGCCTACGCTTTTATAATATTGTCTTTGTTCAATTTGCTATTATTGTCACTATTCCAATGTGCAAAACTGCAATTACTGCTACTGTCAGTAATAAATTGTTGCAAGGAAGTGACTTCTTAGGTGTGATTGAATTGACAACTAAACTGCTAAGGCTTATAAATATTCTTTGCCTCCCTGTGTGTCGAATCAATAAAGTTGGGTGAAATACTACCCACAAAGACTGTTGCGATCCCCTATATTTGTGGGTCATCACCCAGCATCCCGCGAAGAAGATCGAGCAACATGGACCTCGTCGGCTCTATTGGGTTGGCCATGTAAGCCGGTCCTTCTATTTTTGGGAAGGTTTCATTCATTTTTCTTCTTCCTTTTCTCTATCGGCTATTTTCCTGCCTTATTTTCCTATTTGCTGATATTTGTTTTATTTTTATTTTTTAATTCATGAATATTTTCAAATTTATGGATATTCTTTGAATTTTGAAAACATGATTTGAATTCTTGAACATTCTCTCAAATTCATAATGTATTTCGATAAATTGAATATTAGATAAAAATCCATGCAGTTTTTTTATATTCGTGAAATTTTTTGAAACTTTGAAAAATTATTGAACTCCAAAAATTGTTTATAATCCATGGCCATTTTAAAAAATCATGAACAATTATAAAATTCATGAACATTTTTTATAATTCATTAACAGTTATATCATTTTTCTTAAAGAATTTAGAAAATGATGAACATTTCTGAAATTCATGAATATTTTATAATTTTTTTGATTTTTTTGGTAATTCACATAAAACCAAAATTCTTGAATGTTTATAAGTGTTTTTTTATAGAACGTCGGTCCCTATAGTGTCATGTGAGACCCATGATTTGACCATACCCTTACAAATAGTCCACGTCGAAGAAAAAAATTGTGATTTTCTAGGCCTCTATTTCTAAGGCTCATCAAAATGAGAGTATCCTAAATAGTATCATGCATGGGATTGTCTCAAAAAAAAGATAGTATCATGTATACCAAATAAACAATTTTGCTGAGGTGACACTAAATGAGTGAAGAGAGGATTAAGTATCATGATATGATACCGTTTCCTATTAAATGATGCACGAGTATGTGTCATGCATGACAATAAATGTGATCACTACATTATGGTATGTATTATGTGTTGATAAAAATTGATGAGTTAAACATGAAGTATACCGCTCGCAAACGAAAAGAGTGAAGTATTGGTTTTGTAATATGCTCCTCGCACAGCTCAACACATTTTATTTCTTACTTTGAGACAATTCCGCACGTAAATGATAAAGGAAAAAATGAAAAAGGGAAAAGGGAAAAAAATGAGGAATGAAGGGAAAAAGGAATGGATTTTTTTAGCACAACTTGCAAGGCTTTATTGATCAACAATCATTGGGCCATGGGGGTTATGATTTCGGGGGCCAAGCCGAACATGGCGGCCCTGATCCAAAGACAAAGCATACATAACTAAATTGTGATCTTCAACATTCGATCTTCTAAATTCATGAGCAAAATTACCCATAGCAAACGAGGATCTTTGAGCTAAAATTTCTTGGATAATGGCATCATATCTTCCTCCTGTCCTTTTTGCAATATCATTGATCACCGTCGAGCAATATGAGGCAATATGCAGTCTCCGAAGAACAAGATGATCATCAAGAGCGAGGACTTCCATGACAACGCCTCCAGTGTGGCAAGGCAGTGACACCTAGGATAACAACAACAGAAGTCCTAAGATACAAACCCGCTTCGTCATGACAAATGGCAGGAACAACCCTGTGGGTTCCCCCTCGCGATGGGAAAAGGAATGGATGCCAACGTAGTGTGACTATGAGATACATGCGGCCTGTTGGCTTCATACGGGCTGAATATATGCGTCTTGGGCGTTTCCTAGGAGTTTTTGGGCTCGTAGATAACAAAGGAGTTCCTATTTCGGAGATAAGAAGAACATGAGTCTCAGTCGACGGAGACCTCCAACTTGGCGCCTTTAGCGCCAGCTAGGGTATGTGGTACTCATGCACGAGCTTGGCAGGCCGCGGCCCATAGCGGTCACACGCTTCACTCGCCTTGCTCGCTTCGTTCGCCATTGACTATTGACTGAGTTAAGTACTCACATGGCCATTGACTGTTGATTTTTAAAACTCATGAATTAGAAAAAATGGTCAAAGATTTTGTTAAAAACTTCGTCGGATTTTTAAAAAACTTTGTACTTTGAAAAAAGTTCATGAATTTGAAAAAAGTTCAAGAATTCTAAAAAATATGAAATTGCAAAAAAGGATCACAATTTTTAATAAAAGTTAGCAAATTTTTTTAAAAAAACATGGATATTTTTAAAACACATCTAGAATTGGGAAAAATCATGAATTTGGCAAAAGTTGAAGAATTGAAATGGTTTATAATTTGGAAAAGGTCCGCAAAAATGGAAAAATATCAAGAATTTTCAAAAAAAGCATATAAATTGAAAATAAAATCATGAATATGAGAAAATTTAAGCAATTAGAAAAAAGGTTCAAATTTTGGAAAACATACGAATTTGGCAAAAAAGTTTTTAGAAAAATGGTAAAAATAAAATGGAAAAAGGAAAGAAATGGAAAACAAAATGAGAAAAATTAAACAGAAACCCATGCTGTGTGAAAACCAAAATAAACAACACAACATCCATGGCAAGGCTAAAAAAACTAGCAAAAAAGAAGACCCAATGGAGATGCCCGTGTCGATAGACAGTGCTATAACCAAGGAGCTCATATGTGGCGGCTAGGCGCCACTTGGAGGAAACGATGATCATGCGCGCCCGCTCGTGGCCCAGCCCATGTAAAGGGTGAACCACTCTATCGCATTTCACTGGGTCCTGTTCTGGTAGCTCGATCGTATTTTGACTAGTTGTCATTCACTAGTAGATCGGTCAATCATTAACTTTTAAAAATAGAGAAAAACAAAAATCATAAATATTGAAAAAAATCCTTAATCCAATTCACTGATTTTGATAAAATGTTAGCAAACTTCAAAGATAGTTCATGAATTCCAGAAAATCATTGATTTTTTCAAAAAAATGACAAAAATTGAAAAGAATAAATCAAGTTTTAAATAAAATCCATCATTTTTGGAAAAAAGTTCATCAAATTTGAAAAATGTTCAATGAATTTGTAAAGAAGTTCAACGATTTTGATAAAGATCATTGAATTTCAAAATGTCCATTAGTTTCTTAAAAAATCATTAGTTTTAAAACAACTACATCAAATATCAAATAAATTTCATCGATTTGGAAAAGGTTCATCGATTTGAAAAACTTCTCGCAATTAATAAAAAATAACAAAAAAAGAAAACAATGAAACAAGAAAACTTTGAAACCCAGGTGGACAACTTATAAAAGAAACCAACTGAAAAGAAGTGGTCCGTCTTTAACCGGGTCCTTAAGCCCCATATAGGAAATGCCTATAACTAGCGCACAAGGTGTCAAATAGGAAATAAGTAATCGGCGGCTGTAGCACTTGTTTTCCTGCTGGCGCTTTTATTTTTCCATATGTTTTCGTGCTGGAGCTTACTACCAAATCGCCTAGATCGAGGCCCATTAACTTTTGATTTGCTCGATCCACCCACGATCGCTAGCATCAAGCGAGAGCTCCCAACCGACGCTCGTTAGCAGGAGCTCCTATGTGCCGCATTTTGCGGTGAATAGGGAGCGCGACGCACACAAGAGCCGTGCGGCTGGGCCAGCCCACTAAGAGGCACCGCGAGTTGTTAACAGCTGTAAAAAAAAGGCGTCCCTAGGAATCAAGCACCGACGTTGCTTGTTCGAGAGCGCTACTAGCCACTACAATAAATGGCCCCATTAGAACAAACACACGTCGCAAACTTATTTTGGAACGTACCATTGCAGGATATTCCCTGTTGGATACTATTTTTTGTACGTGTACAATAGCATATATATTTTTGAAGATATGCACACATTTAGGGAAACAGGAAAGAATTTTTGTACGTGAACAAAATTTGAAATTTCAAAAGAGTGTTTGAAAAATACGAGCACAATTTGGAATTTGACACAGATTTTGAAAAAATGTGAACATTTTCGAAAAACAACAACAATTTTTTTAATAAAAATGAACCAAATTTGAAACCCCAAACATATTCAAAAGAACGGATTTTTTTTAATATCCAACATTTTTATTCAAAAATGATGTGTTCTACAAACACAAACACTTTCCAAATTTTTAATCAATTTAAAGAATACTATAACATTTTCAAAAAAAAATCAGGAACTTTTTTTGAAAATCATGCAGATTTCTTGAAATGGCAACATTTTTCTAAATTCCAGAACAAAGTTTGGAGATGCGAACATATTTTGAAATTCCTGAAACAAATTTATAAACACGAAAATTTTGTGAAACTTTTGAAAAATTTATAGAACTGGGACATTCTCTGAAACTCTGGAAAAAATGAAAACGTGAATATTTTTTGCAATTTGCAAAGAATATTTGAAAACAGGAAAAAAAATTAAAGCCCGAACATTTTTTTGAAAAGTTGTGAAAATTTTGGAGAAAAATCATTTGCGACAATTTTTTGAAATATAAGAACATTTTTTGGAAATCCCGAAGATATTTTGAAGTTATGAACAATTTTTGAAAAACAACCATCTCTTGAAATTTCAAACGTTTTTAAATGCAATAACTTTTTCCGAAAATAAAGAACAATTTTCTTACGTGAACTTAGTTTAGAAATGAAAAATGACCTTGGAAAAGTAAAAGGAAAAAAGAAACAGAAAAACAGAAAAGAAGAAAAGGAAACAAAACAGAAAAACAAAAAAAAGATTTTTGAACGATTTTTTATCTCGGAGGAGGAACCCGAATGGGCCGGCCCAGTGTGAGCTGCGCCCCTGTGTGAAGCCGCGACTAGTTGCCGCAATAAGCGGCGTATAGGGAATTCCCAGTTTGACAGAAGGCGCATCAAATAGAATATTCCCTCGTTGCCGAGCTTTCATGCAGGGCGCCCGATCTGAATGGGCCAGCACATTCGGTGGCGAGCAGTTATTAAACTAGGCAAAAATTGCAGCTTTGTTGAGGGTATGTGTAGCTTACCACTGGAGCTATCGATTCTTACTGATTATTCAGCCGCACGAGTACTTAAGAACTAAACGCTGCGGCAGTTAAAAAATATGTTGAAAATTTCGGCCATTGGATATTTTGTGACATACGCCAAAAAACACATTAAACATTTTTTATATATGTTGAACAATTTTAAATACAGATTGAAAAGTTTGTGATATATGCTGCACATTTTATAATGCACATTGAAAATTTTCGTAATATACAGTGAACATTTCCTTAAAATACGATGACCATTTTTGTAATACACGGAGAACTTTTTATATAACACACCAAAAGAGAAGAAAAAGCATTAAAAAGGTAAAAGACAAAATAGAAAAAGAAAAAAAACGAAAGGAAAAAGAAACCAAAAAGGAACAAAACAAAACAACTGAAAACCGCACAAAACTTGAAAAAACCGGAAGTAAAAATCCACAGAAGAAAAAACGCAAGAAACAGCAAAGGAAGTAGCAGCGAAACAAAGAGCAGCGCGAATTCTGTACATGAGCCGGCCCAAGCGGAGGTCGCCTCAGCGAAGGCACGACCGCTAACGAGCGACAATTAGGATCTGCCCTTCTAGCTGGCTCGCTCGCTTCCACCCTTTACCGTTGACATTGAATTCACTTAAAAAAAGCATATGTCTGAAAACAAAACGTGAATTTCAAAAAGTTTGCAATTTTTTTAAAAACTCATTAGATTACAAAAAATTTAACAAATTAGAAAATAGTTTAAGGATTTAAAAAATCATTTGATTTTGCAAATGTTAACAGATTTGTATAATTTTCATGAATTAAAAAAACGACGACTTTGAAAATTGATCTTCGTTTTCCAGAAAGTTCACGAAACAGAAGAAAAAACATAAAAGCAAAAAAAGGACAAAAAAATAAGACTGAACAAAATCAAATAAAATCGAGTAAAAACCAGAAATAAATATTAAACAAGAAAGGAAATTACCTGGACCTAGAAGGTTTATAAACTGCATGGAAGATTCCTTACACTGAACTTCTGCATGGGCCAGCTCGTTCGAAACGAAGCGCCAGACAACTTTTTTAATAGTAGACTTTTTTTGTGTGGTTTAGGAATTTTTAGAATCTTTCCGAAACCAGAAATGTGATCTGCGCTACTAGGGCCTGCCGAAAACACTTAGCCCGGCGGTCGTACTCGCGTATATACGGATGGTTGCAAAGGACGGTGGGGGTACGCAACAACACAGAATGGATTTCTGTTGGGTCCTGTTCATCGGGAGCCAACCGAGTAGGGCGAAACAGAGTTCTGTTCATCAGAGTCAACATGTTGGGGCTAAATGGTCGATACAAGGTACTATTCATGCGGAGCTAAACACCTGAGGTGTGGGGTACCGCAGAACAACCGAAACAGGGTCTTGTTCATCTAGCGCCAGCTGCCTACAGCCAAAACGGGGTTATGTTCATTGGGAGGAGGTGTGTTGTACCACAGATCCATCGCCAACTGCCTACGGCCTACAAGGGTCCTGTTCATCGACCCCCAACCGGCTGGGGTGTGGCGTACCGTGGAACGACCTCCTCAGGGTCATGTACATCCAGCGCCAACCGCCTACGGCTTGGCTTCCATGTGATCCTGTTCATCCAACCCCCAGCACCAACTGGACAGGGCATACGCGTGCGGCAGCCAACGAGGATTGTACATCGAGAGCCAACCGTCTAGGTCAACTGTACGAATCGCGCAAAGGGGCTGTTGTCGGTGTCAAAACCGGCGGATCTCGGGTAGGGGGGTCCCGAACTGTGCGTCTAAGGCTAATGGTAACAGGAGGCTGGGGACACGATGTTTACCCAGGTTCGGGCCCTCACGATGGAGGTAATACCCTACTTCCTGCTTGATTGATCTTGATGATATGAGTATTACAAGAGTTGATCTACCACGAGATCAGAGAGGCTAAACCCTAGAAGCTAGCCTATGGTATGATTGTTGTTGTCTCCTATGGACTAAACCCTCCGGTTTATATAGACACCGGAGGAGGCTAGGGTTACACCGGGTTGGTTTACAGAGAAGGAGATCTACATCCGAATCGCCAAGCTTACCTTCCACGCCAAGGAGAGTCCCATCCGGACACGGGATGGAGTCTTTAATCTTGTATCTTCATAGTCCAACAGTCCGGCCAAAGCATATAATCCGGCCGGATACCCCCTTATCCAGGACTCCCTCAGTAGCCCCCGAACCAGGCTTCAATGACGATAAGTCCGGCGCACAGATTGTCTTCGGCATTGCAAGGCGGGTTCTTCTCCAAATCCGGCACACCCGCCATAGTGAATGGTGTCCGTCCTCCCAGTAAGGTTGTACTCCTCGGCTTTTGTGCTTCAATAATGGCCATCTCCATGTGTCAAGCGAAGATGAGGGACCGGGGAATTTTTACATTCGCCACCCTAAGTTCGTAGGCAAGCCGTCTATTTGAAGAGACGGGGATCCTCAGATCCAGATCACACCACCTTCTCCTGAGCAAGCATTCCGCAGAGCACATCCAAAAGAAGCCATCCCATCATGTCCGGTCGCCGTAGCCCTGCCCGTCGCTCCCCTAGCTCGAAACCAGGGGATTGGGAAAAGTGTCCCATCTCTCACAACCGCTTAATAGAGCTGCAGGCAAAAGGGTTCCTTCGGCCCGCATTCATGGTCCCCGTCCGATCTGGACTAGCCACCTATAGTGGCGGGGAGCAAGCGGAAAGATTCCCCAATCCATCTCGGGGGGAGCGGGTATGCCTTGTCCCATATCTGCTAAGAGGCGTTGGGTTTCCAATCCAACCATTCCTCCGCGGGCTCCTGGAGTTCTATGGCCTCCAGTTGCATAATATTACTCCCGCCTCCATACGGCATATCGCGGGCTATGTCGCCCTCTGTGAGCTGTTCCTGGGCTGCGAAGCTCATTTCGAGCTATGGAAGAGGTTATTCTGCCTTGTCCCCCGCAACCAGGAGGGATCTATATATCAAGTGGGCGGAGCCGGAATATGGCGCATCGCCCAGACCGGATACCTGTCCGGTACTCCAATGAAGGCATCCGAAGACTGGCCTTCAGAGTGGTTCTATGTCAATGACATTCCCCTTCCGGACCCAGTCCAGACGGGCCTTCCTGAGTTTACCAATACTCCGCTGAAGAAACGCCAAAGCTGGCGCCCTCGGAGCCCCCAGGAGGAAGACAACAGAGAAGTCCTCTACCTGATGAGCAGGATAAAAACCCTGACCAAATCAGGATTGGCAATAATCGAAGTTATGTCAATATGTATAATAAGGGGAGTGCAACCACTCCAATATAGGGGAAAACCCATGTGGCACTTCAATGGAGAAGACGATGCCTCCCGCTGCGGTCGCAAAGGTCCGGACTCCACCACATCTTTGGCGATGATACTGTCCGAATTGTACAAAGGAGTTCCTCCACATTAAACCGCGGGATGGATTTTCCATGTATAACCCCCGAAGCTGGGTAAGTTGTCATCTTTTACTCGACTCTACCCAGTCCTACATTCTTTGTCACAATTATTTACCTTGCCATTTTAAAACAAGAACTGAGGAAGGACGTGAAAGAGTTCAACAACCCCTCTCCGCAGCCAGAGGATCCCGGCCGGGCTCTCGACCCCGGACTTGAAGAAGATCCGGACATATCCGTAGATTTCGTCGACGGGACTTTCTACCAGGCAAGCAGTGGCGGCTCTTTAGTGGCCATCATCGCGGATTATCCCGGACTGCTTCCCGTATCGCATGTAAGTAATATCGGGGTTCCAACCTTCCGAAAGAATTCCTTCGTTTTGCCGTGCCTTATGCTCACATGCCGTATTTTTACAGAAACAGTAGTCGGGACGCCATGCGGAACCCGCGAGGGCCTCTCAGCAAGAGGTGCCTAGACAAGGTAGGCTTAAAAGGAAGGCGGTTAGGAGCAAGACGCAGGCGCAGAGGTATTCATTAAACTTGCCCCGTGGTTTATTTGGTCTTTTTGTCGAGGCATGACGGCTTTAGTTATGCCCTAACAGGAAACGACAGACTATGTCCGGGGACCCTACCGGCCACGCCTCAAGCAGCCGGATTCCTGGGCCGGATATAAGGGCGGAGGCTGAAGCGGGGACAGTGCCGAACTGTCCTCCTGCGGAAGATACAGATATGCTTTCCGCCACAAATTCTGAAGTGGAGAGCGCCATGAATCACCAGTGCCGATGGGCCGTACTCCACGGTGGTATTTTTTCCGAAGAGGCATTCAATGCCTTCAATTCCGGACATGCATATATCCGCGCTGCTCAAGATGGACTTGCCAGAGCAACGGACCAGTATGTGAAGGATATACGGGTAAGAGAATTTAATAAGTATGTGTAGTAGTAGCAGCCCCTGAGACTTGAAATAGTTGGCACAACTGATTTAAGGATCATTAAATTTGTAGGTTCTTGTAGAGAAGAATGTCCAGTTGTCTCAAGAGCTGGAGGAATGTAAGGCCCAAATGAAGGCCAATCCGGCCGAACAAGAGGAATCCAAAAAGGCCTCTTCTGGTAATAATTTCCTTCTACCAGTTTGTTTGTTCGGCATGTTTTATAAATCTGGCGAAATTTTCGGCAGACGTTCCCGGAGGAAATCCAAAGACTATGGGGGATAATGAGCTGCATCTGCGAGGTCAGCTGAAGCCGGGCGAACGCGTGCTGACGCAGTCTATTCAGGAGAAGAATAAGCTGCAAGATACTAATCTCCGACTGACCGTTGAATTAAAAGATGTTCGGGCTCAGCTCGCGGACTCCGTGAAGGAGAACCGGAGGCTTCGACGCGACATTTATAGTAAGTGCTTGAATGAACTGTAGTATAGTTCGGCGAGGAAGCGTATTGACAGAGCTATGTCTGCAGGTATGTTGACGGGCCGTCCTGAAGAGGATATGCCCGATTCCGCAGGCGATATGCTGCAAGAGCTTTCACAACTTCACGAACAAGCTCGACAGGTGATGCAGGGTATTGCCCAGGCCTTGTGGCCATCCGCTTCCCTGCCAAGAGGCATGAGCGAACTTGTAGAGATGCTCAAAGGAGCACCGCGGCGATTCCGGTTATGGAAGGTATCGGCTTGCCGACAAGGTGCGAGAGAAGCTTGGGCCATGGTGAAGACGCGATACGCCAAGGCTGACCCGAACCATATGGACGAAGTCAGACCAGTGGGGTCAGATGGGCAAGAGATACCCGTTAGTCTGGTATATGACCAAGTAGCATTAGCTCCAAAGTATTCCCAACGGGATTGTAAGCTAGATAGCCTGTTGGATGGTATAGAGGAAGAGTACAGCCAATCTAAATGACTATGTAATTTGAATGGGCTCATGTACTCTTTAGCCGGATTGAAAATCATTTGTCATGACGGACCTTTTCGCTTCAGCCCCCAGATCCGACAGTCCGGGGTGTATCCGAATACCCACACAGTTATGAAAAACCGGGGTATGCATGGAAACCAGGCGTAGGGGTCATAAGTGCTTGAACAGACAAGTACCCAACTAGTTATGTTATATTACATGGATAGTAAGAAACATCTTTTAGAGAGAATAGTTCCATTAGGGGTTCCTTTCTCTGGGTGCGCATGCATCGATGTGCATGTCCAAAATGCGAACAGAAGCACAGGAAACAAAACACCTGGGTATTTTTGTTGTAATGAACGAGAACATCTTTTGTTCACCAACCGAATATTCCCTTAAGAATACTAGCTTTCTGCTTCACCCAGTCTGAGGTACACATCCGACCAACCGGTAGTAACAATCGCAGAGGTGCTCCCCTTATGCCCTAGCTGAATTAACGGGAACGTAGGGCATAAATATAAGAGCCAGGCAACCAAGCATGGCCAGAACTTAAGTCATATCGATGCATATAATGGTGAAGAAAAGACACATAGGGAAAGAAGAATGCATATGTGGCTGGCAAGGAGCCATTAAAGTAGTTGTATTTAGCTTCCGAATAGGAAGCCCCTAGGTATAGTGTGCACGCATAATGCGGCTGGAGTGCTCGGGGCATTCGTACAGTTATAAGGTTGTATGTTAAAAAAGGAAAAAAAGGAGGGCGAGAAAGGAAGAAAGAGAACATAATTGAAGAGGCAGAGTTAATGAGACGAACACTAAGTTCAGCACTAGGCATAGAATCTTCGGAGTCTTGCCGCGTTCCATGGGTTCGGCTCGAGTCTGTTATCATATGCACTTCGCAGATGGTATGCTCCTCCGGTGAGAACTTTATCAATGATGAAGGGACCCTCCCACTTGGGTTTGAGCTTGTCCTTCTTCTTCTCGGGGAGGCGTAGAACAAGTTCACCGATGTTATAAGTTTTGGCCCATACTTCTCTGCTTTGATACCTTCGAGCCCGTTGCTGATAGAATGCGGAATAGGCTTTAGCGACATCACGCTCCTCCTCCAAAGCATCTAAGTTGTCCTGCCGATCTAGCTCGGCTTCCTTCTCTTCATACATGCGCACGCGAGGTGAGTCATGGATTATATCGCAGGGCAGCACTGCTTCTACGCCGTACACCATAAAAAATGGTGTGTATCCGGTGGTATGATTCGGCGTGGTCCGCAGCCCCCAGAGTATGGAGTCGAGTTCATCGACCCAATGCGTGTCTGATTCCTTCAAGGATCGCACTAGTCTGGGTTTAATGCCGCTCATAATAAGACCATTTGCACGTTCAACTTGACCGTTTGTTTGGGGGTGATAGACACAGGCGTAGTCGAGCTTAATGCCCATTTTGCCACACCAGGTTTTCACCTGCTCGGCTGTAAAATTCGAATCATTGTCAGTGATGATACTGTGTGGGACACCGTAACGGTGTACAACCTCCGATATCAAGTCTATCACTGGTCCGTATTTAGCCATTTTAACTGGTTTGGCTTCGATCCATTTGATGAACTTGTCCACCATGACCAATAAGTATTTTTTCTTATGGCTCCCCCCTTTAAGGGGTCCCACCATATCCAGCCCCCAGACCGTGAAGGGCCAAGTTATGGGGATTGTTTGGAGAGCGGTAGGGGGCATATGGCTCTGATTGGCAAATAGTTGACAACCAACGCAATGTTGGACAAGGTCCTGTGCGTCCGCCCGGGCGGTCGGTCAATAAAATCCTGTCCAAAAGGCCTTGCTTACAAGAGCTCGGGCTGCCGCGTGGTGCCCGCCTAGTCCGGAATGGATTTCGGCTAAGAGCTGTCGCCCCTCCTCTTCGGAGATGCATCGTTGGAGCACTCCGGTGGCGCTCTTCTTATAGAGCTCTCCTTCATTGACTTTGTAGGCCTTAGAGCGTCACACAATACAGCGTGCCTCATTTTGATCCTCGGGGAGCTATTGCCTATTTAGGTAGGCCAAGAAGGGCTCGGTCCACGGGGCAATGACGACCATTATTTCGTGGGCGGAAGGTGTTATTTCGGTGGCAGAGCCTCCGATTACGTCAGAAGGTTCAGAATCTGGGGTTGTATTCGGAGCCGGACTAATAGTGCTGGACTCCCCTTCCCATGCCACGGACGGCTTGAACAACCTTTTGAAAAGATATTAGGTGGGACGGGGTCGCGTTTAGCGCCGATGCGGGCGAGGATATCTGCCGCTTGGTTATTTTCTCTGACCACATGGTGGAATTCGAGCCCCTCAAACCAAGCTGACATTTTGAGGACGACATTGCGATAGGCCGCCATTTTCGGGTCCTTGGCGTCAAAGTCTCCATTTACCTGAGATATTGCGAGGTTCGAGTCCCCGCACACTTCGAGGCGTTGGATGCCCATGGAGACTGCCATCCAAAGACCATGCAACAGAGCGTCGTATTCGGCTGCATTGTTGGAGTCTGTGTATAATATTTGGAGGACGTACTACACCATGTCTCCGGTGGGGGATGTCAAGACGACACCCACTCCCAATCCGGCCAGCATTTTAGAGCCGTCGAAATGCATGATCCAATTTGAGTACGCGCCGTACTCTTTAGGGAGTTCGGCTTCTGTCCATTCGGCGACGAAGTCAGCCAGTACTTGCGACTTAATGGCCCGCCATGGTTTGTATGTTATGTCGAACGAAAGGAGCTCAATAGCCCATTTAGCAATTCGGCCTATTGTGTCGTAGTTATTTATTATGTCATTGAGTGGTACTTCGGAGGCCACCATGATCGGACACTCTTGAAAGTAGTGTCATAATTTCCGGGATGCCATGAAGACCGCGTACGCTATATTTTGATAGTGTGGGTACCGAGATTTGCATGGAGTGAGGACAGTGGACACATAATATACCGGTTTTTGGAGCGGGAACTTGTGTCCGTCTGCCTCTCGTTTGACGACGAGCACTGCGCTCACAACTTGGTTTGTTGCGGCTATGTATAATAGCATGGGTTCGCCAATGTTTGGCGCGGTCAGGACTGGGTTTATGGCCAATAGTGCCTTTATTTCTTCCAGTCTGGCCATGGCCGCATCCGTCCACTCGAAGTGTTCGGTTCGTCGAAGAAGGAGATACATAGGTAGTGCCTTTTCTCCTAAGCGGGAGATAAAGCGGCTTAAGGCAGCCACACATCCAGTTAGTTTCTGGATCTGCTTGAGGTCTGTTGGGATAGCGAACTGTGACAGAGCTCGGATTTTTGCCGGATTTGCTTCAATTCCTCTATTGGAAACGATGAAGCCGAGCAATTTCCCGGAGGGTACCTCGAAGACACACTTCTCTGGGTTGAGCTTGATGTCGTATGTTCGGGGGTTGTCGAACGTAAGCCTCAAGTCATCTATTAAAGTTTCAACATGTCTCGTTTTGATGACCACGTCGTCTACATAGGCCTCTACTGTCTTGCCGATTTGTTTTTCCAGGCATGTCTGAATCATGCGTTGATAGGTTGCGCCGACGTTTTTGAGCCCGAAAGGCATGGTATTAAAACAGAAAGGGCCGTATGGTGTAATGAAGGCCGTTGCAGCTTGGTCGGACTCCGCCATCTTGATCTGATGGTATCCGGAGTATGCGTCGAGGAAGCACAATGAGTTGCGTCATGCGGTGGCGTCGATGATTTGGTCAATGCATGGGAGGGGGAAGGGATCCTTAGGGCAAGCTTTATTGAGGTCCTTGAAATCGACACATAAGCGCCAGGATTTGTCCTTCTTTGGTACCATTACCAAATTTGCTAGCCAATCCAGATGCTTGATGTCTCTGATGAATCCGGATTCGAGTAGCTTGGCTAGCTCCTCTCCCATGGCTTGCCGCTTAGGCTCTGAGAAGCGCCTGAGGGAGTCCCGGATTAGGGGGTGTCCGGATGACCGGACTATAACCTTTGGCCGGACTCCCGGACTATGAAGATACAAGATTGAAGACTTCGTCCCGTGTCCGGATGGGACTTTCCTTGGCGTGGAAGGCAAGCTTGGCAATACGGATATGTAGATCTCCTCCCATTGTAATCGACTCTGTGTAACCCTAGCCCTCTCCGGTGTCTATATAAACTGGAGGGTTTTAGTCCGTAGGACGAACAACAATCATACCATAGGCTAGCTTCTAGGGTTTAGCCTCTCTGATCTCGTGGTAGATCTACTCTTGTGCTACCCATATCATCAATATTAATCAAGCAGGAGTAGGGTTTTACCTCCATCGAGAGGGCCCGAACCTGGGTAAAAACATCGTGTCCCTTGTCTCCTATTACCATCCGCCTAGACGCACAGTTCGGGACCCCCTACTGGAGATCCGCCGGTTTTGACTCCGACATTGGTGCTTTCATTGAGAGTTCCTCTGTGTCGTCATCTTTAGGCCCGATGGATCCTTCGATCATCAACAACGACGCGGTCCAGGGTGCGACTTTTCTCCCCGGACAGATCTTCGTATTCGGCGGCTTTGCACTGCTGGTCAATTCGCTTGGCCATCTGGAGCAGATCGAAAGCTACGCCCCTGGCCATCAGGTCAGATTTGGAAGCTTGAACTACACGACTGACATCCGCGGAGACTTGATCTTCGACGGATTTGAGCCACGGCCGGGCGTGCCGCACTGTCGCGATGGGCATGATCTAGCTCTGCCGCCGAACAGTGCCCAGGAGGCCGCCCGGGTGTCCGCTCCGACCCTTAGTTCGGAGCCGACGGCGCCAATCGAGGACGGATGGCTGGACACCGCCTCGGGGGCTGCAATATCTACGACGATCGAGCCGAACACCAGTCTTGTCCTTTGTGAAGCTCGCGACTCCAAGGTGCCGGACTCCTCTCCGGACTCCGAACCTTCCGCGCCCCCGCCGATCGAACCCGATTGGGCGCCGATCATGGAGTTCGCCGCCGCGGACATCTTTCAGCACTCGCCCTTTAGCGACATTCTGAATTCACTAAAGTCTCTCTCTTTATCAGGAGAGCCCTGGCCGGACTATGGTCAGCAAGGTTGGGATGCGGACGACGAAGAAATTCAAAGCCCACCCACCACCCACTTCATAGCCACTGTCGATGATTTAACCGACATGCTCGACTTCGACTCCGAAGACATCGACGGTCTGGACACCGATGAAGGAGACGACCAAGAACCAGCGCCTATAGGGCACTGGACAACCACCTCATCTCACGATGTATACATGGTGGACACAACTAAAAGAAATGATGACGAGGAACAAAGGGATGCAACGAGGGATCATTCCCTCGAAAGGCAATCAAAGCGGCGGCGTAAGCGTCGCGCCAAACCCCACCTCGACAGAGACCCAGCCACAGAGCAGGGCGAACCGGCGGACGACGAACATGCCACTGAGCAACCGTCCGAACAAGGCAACTTGGGTAAGCAAACCGAACAACCTGTCCCCGGTGAAGATAATAGTCCGGACGACCTCACGCCGGACAAGTTGCTAGAGCAGGAGAACCTCCACAAAAGGCTCGTCGCCATTGCGCTTAGCCTGAAAAAGCAGAAACGGAAGCTCAAAACAGCGGGAGATGCACTCAGAATTAGATGGGGCAAAGTACTCAACACCGCAGACAAGTACTGCAATAGTCGCCACACAAAGAGCTATCCGAAGCGGAAATAACTGCCAGAATTTGATGAGGAGGCCTTAGAGCCCCCGCAATCAAAAAATAAAGAAGACACCCGGTCGGACAAACAACCCCATGGCCAACATAGAGCGGCAAGGGGCGCCGCACTCAAGCCGGAACGCGATCCGTGCAAGGATTCGCATCAAAAAGACGGCCAACCAGATCTATCTACGGGCCAAGAAAGCAAGCTCCAGTAAGCAATGCAACACAACAAGTATCCGAACATCACGGCACACCCAAATATAGGGGTGCCGCACACCCCCTATGTTTCACCGATGAGGTGCTGGACCATGAATTTCCAGCGGGATTCAAACCCGTAAACATAGAGGCATACGACAGAACAACAGACCCTGGAGTCTGGATTGAGGACTATATCCTCCACATACACATGGCTAGAGGAGATGACCTCCATGCCATAAAATACTTACCCCTCAAGCTCAAAGGGCCAGCCCGGCATTGGCTTAAAAGCCTTCCTGAAAACACCATCAGAAGTTGGGAAGAGCTCGAGGATGCTTTTCGGGCAAATTTTCAAGGGACCTATGTCCGACCTCCGGATGCAGACGATCTAAGTCATATAACTCAACAACCCGGAGAGTCAGCCCGGAAACTCTGGAACAGATTTCTTACTAAAAAGAACCAGATAGTTGATTGTCCGGACGCCAAGCCTTAGCAGCTTTCAAACACAGCATTCAAGATGAATGGCTCGCCAGACACCTCGGCCTAGAAAAGCCAAGAACAATGGCCACATTAACAAGCCTCATGATCCGCTTTTGTGCAGGAGAGGATAGCTGGTTGGCAAGAAGTAGCACCAGCGACCCAAGTACATCTGAAGTCAGGGATGGAAACGGGAAACCACAACGTAGCAAGGACCAGCGCCGAACCAAGGGAAACAGCCTGAAGAGCACGGCAGTCAACGCCGGATTCAAAAGCTCTCGGCAGAATCAGAAAAAGCTGCCCCTCAAGGATAGCAGGGACGAGCTATCTAACCTAAACAACATCTTGGACAAAACATGCCAAATCCATAGTACTCCCGGGAAGCCTACAAACCATACCCACAGAGATTGTTGGGTCTTCAAGCAATCCGACAAACTTAACGCCGAACGCAAGTTGCTCGACATACCAAGCGAGGACGATGACAAACCCCACAAGCAGAGCACCGGAGAACAAAAGAAGTTCCCACAAGAAGTCAAAACAGTAAACTCACTTCACATGACAAAAGGAAAATATAGAGTGGCGCCTATAGAGATACGCGCCATACAGCCTATCCCAGAGGAGTCCCGCCACTGGTTGTTACAACCAATCACCTTCGACCATCAGGATTACTCTAGAAGTATTAGGAACGCAGGCTGGACTGCCTTGGTATTAGATCCGATAATTGACGGACTCCACTTTACACAAGTCCTAATGGACGGCGGCAGTGATCTAAACCTGCTATACCAGGATACAATCCGCAAAATGGGGATAAACCCAACAAAAATTCGCCACGACAACACTTCCTTTCATGGGGTAACGCCAGGCCCAGATACCCGTTGTACGGGTTCTCTCCTGCTAGAAGTCGTTTTTGGCTTCCCCGACAACTTCCGCCGCGAAAAGCTAACCTTTCACATCGCCCCATTTACAAGTAGCTATCAGGCACTACTGGGACGTGAAGCTTTCACCCACTTTAACGCAATACCGCATTATGCATCTCTTACACTTAAAATGCCCGGTCCGTGAGGCATCATCTCATTAAAGGGAAATATCGAGTGTTCCTCGAGCGCGGAAGACTGTGCGGCTGCCTTGACAGCCACACACTAAACCAGCTTTACTAGTTAAAGCACCTAAACAGGTCATTCAGACCCCGGACATGGCTAGACGAGTCCGGCGTAAACATACAAAGTCTTATTAGCTGCATACCCCCGTACAAGGGGTTCCGCGCATATACAATAGGAGACAATAAAGCTCAAATTCTACCCATTTTCCGAATTATCCTTTGTTTATTTAATATAACATAAATTTTCGCACAATTTTTTTCAACTAAGTCCCTCTCTTTTACAGATGAGCACCGTGCTACACCCATCCAGGATACAGCACCACGAAGACACAGGCGCAGACGTGCAGTAGGGACCCATTTCAAGGATTCTTTTTAGATTAAGACCCTGCGTAAACCTTTTTTACTGTCTCTTGTTGATAACATCCCTCGGTTTCTTTTTATAACCGAGGAGGAGGCTGGCGTCTTGGCATTTGGCCACGTCAGAATTTTGCGTGTACCTGGACACCAGGGGCTTCTTACCAAGGGCGTTGTTCAGCCCGTTTTCATAAAGACCGAACACCTTAGGAAGTGTCCGGCGTCGCGAGTTTGGCCTTATATGCATCAGCTCCGAATCATGTCTTTGGTCAAATGTTGGGTTTGCCCGGCTCCTGTGTTTTGCTGCCTTACGTTCCGCTCTATCGGCTAAGGCGGCACCAGGAGAACTACTACGATTGTGCCCCGGTTCGGCCAGGCGAGCACCTCAGTAGAGAAAGCCGAAAACTGATTGTCATGATATAGCACGAGACTGGTCAACCACTCGATGACCCGCCATAATCTTTAGAATTCTTTCACATTAACGAAGGGCCGTTTCCCGGTCAGGCACATACGCGCCCCGAATTCGGGTGAGCGCGGTGCCCCTAGGGGCTATATAGTAGCCCCACTGTCAAACTCCTATGGCTAAGTGAAAGTGATAAAGCATTATAGCCCGGTTGCCTAGTTCGCTGCGCTATCACCTTGTTTATAGGACCAAGACGTTGGATCAAGTGTGAAAATGCGCCTTCTGCGAACACCCCCGCATTCTATGCATGGGGGCTGAAGCCGAAGACTGCCATCTTTCAGGTTATATACACATATACATTAACGGCCGCACAGGAGGTATTCTAATTCTTGAAAGCACAAGTATAAAAAGCTTTTATATTCCATCGAAACATTGTCTTACAATGATACATGTTATTTGAATATAACATCCTTCGAGCACTGCGTCTCTATTAAACGAGCGCCCTGCAGAACTTCCTAAAAATAGTGCTCGGCAGGTACTCGGCTTTCGTCTGAATCATGGGATGCAATAGCACTGGCCTTCATATTCGCCCAGTATGTCTTGACACGGGCAAGAGCCATCTGTGCACCCTCTATGCACGCCGACCTCTTCATTGCATTAATATGTGGCACCACACCGAAGAACTGCTGCACCAAGCTAAAATAACTCTTTGGCTCGGGCCTTTTCGGCCACAGATGACTCACGACATGATTCATGGCGAGTCTGGATAACCTATTCAGCTCCGCCCATGCGGCCAAACGATCGGATACTGAAAGTGGGTGCTCTGGATTGTGGAACTGCGACCAAAAAAGCTTCTCCACTTCATGGTCATTTTGATTGCGGAAGAGTTCGGCCTTGTCTGTGGCACTCGCCGCCAAGTCCAGGTAAGGGTTCACCGCACTCCAATTCCGGTCCAACGAAGCATATTTAGGATCCCCGAACTTCATCCGCAGCATATAGGGCTTTCCAGCCATGATATCTCTGGCTTGACGTAGCTCCTCCTTCATAGCTCTCATCGGAGAGCGAGTATCCTTGGCTTCGGTAGTGACCTTCTCTAGGTCCTTCTGTGCCACCCGATCTTCTTTTTCAAGAAGCTTGCAGCGGTCGGTAGCATCCTTCAACTTTTCAGCCATCTCGGCCATTTCCTTCTTGCTTTGGCAGTGAGCAGCCCATTCGGCTTTCAGCTCTTCAGCCGCCTTTAAGGCAGCCGCATCGCTTTTCCTGGCCTGCTCTTTGGCTCGGGCAAGTTCCGCCCGAAGGTTCTCCATGGCAGCGGCACCATCTGCATCAAGCACATATGTTGTAAGGTACGAGCATCAAGCTCCTCTTACTAGGTGTCTTCGGAGAAATTATATACCTTGTGCCTCGTCAGGCCGCTTGTTGACAAGCGCGATCTCGGCATCTGCCACGTCAAGTTGCTGCTTTAGCTCGGCAAATTCATCAGTCCGGCCAGCCACCGGACACTTCACCGCCTACATAGGAAAGGCGCAATATTATACCTGGGATTATGATCCTCGGTGCACCGTACTTTTTGACAACGCATGGAGTCTCAGGGGCTACTATCTATACAGGGCGCATCTTATATATGCGGATCTGTCAAAAGGTACATCGTTTCACGTACCTCAAAACCTGTCAGTAAACTCCTGACGGCCTCGCACAACCCGCTTTCCACGGATGAAATCCTTCTAATCACCGTATCCATCAACGCACGGTGTTCTTCTGAGATAGACGCTCGCCTGAGCAGATCCTTCATCTCCTCCGACCGTGCACCGGACGGTGCCGGACTCGTCCGATGGCCTTCTTCGAAGGCCGGACACAGAGGGCCTTGGGGGGCCATACGACTGCCTTCCGGCCCTGCCGGATTCAGAGAAACCCTCTGTGACGACACCTCAGGGTCGCCCGCCTCGCAAGGTAGTACAGCAGGGGGAGGTGTTCCGCTCTCCATCATCTCTGGACGAAGATCCCCTGAAGATGGGCTCTGCTGAGAAGGGCGGAAATCTGAACTACAAGGTAAAATTTCGGTTATCTTCCTCAGAAATAGAACGGGGATATCTCTCATTTTAAAACCCCCCTCTTTACTTACGGCTCGGTTGAGAGCTGATCCCCTTGGGGACGCGATGCGGCCGAGGCACCTCCCGGCGCTAGACCCTCTGACGAAGATTTCTTCCCCCACTTTGAGGCCATGGCCTCCGGGTCCTCAGAGGCGGTCCTCTTCTTCCCTGGTTGGAGGAATTCTCGATTCCTCCTTCCCTGACAGCCTCCTTCGGGGAGGCGGTAGCTTCCTTGTTCCCCTCTTTGCCTTCTTCCAAAGGCGCAACCTCCAGCATCCTGGTTAACACGGGATCCAGCGTAGTCTCAGGGAGGGAGGCCGGACACCTGATTAGCTTTGCTTTCGCTATCCACTCCTGTTTAAGGGACAACTCTTTTAAGGGCGATTTTATAATAAATATACGTATAGCGAGTCCGGGTATAGGGCTACTTACTTGAGTATTCGAACGATTGTAGCTCAGACCTGCGTCTTCGGATGAGTCCGGACACATTGCTTGTGGTCTGAAGAACAAATTGTACATCTCCATGGGCGTCGCGCCCGCAAAATGTTGGAGGGCTTGTGGTCCTTCCGGATTAAACTCCCACATGCGGAGGGGGCGGCGTTTGCAGGGCAGGATGCGGCGAATCAACATAACCTGCGTCACTATGGCCAGATTGATACCTCTTTCCAAGAGATCCCGAACGCGGCCCTGCAACAAGGGCACGTCCTTGGACGTCCCCCAGTTAAGCCCTTTATTGACCCATGACGCTAGCTGTGGTGGGGGACCCGAGCGAAAAGCAGGTGGCGCTACCCATTTGGTGCCCCTGGGAGCTGTGATGTAAAACCACTCTCATTGCCATAAGCCGAACTCCTCTTGAAAAGAGCCCTCGAGCCATGGAGCATCGGCAATCTTGCTTATAACAGCACCTCTGCACTCCGCATGCTGCCCCTCGATCATCTTCAGCTCTACTTTGAAGGTTTTGAGCCACAATCCGAAGTGAGGAGTAATATGGAGGAAGGCCTCACACACGACAATGAACGATGAGATATGGAGGATGGACTCCGGAGCTAAGTCGTGAAATTCCAGCCCGTAATAAAACATGAGCCCCCTCACGAAGGGGTCAATCGGGAAGCCTAGCCCCCGAAGGAAGTGAGACGCGAACACCACGCTCTCATCGGGCTTGGGAGTGGGAATGACCTGCCCTTGAGCAGGCAGCCTATGCAAGATTTCACCGGTTAGATACCTGGCATCTCTTAACTTTAACACATCTTCTTCTGTAACCGAGGAAGGCACCCACCGGCCTTGAAGGTCAGAGCCGGACATCGTTGGAAGTCTGAGGTGCCTGAATCTGAAGCTTTGGGTGTTGGAACTCAAGGTAAGAGGCGGATTTGATTGAGATTGAAAGAAAGGGGTCGAGCCTTGGTCTCTTTATAAAGAGGTTGAATACCAAGAGCCCTCCCCATGACCGTTTGGGACCCGCCTTCGTTTGAGAAGACATACCAACAGGCATGATTGGGTTACCCACGCCCGTATTGATGAGAATCCCAAAATAAGGGGACACGATCTCTGCTTTGACAAGACGTGCCAAGGAAACCACCTCGCTAAATGCGCTGAGGAGGGATAGTAAAATGATTCGAATAAAGGCTTGGCCGTGGCGTGATGACACGCTGCGGAATATGTCAGCAGACTAAGATTTATATAAACATTATTCTCTCTACGGTGGTATGTGGAACTTATTTTGCAGAGCCGGACACTATCCTTGTGTCCAAAATCTTCTATGAAGTATTCGGAGGAGGAACCCGCCTTGCAATGCCGAAGACAATCAGTGCGCCGGACTCGTCGTCATTGAAGCCTGGTTCAGGGGCTACTGAGGGAGTCCCGGATCAGGGGCTGTCCGGATGACCGGACTTAACCTTTGGCCGGACTCACGGACTATGAATATACAAGATTGAAGACTTCGTCCCGTGTCCGGATGGGACTTTTCTTGGCATGGAAGGCAAGCTTGGCGATACAGATATGTAGATCTCCTCCCATTGTAACCGACTCTGTGTAACCCTAGCCCTCTCCGGTGTCTATATAAACCAGAGGGTTTTAGTCCGTAGGACGAACAACAATCATACCATAGGCTAGCTTCTAGGGTTTAGCCTCTCTGATCTAGTGGTAGATCTACTCTTGTACTACCCATATCATCAATATTAATCAAGCAGGAGTAGGGTTTTACCTCCATAGAGAGGGCCCGAACCTGGGTAAAAACATCGTGTCCCTTGTCTCCTGTTACCATCTGCCTAGACACATAGTTCGGTACCCCCTACCCGAGATCTGCCGGTTTTAACACCGACAGCGCCTAAGAGTATGCTTGACTGGCTTGTATCCTTTCAGTATATTGAGGCTGTGTTTGGCCAGCCTGCGTGGGATGCCCGGCATGTCTGAAGGGTGCCAGACGAAGATATCCCAATTCTCACGCAGGAAGCCTCGTAGTGCGGCGTCTATTGTGGGGTTCAACTGTGTCCCAATTGAAGCTGTTTTTGTAGGGTCCGTTGGGTGGACCTGGAATTTGACTATCTTGTCTGCGGGTTTGAAGGAGGCGGATTTAGGTCGCTTGTCGAGTATCACGTCGTCTCTGTCCACTGTTGCTCGCAGCGTTGTTAGTTCTTCAGCCCCGAGGGCTTCTGATAATGCTTCCTGGGCAAGGGCGGTGGTTTTATTTTCAGCACGGAGTGCGACGTCCGGGTCACTATCTAGAGTGATGATTCCGTTGGGCCTGGGCATTTTGAGTTTCATGTACCCGTAATGGGGTATAGCCTGGAAACTCGTGAATGCATCCTGCCCCAAGAGGGCGTGGTATCCGCTGCTGAACGGGGCCACTTGGAATGTAATTTCTTTGGACCTATAATTCTCCAGCGTGCCGAATACCACATCCAGTGTGATTTTTCCCGTGCATCGCGCCTCTTGACTAGGGACGATTCCCCTGAAGATTGTGCTGCTTTGCTCAATGCGGCTCCTGTCAATTTCCATCTTGTTAAGGGTTTCCTCGTAAATGAGGTTTAGCCCACTTCCGCCGTCCATGAGCACTTTACTGAGTCTGAAGCTGTCCACGATTGGACTAAGGACCAAAGCGGCTGGTGCTCGAACTGTCCAGAACTGAGGTTCGTCACTGGCATTATAGGTTATAGCCGTGTCGTTCCATGGGTTTATTGTTGCCACGTGACAAACTTCGGCGAGGCTGCGCTGAGCTCGCTTGCGCCTATTATTTGAGGTGAAAGTCTTGAAGACTGTAAATACCGTATCGTTGTTTCCGGCGGGTTGTTGTTCAGCTGTATGGTTTAAGGGGAGATCCTCGCCGCTCTTTGCTACCTGCCGGAGTATCCAACATGCTCTAAGGCTATGAGTTGGCGTAGTATCCAGTGTGCTGTGAATTTTGCATGGTCCACTAAGCCATTCTTCCAATACGGTTCCGCGCCTTGTATCAGGCTTTGGTTTTTTGGTAATTGAATTGGGTAACTTACGAGAGCTTGCCCTTTTAGATCGGACAAAGGGTTTAGTGAGAGCCAGATTGTCCCAGAAGTTTGTTTGGGTTTTCCAGGCGCTTTCCATTGCGCAGTATTTCTGCACTATGGCCGCTAAGTCCGCGAAGTGTATTATTTCACGGTGACTTATAGCATTGAGGATCCCTTTGTCCGTGCAATTTTTGCAGAAGAGTGAGATTGCGTCTTCCTCGCGACAGTCCTTAACCCTATTTAAAACAAGGAGGAATCTGACCCAGTAATGATGTACTGTCTCTTGTGGCTCTTGTCTGATTTGTTGAATATTGAATAAATTTGAGTGGGTGGGTGGATTTGAATTCGAATCCTGACCCGATCCGGGACCCAGGGGCAAGGAAGTTCCCGAGCTTAACGGCTCGGGCTCTATGATGCTGCCCAATTTGTTTGACCCGTTGCCCGATCCTAAGTTTGGGGTTTGGGTCGTGTCCTCCCGCGAGTGGGTGTCCGGCTTAGAGAGCTCAGAAATCCAGACACAGCTCGTCCTCAAAATAGAGGGAGAATTTGTATGATGATCCTCCACTACCGCGGTTTCGTGGGTGACCGGCAGAGAATAAATCTCCCTTTGGTCGGGTTTAAGCCCGATCCGATCATAGTCTGTAGTGACACCCAGAGCGGCGATGCGATCCAAGAGCTCATTAAGGGAAGAGAGCTCCATTGGTTCCATCTGTCTGGCGAGTTCCAAGCTGACGCGGAGGCTGTTTTTGATGACCTGAGAAGTCATTGTTGGCACGACAGCCGATCGGGCAGTCATGACGAAACCGCCCAGACGAAGAGTTTGGCCTTAGGCCAGTGCTTCTTCAAAGGTGATGTTGTCCCTGACAACGAGACGAGCCATCGAGCCTTGCAGTGACGACACAGAGGAACTCTCAATGAAAGAACCAATGTCGGTGTCAAAACCGGCGGATCTCGGGTAGGGGCCCCCGAACTGTGCGTCTAAGGCTAATGGTAACATGAGGCTGGGGACACAATATTTACCCAGGTTTGGGCCCTCTCGATGGAGGTAATACCCTACTTCCTGCTTGATTGATCTTGATGATATGAGTATTACAAGAGTTGATCTACCACGAGATCAGCGAGGCTAAACCCTAGAAGCTAGCCTATGGTATGATTATTGTTGTCTCCTACGGACTAAACCCTCTAGTTTATATAGACACGGGAGGGGGCTAGGGTTACACGAGAAGGACTCCCTCAGCCATGACGCCCTGATTTAACCATGCACGTAAATGCACACGATCAAGATCAGAGACTCACGGAAAGATATCACAAGTCAACTCTAGACACAAATTAAAGTCATACAAACTTTATATTACAAGCCAGGGGCCTCGAGGGCTCGAATACAAACGAGCCAGAGGAAGCAACAATATTTGAGTACAAACATAAGTAAACAAGTCTGTCTTAAGAAGGCTAGCACAAACATCGACTACGATAAAAAATGCAAGGCCTCCTGCCAGGTAGCCTCCTATCTACTCCTGGTCGTCGACGGTCTCCACGTAGTAGTAGGCACCGTCGGGGTAGTAGTAGTCGTGGGCGATGTCAGCTAGCTCCTGGGATCTGTCATCTGATCACAGCAATCGGATATAGGGGAAAATAAGTAGCAAAACAACCGTGAGTAGTCATCCAAAGTACTCGCAAGACTTACATCAGAACTATGCTAAGTATGCATCGATATCAAAGGAATGGGGCTATGTCTTTGGACTGAGCTGCAGAAATGCCACAAGAGAAGGGAAGGCCTAGTCCTATCAAAGACTAGCATCTTGAAGCATCTTGTAGCGTTAGAAGAGTGCAGATTAGCATATTATAATCATCAAGTATGTTGTAGTAACGCCTAGAGATCCTTCCTCGACTCCCTGCGAGAAAATGATCCGAGAGCCATCATATCCATTTCACATCTCCAGTATCCAATTCTTGTTGTAAAGATCGGGATACAACTCCGAGCGTTCATTACCATGGACATGGCTATTTGAACAGATTAACTTCCCTACAGGGGTGCACAAACTTATCCAACATGCTCGATTAACTCCGACCGAACACACTTTCTTGGTTCATGCCTGAGCTTGGCCGATCGACACACCGTAGTCCTACCTAGGCTCAACAGAGAGGCCAACATGCCAGTCTACATCCTAAGCGCTCAGGGATCTTGGGCCCATCGCCCTTTGCACACCTATGCGTTGCATGGATGACTGGGATCAGTCTTGGCTACCTCTTTATACAAAGCAGGTGCTTACGCGGACCACCCGGGTGCGTACCGCTCAATCACTGACTTCCGAAGAGCTTTTAGAGAATCGCACGACACCGAGTGCCCATACTTATTCCCGTGTGGTGGGTAGTGCAAAAAGGCTAGAGGCCTACTTAGATCACATATCCAAACCCGTTAGTGTCTTGGGAGCGTGTGGAGACGATCAATGATCCACGATCTATGGTCCCATCGCCCCGTCTCACAGATTATGGCAAGGGCTAAGAATGCCCGACCGTGCCACGTAGTTATATTGTGGGTACCTTCCAGGTCAACCTGACTCCACATCACTCGCGGGTACCCTCACGATAAAGCCGACTCACAAGAGGCTGCCGGGAACTCAGCTCCACCTCTACCGGGGTGGTACCACTGTCCCTCTAGTCCCACAGAAATAGTAACTCTCATGGGTACCCCTTGGGGGCCGACCCATCATTAACATGGTTCTGGGGTAAAGGCAAAGTGATTGTGTGTCCATAACACCAAGGGGGAATCTGAGGAATCAACCTCGATGGATTCCACTTGATGTAACTGTCAAGGTGAACTTGGAGGAATCACCCTTGAGGGTTCACACTTGAGGTGTTGCACGACAGAGTCGTTATCAGGAGTGGTGAAGGAGGAATCACCCTCTGTAGACCACGACCAATTAACTTCACTATAGAGATCTCATCAGAAGTGCTATACGAGGTATCACTCTCGGCACTCGATAGTAACACTAGTAGAAAAAGGCCCATTTGTCCCAGTTCTAGAGGGCCTTTAGTCCCGGTTCTGGAACCGGGACTAAAGGGTCGTTACTAAAGCCCCCCCCTTTAGTCCCGGTTCTTATATGAACCGGGACTAAAGGCCCTCCACGTGGCTGCTGTCTGGAGCTCCACCTTTAGTCCCGGTTGGTAACATTTTTTTTATTTTTATGATTTTTTTGATTTTTTTATTTTTTTCCAATATTCAATTTTCTGAATTATTTTACAATTTAATCTCTAATCACCACTCATCACTGCTCAATTTAACCTCTAATCTCTAATCACCCCTCATCATTCCAAATCATCTAACTTCTCGGCCGGTCACCCATCCTCTCACTACTCCAGCCTGAGCACGCTTAACTTCCGGGTTCTATTCTCCCTCGTTCCCAAGTCTGCACTTATTATTTTCCTGGCAATAGTAAGATGTCAATCCTATTAACCCTCAGGAGTTTAGCTTGAGCATGAAGTGACACGTTTCACTGTTTGAGTTTGAAACTATTGTTCTAAAAAACAATAATTATTTAGTAACACTAATATTTCTTGAATAAGTAGTTTGACCATAGTTTGACCAAAATTCAAAATACTGTAATAATTATTTAGTAACAATAATATTCTTGAATAATTATTTAGTACCACTAATACTTCTTGAATAACTAGTTTGACCATAGTTTGACCAGATTTAACCAAATTAAAAAAACTGAAATTTGAGCATATCTTTTTTCCTTTCAGAATTTGAGGATTCGAAAAATTTGCAAACAGGCCTATGGCTGTCAAATTTGGATGCGGATTTTCGTGCTGATTTTTTGATATGTTATGCATTTTTTTCGACATCGTATGGAAAAGATATGGCCGTTTTACTTTTTCATAACACTTTTTTGCAAAACATGTTCAAATTTAAGTTTTTTAATTTTCCTAACTAATAGATGTAGTGACATAACTACATCTCGAAGGATTTTAATTTTTGAAGTTTTTATCATTTTTTTGCTTTTTAC
>NC_041385.1:726877152-726912724 GCF_002162155.2 Triticum dicoccoides
TTTTTACAAAACTGAAAAGGCGATCCCGGGTGGGGGGTGGGGGGGGGGGTAGAGTTTGAAAATTGGACCTTTAGTCTTGGTTCGTGTCTCAAACCGGGACTAAAGATCTAGTCTTTAGTCCCGGTTTGAGAGACGAACCGGGACTAAAGGGCATCACACCCTTTAGTCCCGGTTCGTGTCTCAAACCGGGACTAAAGGGCTCATTTGAACCGGGACTAATGCCTTTAGACGCACGAACCGGGACCAATGCCCCCATGGGTCTCAGTTCGTGACTGAACCGGGACTAATGGTCTAGTCAGGCCCGAATGAAAGCCCTGTTTTCTACTAGTGTAACCCTAAAGTGTCATACAACTAAGGGGGTGTGATGTGATGTGTCAGGATCTGGACGTCGATCACATTGATCGAGTCATCAATCATAAAGCAGGGGCAACCAGGACAAGGTGAGGGGTCACTGGTGGATCACTAACCAACCTATACTAAGCAGATAGGATAAACAAGTAAGGTAGGAAAACATGTTACAAAAGCAGGCTATGGATCAGAATATGAGCAATCATTTACAGTAGAAAAATCTAATGCAAGCATGAGAGAGAATGGAATGGGCGATATAGGAATTATCAAGGGGGTTTGCTTGCTTGTAAGCTCTGCTGCAAGTGGCTGGGCGTCAAAGGTGTAGTCATACTCTGGAATGTCTCGATTTCTACCGGAGATAAGAGGGGGAATAAACAATAAATATAGAGCGAACAGATGCATTATGATGCATGACTTGACAATATGCAGTGCTAAGGGTGATCTAACATAGTACTACACATTACATATGAAGCGGGAAAACATCTGGGAATGTTTTCCCAGCGTTTGGCATGTTTCGGACACATGAAATGGAGGGGAAGGATCCATGTTCATCATGTTAGAGACTATCGGATTCAGGGCTCCGCAGATCCAAGAAAAGGTTCGAACTCTGGGGCGTGTGCGAAGAAATCAACCCCTTCAGCCAACTAGTTTGTCGCCCCCACGGCCAAGCTCGATGAACAAGGAAGAAGATGGACACGGCAGTTTACTAAGGTTCGAGCCACCTTGCGGTGTAAAACCCTACTCCTGCTTTTTGTTGGATTTGCCTCACGAGGGGCGGAGGATGAACTAGTATAAGGGAAGAACAACCTTGCAAGGTCTGCTCTAGTGTGTATGTGAGCTGAAGGGATTCAACCTTCTAACCCCTTACTATGGTGGTGGCTAAGCTATATTTATAGTGGCCTCGGTCCTCTTCCCCCATATTGTAGGCGGGAAGGGATCCCACAGTGGCCAATTTTGAAGGGGGACAAGTAGTACATCTTATCCTGAAAAAGGTGGTCTTTTCCTGCAAAGCTCCTGGCCGTGACGCCGCGGTGGGTGATAACCCACAAGTATAGGGGATCGCAACAGTTTTCGAGGGTAGAGTATTCAACCAAAATTTATTGATTCAACACAAGGGAAGCCAAAGAATATTCTCAAGTACTAGCAGCTGAGTTGTCAATTCAACCACACTTGAAAGACTTAATATCTACAGCAAAGTATTTAGTATAGGGGATCGCAACAGTTTTCGAGGGTAGAGTATTCAACCAAAATTTATTGATTCAACACAAGGGAAGCCAAAGAATATTCTCAAGTACTAGCAGCTGAGTTGTCAATTCAACCACACTTGAAAGACTTAATATCTACAGCAAAGTATTTAGTAGCAAAGTAGTATGGAAGTAACGGTAATGGTGGCAAAAGTAATAGTAGCAGTTTTGTAGCAATCGTAACAATGGCGACAAAGAAGTAACTAAGCAAAGATCAATATGTGAAAAGCTCATAGGCAATGGATCAATGATGGATAAATATGTAGGATGTAATTCGTCATGCAACATTTATAACATAGGGTGACATAGAACTAGCTCCAGTTCATCAATGTAATGTAGGCATGTATTCCGAATATAGTCATACGTGCTTAAGGAAAAGAACTTGCATGACATCTTTTGTCCTACCCTCCCGTAGCAGCGGGGTCCTATTGGAAACTAAGGGATATTAAGGCCTCCTTTTAATAGAGTACCGGACCAAAGCATTAGCACTTAGTGAATACATGAACTCCTCAAACAACGGTCATCACCGGGAAGTGTTCCGACTATTGTGACTTCGGGGTTTGCCGGATCATAACACTAGTAGGTGACTATAACTTGCAAGATAGGATCAAGAACTCACATATATTCATGAAAACATAATAGGTTCAGATCTGAAATCATGGCACTCGGGCCCTAGTGACAAGCATTAAGCATGGCAAAGTCATAGCAACATCAATCTTAGAACATAATGGATACTAGGGATCAAACCCTAACAAAACTAACTCGATTACATGGTAAATCTCATCCAACCCATCACCGTCCAGCAAGCCTATGATGGGATTACTCATGCACGGCGGTGAGCATCATGAAATTGGTGATGGAGGATGGTTGATGATGACGATGGTGATGGATTCCCCTCTCTAGAGCCCCGAACGGACTCTAGATCAGCCCCCCCGAGGAAGAACAGGGCTTGGCAGCAGCTCCATATCATAAAACGCGATGAACCCTTCTCTCTGTTTTTTTCTCCTCGAACGTGAATATCTAGAGTTGGAGTTGAGGTCGGTGGAGGTCCAGGGGACCCATGAGGCAGGGGGTGCGCCCTAAGGGGTGCGCCTTGCACCCTCGTGGACAGGGTGTGGGCCCCCTTCTGTTGATTCTTTCGCCAATATTTTTTATTAATTCCAAAACGTGACTCCGTGAAGTTTCAGGTCATTCCGAATTTTTTTTATTTCTACACAAAAATAACACCATGGCAATTCTGCTGAAAACAGCGCCAGTCCAGGTTAGTTCCATTCAAATCATGCAAGTTAGAGTCCAAAACAAGGGCAAAAGTGTTTGGAAAAGTAGATACGTTGGAGACGTATCAACTCCCCCAAGCTTAAACCTTTGCTTGTCCTCAAGCAATTCAGTTGACAAACTGAAAGTGATAAAGAAAAACTTTTACAAACTCTGTTTGATCTTGTTGTTGCAAATATGTAAAGCCAACATTCAAGTTTTCAGCAAAGATCATGAACTAACCACATTCACAATAACATTTAGGTCTCACATTTACTCATATCAATGGCATAATCAACTAGCGAGCAATAATAATAAATATCGGATGACAACATTTTCTATAAATAATCATAATATGATAAAACAAGATGGTATCTCGCTAGCCCTTTCTGAGACTGCAAAACATAAATGCATAGCACCCCTGAAGATCAAGGACTGACTAGACATTGTAATTCATGGCAAAAGAGATCCAGTCAGAGTCATACTCCATGTAAATTAATAACAATGCATACAAATGACAGCGGTGCTCTCCAACTACTGCTTTTTTGTAAGAGGATGATGACTCAACATAAAAGTAAATAGATAGGCCCTTCGTAGAGGGAAGTAGGGATTTGTAGAGGTGCTAGATCTCGAATTTTGAAACAGAGATAAATAATATTTTGAGTGGTATACTTTCATTAGCAACATAACAACCAAGAGATCTCGGTATCTTCCAGGATACATACATTATAGGCGGTTCCCAAACAGAATGCTAAAGTTTATACTCCCCCACGACCAACGAGCACATTCCACGGCTGGTCCGAAACAACGGGTACCGTCCAACTAACAACAATCCTGGGGGAGTTTTGTTTGCAATTATTTTGATTTGATTTGAGCATGGGACTGGGCATCCCGGTTACCGGCCATTTCTCATGAGTGATGAGCGGAGTCCACTCATCGTGAGAATAACCCACCTAGCATGGAAGATACAGACAGCCCTAGTTGATAAATGAGCTATTCGAGCATACATAACAGAATTTCATTTGAAGGTTTAGAGTTTGGCACATGCAAATTTACTTGGAACGGCAGGTAAATACCGCATATAGGTAGGTATGGTGGACTCATATTGAATAATTTTGGGGTTTATGGAAGTGGATGCACAAGCAGTATTCCCTCTTAGTACAAGTGAAGGCTAGAAAGAGACTGGGAAGCGACCAACTAGAGAGCGACAACAGTCATGAACATGCATTAAGATTAACCAACAATGAGTGTAAGCATGAGTAGGATATAAATCACCATGAACATAAATATCGTGGAGGCTATGTTGATTTTGTTTCAACACAACATGCGTGAACATGTGCCAAGTCAAGCCACTCGAATCATTCAAAGGAGGATACCACCCTATCATACCACATCACAACCATTTTAATAGCATGTTGGCACGCAAGGTTAACCATTATAAACTCCTAGATAATTAAGCATGGCATGAATAACTATAATCTCTAATTGTCATTGCAAACATGTTTTATTCATAAAGGGCGGAATCAGGAACGATGAACTAATCATATTTACAAAAACAAGATTGGTCAAGTTCATACCAGCCTTTCCTCATCTCAATCATTTCATCATATATCGTCATTATTGCCTTTCACTCGCACGACCGAATGGTATGTATAATAATAATAGTGCACGTGCATTGGACTAAGCTGGGATCTGCAAACATTTCATCTAGAGGAGAAGACAAGGTAATATGGGCTCTTGGTTAGATCAACAATAATGCATATGAGAGCCACTCATCATTTTCATCATGGTCTTCTCATCTCGACCCCCAAAGAAAAGAAAAGAATTTCAAAAAAAAGAAAACTATTTACACGGGAAAGCTCCCAACAAACAAAAGAAGAATGAGAAATCTTTTTGGATTTTCTTTTAATTACTACTACTACAAGCATGGAAAGTAAACTAGCTAAAAGAAACAACCATTTTTTTGCTTTTCTAAGTTTTTCAAACACACAAGAAGAAAGCAAGAAAATAAAATAAATTAGCATGGATAGTGCACTGAAAAAGTATGAACACCGACAACTAGAATGAGTGTGTGAACATGAAGTAATGTCGGTGAGAAATACGTACTCCCCCAAGCTTAGGCCTTTGGCCTAAGTTGGTCTATGGCCATGACTGGCCTGGCGTATATCCAATGTTGTAGTTGGGATTGTACTAAGATGCAACAGCTACTGCGTGAAGGACTGCAACGTGGAAGCGAGCAGCCTCCGTCTTCCTCTCATATTCATTCGCCTCCTCTCTGGTTATAAAATATCTTCCATTTGCCTGAAAGTTAAAGAAAGTAGGAGCAGGAAGAGTAATATGGATAGCATGATGTCTGTCAAAGATTAGTCGGTACTGGAGGGATTGTTTGTTCCTCTCAAGAAACTGATGGCGAACCATAGCATTATAATTTAGAAAAGCAGGTGGAAACTCAATATCATTTCCATTTACGGATACACCAAGATAATCAGCTAAACGAGTTGCATAAATTCCACCAAATAAATCTCCATCTTTAGCATTAAGATGTAACCTCACCATGCAACAATGGCTCCCAAATTATATCGTTTATCACCTAATACCACACTCTTGAGGACACTAAGATCTGGGACGCACATGTGACAAAGCTCATCTTTACCGTTAATGCATCTACCTATAAAGAGAGCAAAGTAATGAATGTAAGGAAAATGAATGCTCCCTATGGTAGCTTGTGTGATATATCTAGTTTCTCCCACAGTGATATTAGCAAGAAAATCATTATATTCAGATTTGCGAGGTTCACTAAAGATGCCCCACTGATTTTACAAGCATTGTTAAAATCTTCAAGGTCCATGGTATATGATTTATCACAGAGGTTAAATATAACAGTGTGAGTGTTGCACTTAGATGAAAAGTTAAACCTCCACACAAAAGGAATCAGTGTGGTGATAGTATTGGCGGCACTTATCTGATACGAAGTCTTCAAGATCAGCATTACGCACATACTCATCAAATTCATCCTTGAAGCCAGCTTGGATCATAAATTCGTCCGACGGCCATTCGCAAGGCCGCACTGGGCTTCTCTTCGTGGTTCAAGGTCTAGCTCACGTATGGCAAGCCTCGGGGCTTGCTTCCTTGAAGAACCACCTAGGTACATGTTCCTAAACATTTTTCTTCCTCTGAAAAATTTCTGAAATTTTTAGTGACTCAAAATAAAAGTGAACCAAACTCAACAAGATTAATAGCAACTACTCCCACAAGTGCCTAGAGGCTATATCATGCATTAAAACTACTTTGGACCATACACATTTGACATGCAAGCTGAAGAACAGGGTCACCTCAACAGCAAATTTTTTCAATAAATAAAGCACTAGAACAAAAACTATCGGACCATTGGAGGAGTCACATACCGAAGAACAATTCCCCATAGCAGTTTTGTGAATGGAGCTTTGAGCAAGGAGATCGAAAACGGCAGAAAAACGAGCAAGTACATGGGTTTGAGCTACATGATGATTTTTTCTAGAGGAAGACGAAGTGTGTGGGTACTGGAATAAGTGGAGGGGGGCAACATGGGGCCCTCGAGGCAAAGGGGCGCGCTCTCCACCCTCGTGACCAAATGGTGGGTCCCCCTGGTGTGTTCTAACTGCAAGAAATTCTCAAATATTCTACAAAAAAATCATACTCAATTTTCAGGGCATTTGGAGAACTTTATTTTCGGGGTATTTTGTATTGCAAGGATAATTCAGAAAATAGACAGAAAATACTATTTTTGCTTTATTTAAACTAAATAACAGAAAGTAAAAGGAGGGTACAGAGAGTTGTGCTTTCTAAATTCATCCATCCCATGCTCATCAAAAGGAATCCATTAACAAAGTTGATCAAGTCTTGTTAACAAACTTCTTCCAAATAACACGAAATCGGAGAATTTTCAAATAACACTAGGTTACCTCAATGGGGATATGCATGTACCCAACAATAAGAATATCATATTTCCTTTTGAATGTAGGAAGAGGGAATTCAAAACCTCCAATATTAATTTTTGAAAATTTTCGAATGAGTTTATACTATGAACTTGAGGTTATTTCTTTGGAAAGTGTACCGTATGCGCATTACCATTAACATGAAAAGTGACATTCCCTTCATTGCAATCAATAACAGCCCCTGTAGTATTCAAAAAGGGTCTACCAAGGATGATCGACATACTGTCGTCCTCAGGAATATCAAGAATAACAAAGTTCGTTAAAATAGTAATGTTTGCAACCACAATAGGCACATCCTCACAAATACCGATGGGTATAGTAGTTGATTTATTGCCCATTTGCAAAGAGATTTCAGTAGGTGTCAACTTATTCAAATCAAATGTACGATACAAAGAGAAAGGCATAACACTAACACCGGCTCCAAGATCACATAAAGCAGTTTTAACATAGTTTCTTTTAATGGAGCATGGTATAGTTGGTACTCCTGGATCTCCAAGTTTCTTTGGTATTACACCCTTAAAGGTATAGTTAGCAAGCATGGTGGAAATTTCAGCTTCTGGTATCTTTCTTTTATTTGTAACATCTTTCATATACTTAGCATAGGGATTCATTTTAAGCATATCAGTCAAACGCATACGCAAAAAGATAGGTCTAATCATTTCAGCAAAGCGCTCAAAATCCTCATCATGCTTTTTCTGGGACGACTTAGGAAGAAAAGGCATGGGTTTCTAAACCCATGATTCTCTTTCTTTACCGTGCTTCCTAGCAACGAAGTCTCTCTTATCATAATGTTGATTTTTTGATTGTGGGTTATCAAGATCAACAACAGGTTCAATCTCTACATCATTATTATTATTAGGTTGAGCATCAACAAGAACATCATAATTAGCATTATCACTAGGTTCATGTTCATAACTAGATTGTGTTTCAGCATCAGAAATAGAAATATCATTGGGATTCTCAGGTGTGTCTACAACAGGTTCACTAGAATCATGCAAAGTCCTATCATTTTTCCTTTTATTTTCTTAGAAGGACTAGGTGTATCAATATTAGTTCTCTGAGAATGTTGCTCAACTCTCTTAGGATGGCCCTCAGGATACAAAGGTTCCTGAGTCATTTTACCACCTCTAGTCATAACTCTAACAACATTATCATTATTCTTATTATTTAAATCATTGAGAAAATCATCTTGTGCCTTAAGTACTTCTTCTACTTGAGTGGTAACCATGGATGCATGTTTACTAATAAGTTTAAGATCACTTTTAACTCTAGACATATAATCACTCAAGTGTTCAACCAAAATAAGCATTGACATCTTCTTGTTTAACAATGAAATTACCAAACTCATCCAAGCACTGACTAGCAAACTTAGTAGATGGGATTTCACACTTATCAAATCTATAGACAGAATTTACCTTTACTACCTGTGTCGGGTTATCAAGACCATGTATATCTTCAATAGGCGGTAAATTCTTAACATCTTCTGCTTTAATACCTTTTTCTTTCATAGGTTTCTTTGCCTCTTGCATAACTTCTGGACTGAGAAATAGAATACCCGTTTTGGCTTAGGAGTTGGTTCAGGAAGTGTCCAATCATTATCATTACTCAATATATTATTCAATAGCAATTCAGCCTTCTCAACAGTTCTTTCCTGAAAACACAACCAACACAACTATCCAGGTGGTCTCTGGAAGCATCGGTTAGTCCATTATAAAAGATATCAAGTATTTCATTTTTCTTGAGAGGATGATCAGGCAAAGCATTAAGTAATCGGAGAAGCCTCCCCCAAGCTCGTGGGAGACTCTCTTCTTCAATTTGCGCAAAATTAAATATTTCCCTTAAGGCAGCTTGTTTCTTATGAGCGGGGAAATATTTTGCAGAGAAGTAATAAATCATATCCTGGGGACTACGCACACAACTAGGAGCAAGATAATTAAACCATATCTTAGCATCACCCTTATATGAGAAAGGAAACAATTTAAGAATATAGTAATAGCGAATTTTTTCCTCATGAGTAAATAGGGTGACTATATCATTCAATTTAGTAAGATGTGCCACAACAGTTTTAGATTCATAGCCATGGAAAGGATCAGATTCAACCAAAGTGATTAACTCAGGATCAACAGAGAATTCATAATCCTTATCAGTAACACAGATAGGTGAAGTAGCAAAAGAAGGGTCATATTTCATTCTAGCATTCAAAGACTTTTCTTTCAACTTAGCTAACAGTTTCTCAAGATCATATCTATCATTGCAAGCAAGAAAGTCTCTAGCAGTTTCTTCGTCCATAACATAACCCTCAGGTAGAAAAGGTAATTCATATCTAGGGGGAGAATATTCATCATCACTTTCATTAATATCACCAGTCTCAGTAATTTCACTCTCTCTAATCCTAGCAAGTTGTTCATACAAAAATTCACCTAATGGCACATTATTATCAAGTAGAGAAGTAGTATCATCATAAACATCATGCATAGCAGAAGTGGCATCATCAATAACATGCGACATATCAGAATCAATAGTAGGTGTAGGTGTCGCAAGTTCACCCAAAATAGAAGGTGAATCAAGTGCAGAACTAGATGGCAGTTCCTTACCCCCCCTCGTAGTTGAGGGAAAGATCTTGGTTCTTTGATCTTTCAAATTCCCCATAGTGATCAACAGATAAAAATCCCAAGTGACTCAAAGAATAGAGTTGTGCTCCCTGGCAACTGCGCCACAAAAAGGTCTTGATAACCCACAAGTATAGGGGATCGCAACAGTTTTCGAGGGTAGAGTATTCAACCCAAATTTATTGATTTGACACAAGGGAAGCCAAAGAATATTCTCAAGTATTAGCAGCTGAGTTGTCAATTCAACCACACCTGAAAGACTTAATATCTGCAGCAAAGTAGTATGGAAGTAACGGTAACGGTGGCAAAAGTAACAGTAGCAGTTTTGTAGCAATTGTAACAATGGCAACGGAGAAGTAACTAAGCAAAGATCAATATGTGAAAAGCTCATAGGCAATGGATCAATGATGGATAATTATGTAGGATGTAATTCATCATGCAACAGTTATAACATAGGGTGACACAGAACTACCTCCAGTTCATCAATGTAATGTAGGCATGTATTCCGAATATAGTCATACATGCTTAAGGAAAAGAACTTGCATGAAATATTTTGTCCTACCCTCCCATGGAAGGGTGTCCTATTGTAAACTAAGGGATATTAAGGCCTACTTCTAATAGAGTACCGGACCAAAGCATTAGCACTTAGTGAATACATGAACTCCTCAAACTATGGTCATCACCGGGAAGTGTCCCGACTATTGTCACTCCGGGGTTTGCCGGATCACAACATGTAGTAGGTGACTATAACTTGCAAGATAGGATCAAGAACTCACATATATTCATGAAAACATAATAGGTTCACATATGAAATCATAGCACTCGGGCCCTAGTGACAAGCATTAAGCATGGCAAAGTCATAGCAACATCAATCTTAGAACATAATGGATACCAGAGATCAAACCCTAACAAAACTAACTCGATTACATGGTAAATCTCATCCAACCCATCATCGTCCAGCAACCCTACGATGGGATTACTCACGCACGATGGTGAGCATAATGAAATTGGCGATGGAGGACGGTTGATGATGACGATGGCGACGGATTCCTCTCTCCGGAGCCCCAAACTGACTCTAGATCAGCCCTCCCGAGGAAGAATAGGGCTTGGCAGCGGCTCTGTATCATAAAACGCGATGAATCCTTCTCTCTGATTTTTTTCTCCCCGAACGTGAATATATAGAGTTGGAGTTGAGGTCGGTGCAGGTCCAGGGGACCCATGAGGTAGGGGGCGCGCCCTGCACCCTCGTGGACAGGGTGTGGGTCCCCTTTTGTTGATTTTTTCGCCAATATTTTTTATCAATTCCAAAACGTGACTCCATGAAGTTTCAGGTCATTCCGAGAGCTTTTATTTCTGCACAAAAGTAACACCATGGCAATTTTGCTGAATACATCGTCAGTCCGGGTTAGTTCCATTCAAATCATGCAAGTTAGAGTCCAAAACAAGGGAAAAAGTGCATGATCCGCCCCGCGAATGTCTTCGCGATCCAATCATGATCCGTACCACGAACTCCCGATCCAAGTGCCGAACATACAACACCTCCATGCTCAACACATGTACGGCTTGATGACACCTTCACCTCCTCGATCCAGTGAGTGATGGTGAAGTAGTAGCTCGAGTCCTCCAGCAACACGGCAGCGTGGTGGCGGTGGTGGTGGCGGAATTTTAGCAGAGCTTCGGTAAGTGCTACCGAGAGGAAGAAGGCTATGAGAGAGAGGAGGGGCAATGCCGTGGCGTATGAGGGTGCGGCTTCCCTCTCTCTACCTCTCTATATATAGGGGGAAGGGGGAGAGGGGGTGAGGGAGTCCTGGATTAGGGGGTGTCCGGATGGCCGGACTATGACCTTTGGCCGGACTCCCAGACTATGACGATACAAGATTGAAGACTTCGTCCCATGTCCTGATAGGACTTTCCTTGGCGTGGAAGGAAAGCTTGGCGATACAATATGTAGATCTCCTCCCATTGTAACCGACTCTGTGTAACCCTAGCCCTCTCCGGTGTCTATATAAACCGGAGAGTTTTAGTCCGTAGGACGAACAACAATCATACAATAGGCTAGCTTCTAGGGTTTAGCCTCTCTGATCGCGTGGTAGATCAACTCTTGTACTACCCATATCATCAATATTAATCAAGCAGGAGTAGGGTTTTACCTCCATCGAGAGGGCCTGAACCTGGGTAAAAACATTGTGTCCCTTGTCTCTTGTTACCATCCGCCTAGACGCACAGTTCGGGACCCCCTACCCGAGATCCGCCGGTTTTGACACCGACATTGGTGCTTTCATTGAGAGGTCCACTATGACGTCGCCATCAGGAAGGATGCCATGTCCCGTCTTTAAAGACGACACTGTTGCTAAAGGAGCTTTGGCTATCGGCCAAACTCTCCGGCTAGGCAGTTTTCTTATAACCTCCTGTTTGGCCGACGCGCCGACGATGACTTCTTGGGTCATCAAAAGCAATCTCCACGTCAACTCGGAACTCGCCGAGCAGTTAGATCCGATGGAGTTCTATTCCTTAAACGAGCTCTTGGATCGCATCGCCGCCCTGGGAGTCGCTACAGACTATGATCAGATTCAGCTTAAACCCGATCCAAGGGAAATTGACTCTCCCCAGGTCACCCACCATGTTGCAGTGGTGGAGGAACAATGCGACAAATCTATACCCATCTTAAGGACAAAATATGTCCGGATTTCCGATCCCCCCAAGCCGGATATCCGCGGAGGGGAGGATGTCACTAGAGCCCTGAACCTAAAGTCAGACAGCGGGCCAGATTCATTGGACAACATCCAAGAACCCAAGCTTCCGAATTCGGAAACTCCTTGGCCCCTAAGCCTCAGATTGGGTGAGGTTCCGGATTTAACTCCACCCGCCCACCCTAACATAAGGGATCTATCCCAAGTTCGGCAAGAGCCCACGGAAACAGTACATCATTACTGGGCCAGATTCCTCCTGGTTATGAACAGGATAGAGGACTGCCGCGAGGAGGATGCAATTTCATCCTTCTGCAATAATTGCACGAACATCGGGATCCTCAACGCCATAAGTCGCCGTGATATTACATGCTTCGCTGACTTAGCATCCATGGTACAAAAATACTGTGCGATGGAAAGCGTCCAGAAAACCGAAATAAAATTCTGGGATGATCCGGCCCTGAATACAACCCTAGTCCAAAGTAAAAGGGCGCATTATCGCCATGCACAGGGGTTAATCACCAAAAAACAAAAACCTTCTATAGGGTATGGAACCGTACTGGAGGGATGGCTCAATGGACCCTGCAAAATTCATAGTACAGAGGGTGTCACACCAACTCATAGCCTTAGAGCATGTTGGATACTCCGGCAGGTGGCCAGAAGTGGCGAGGAGCTTCTAACTCTAGAACCCGCAGAGCACCACCCCAGGAATACCAGTACGGTATCAACAGTCTTCGAGACTTTTGCATCAAACAATATGCGGAAACGAACACTCCGCAGCCTTACCGAAGTCTACCAGGTAGCAACAATAAATCCATGGAGTGACACGGCTATTACCTTCAATGCCAGTGACGAACCTAAATTCCGAACAGCACGAGCACCAGCCGCATTGGTCCTCAGTCCGATAGTGGACGGCTTTCGACTTACTAAGGTACTCATGGACGGTGGCAGCGGGTTGAACCTCATTTATGAGGAAACCCTCTGAAAAATGGAAATAGACTTGAGCCGCATTGAGCGAAGCAACACAACCTTTAGAGAAATAATCCCCAGTCGGGAAGCATGCTGCACAGGAAAAATCACACTGGACGTAGTGTTCGGCACGCCGGATAATTACAGATCCGAGGAGGTCACATTTCAAGTGGCCCTGTTCAGCAGCGGGTACCACGCTCTGTTAGGGCGGGAGGCATTCACAATTTTTCAAGCTATACCCCATTACAGGCACATGAAGCTCAAAATGCCCGGACCCAACGGAATCATCACTCTTGCTAGTGACCCGGACATAGCACTCCGTGCCGAAAACAAGACAGCCGCACTGGCCCTTGAGGCATTATCCGAAGCCCTAGCGGTCGAGGAACTAACCGCGCTGCGCTCCAGGTGGACAGGGACGACGTGATACTCGACAAGAGATCCAAGTCCACCTCCTTTAAACCGCCAGACGAAATAGTCAAATTCCAAGTCCATCCAACGGACCCTACAAAAATGGCCTCCATTGGGGCACAATTAAACCATGATGTAGACGCCGCACTACGAGAATTCCTACGCGAAAATTGGGACATTTTTGCCTAGCACCCATCAGATATGCCAGGAATCCCACGCAGGCTGGCCGAGCACAGCCTAAACATCCTAAAAGGATTCAAGCCTGTTAAGCAGGCTCTTCGGCGTTTCTCTCAACCTAAGAGACAAGCCATGGGAGAGGAGCTAGCCAAACTACTGGAAGCCGGATTCATAAGAGATATAAAACATCCGGACTAGCTAGCAAACCTGGTGATGGTACCAAAGAAGGACAAATCCTGGCGCCTATGCGTCGATTTCAAGGACCTCAACAAGGCTTGCCCAAAGGATCCCTTCCCCCTCCCCCGCATTGATCAAATCATTGACGCTACCGCAGGACACGATTCATTGTGTTTCCTCGATGCATACTCTGGCTACCATCAAATTAAGATGGCAGAGCCAGACCAAGCCGCAACAGCATTTATCACCCCATACGGCCCATTCTGCTTCAACACAATGCCCTTCGGGCTCAAAAACGCCGGTGCAACATATCAGCGCATGATTCAGACATGTCTGGCCAACCATATCGGAAAAACAGTCGAAGCATACGTGGATGACGTGGTCGTCAAAACCAAGCACGTCGAAACTCTAGTAGACGACCTGAGGCTCACGTTCGATAACCTCCGAACATATGACATCAAGCTTCACCCGGAAAAATGTGTTTTCGGCGTACCAGCCGGAAAGCTCTTGGGCTTCATTGTATCCGGTAGAGGAATTGAAGCAAACCCATCCAAGATCCGAGCTCTGTCACAACTGGATATTCCAAAGGACCTCAAACAAATACAAAAATTGACTGGATGCGTGGCGGCTCTAAGCCGCTTCATCTCCCGCTTGGGAGAAAAGGCATTACCCCTTTATAGCCTCCTCCGGTGCACCGAACATTTCAAGTGGACGGATGCTGCCACGGCCGGACTCGAAGAAATAAAAGCCATATTTGCAACAAACCCGGTCCTGGCCGCGCCTAATATCGGCGAACCAATGCTATTATACATTGCGGCAACTCATCAAGTTGTAAGCGCAGTGCTCGTCGTCGAATGAGAAACGGACGGACACAAATCCCCCCCTTCAAAAACCAGTTTACTACGTGCACACTGTCCTCACTCCATGCAAGTCATGGTACCCGCATTATCAAAAGATAGCGTACACGATGTTCATGGCATCCCGGAAGCTACGACACTACTTTCAAGAGTGTTCAATAACAGTAGCCTCCGAAGTACCTCTTAATGATATTATAAACAACCGCGACGCGATGGGCCGGATTGCCAAATGGGACATTGAGCTCCTCCCATTCGACATAACCTCTAAGCCACGGCGAGCTATCAAGTCGCAAGTTTTGGCCGACTTTGTCGCCGAATGGACTGAAGCCGAACTCCCTAAAGAGTATGACACATATTCCAACTGGATTATGCACTTCGACGGCTCCAAATGCTAGCGGGTCTGGGGGCTGGCACCGCTCTGACGTCCCCAATAGGAGATACAGTCCAATATGTACTCCAAATAAGGTATACGGATTCTAACAATGCAGCCGAATATGAGGCTCTTCTGCATGGTCTCCGGATGGCAGTCTCCATGGACATTCAACGCCTAGAGGTGCGTGGGGATTCGAACCTCGCGATATCCCAAATAAATGGAGATTTTGATGCCAAAGATCCGAAAATGGCAGCATATCGCAATGCTGTCCTAAAAATGTCAGCTCGGTTTGAGGGGCTCGAATTTCACCATATAGCCCGGGAAAACAATCAGGCAGCAGACGTCTTGGCACGCATCGGCGCAAAGCGCGATGCAGTCCCTCCCAACATTTTCTTGGAAAGGTTATTCAAGCCATCCGTACAATGGGAAGGGGAATCCAGAAATAACAACCCGGATCCAGCCGCACCACCTGACACCGAACACTCTGACACAATGGGAGGCTCGGCCAACGAAGTAACATCCTCAGCCCACGTAATAATGGCAGTCATTGCCCCGTGGACAGAACCATTCTTAGCCTACTTAACTAGGCAGGAACTTCCTGAGGACCAAAACGAGGCACGCTGCATAGTGCGGCGATCTAAAGCCTATAAAGTCCACGAAGGAGAGCTTTATAAGAAAAGCACCACCGGAGTCCTTCAAAGGTGTATCTCCGAAGAAGAAGGGCGGAACCTTTTGGCTGAAATTCATGCCGGACTCGGCGGGCCCCACGCCACAGCCCGAGCCCTTGTAAGCAAGGCCTTCCATACTGGATTTTATTGGCCTACAGCCCGGGCAGATGCTCAGGACTTAGTCCAATGATGCGTCGGCTGCCAATTATTCGCTAACCAAAGCCATATGCCACCCACCGCCCTTCGAACTATACCCATCACCTGGCCCTTCGCGGTCTAGGGGCTTGACATGGTTGGACCCCTTAAAGGGGGAACCCACAAGCAAAAATACTTATTGGTCATGGTTGAGAAGTTCACTAAATGGATAGAGGCCAAGCCTGTCAAGACGGCCGAATCCGGACCAGTGATAGACTTCATATCAGGGGTCGTACACCGTTACGGCGTCCCCCACAACATCATCACTGATAACGGCATGAACTTTACGGCCGACGAGGTAAAACTCTGGTGCAAAAACATGGGCATCAAGCTCGACTACACTTCAGTCTATCACCCACAAACTAACGATCAAGTCGAGCGGGCAAATGGTCTAATCATGAGCGGCATCAAACCCAAACTAGTGCGGTCCCTCAAGGAATCTAAGACGCACTGGGTAGAGGAGCTCGACTCCGTACTCTGGGGGCTGCGGACGACGCCGAACCGCACTACCGGATTCACACCATTTTTGTGGTATACGGCGCAGAGGCAATCCTCCCCTGCGACATAATTCATGACTCACCTCGCGTGCGCATGTACGAAGAAAGATAAGCCGAACTTGATTGGCAGGACAGTTTGGACGCATTGGAGGAGGAGCGCGATGTGGCAAAAGCCCGTTCCGCATTCTATCAACAGCAGGCTCGAAGATATCAAAGCAGAGAAGTACGGGCCAAAACTTATAATGTTGGCGAATTAGTTCTATGCCTGCCGGACAAGAAAAAGGACAAACTCAAGCCCAAATGGGAAGGTCCCTTCATAGTCGACCAAGTCCTGACTGGTGGAGCGTACCATCTACGAAATGCATCGGATAACCGACTCAAGCTGAACCCATGGAGCGCAGCACGCCTATGAAGATTCTACGCCTAGCGCCGGACTTTGTGTTCGTCTCCTTCCTCTATCTATTTTTTACACATTAGCTGTCTTATATTTCTCTCCTTCTCCCTTTTCTTCTATTACAGCCTTTTAAGGGCTCATTTGCGCCTCGTTCGCACACAATTGACGCGCTATCCGCGCTCATTATACCTGGGGGCTTCTTTAACAGAAGCTTATTTATACGGGCCTCGTGCCCAAGACGTGCATCACACTTCCGCATGTACCTTTTATTCACCATTATATGCATCGATATGACTTAAGTTTTGGCCAAGCTGGGTTGCCTGGCTCCTGTGCTTACCCCTACGTTCCCGATTGTTCGGCTAGGTGGTAAAGGGAGCACCTCTACGATTGTTACTGCCGGGTCAGCCGGATGTGTACCTCAGACTGGGTGAAGCCGATAGCTAGCGTTCTTAAGGGAATATTCGGTCGGTGAATTAAAAGATGATTTTTACCTCGTTTATTTATCCGCCCCCAGATGCTTTTCTGTTTTTTCGCAGTTCGAACATGCACTTTAGGGCATGCCTCCCAGGGAAAGGAACCCCTAACGGAACTATTCTCCCTGGAAGATGTTTCTTACTAACCATGTAATATAACATAACTAGTTGGGCACTTGTCTGATAAAGCACTAATGACCCCTACGCCTGGTCTCCATGCATGCCTCGGTTCTTACATAACCGAGAGGGTATTCGGACACACTCCGAACTATCGGGTCCCGAGGTTGAAGCAAAAAGGTCCGCTATGACAAACGATCTACAATCCGGCTAGAAGGCATTTTACATGTCATTTTAAATTACATACTCAATTTGACTGATTATATTCCTCTTCAATACCATCCAACAGGCTGTCTAGTTTACAATCCCGTTGGGAATATTTTGCGGCCAACTCTACCTGGCCGTACACTAAACTGACAGGGATCTCCTTCCCATCGGGCCCCATAGGTCCGACCTCGGCCATGTGGTTTGGGTCAGCCTTCATGTACCGTGTCTTCACCATGGCCCAGGCCTCCCTAGCGCCTTGACGGCAGGCCGATATCTTCCATAATCGGTAGCGCCGCCGTGCTCCCTTCAGCTTCTCTGCAAGCTCTCCAAGGCCTTCGGGCACGGAGATGGATGGCCACAAGGCCTGGGCGACGCCTTGCATCACCTGCCGAACTCGTTCGTGCAGTTGTGAGAGCTTAGGAAGAAGGTCACCCGTAGAACCGGGCATTTCCTCGGCACATCGACCTGTCAGCATACCTACAGACATAACACTATCAATTCGACTTCCTCGCCGAACTCTTCTTTTCATAGTTCGTTCAAGCACTTACTAAAAATGCCGCGTCGAAGCCGCTGATTCTCCTTCACAGAGTCCGACAGCTGAGCACGAACATCCTTTAGTTCATCGCCTAGCTGGGTGTTGGCATCTTGAAGCTTGTTCTTCTCTTGCCTCACCCTCGTAAGCATGCTCTTGCCAGCCTTTAACTGGCGCAAGAGTTGCTGCTTGTCCGGATCCACTCCAGCGCCATCTGCACTACTATTGTCAGAATTGCACACATGCCACACTTCACAACATACTTATCTTTCGAAGCATATATTACCAGAGGGGGTCTCAGTGGCCTTCACTGTTGCGGCTAGTGCGGCCTCAAGTTGGGCTTTGCACTCTTCCAGCTCCTGGGACAGTTGGGTATTCTTTTCAGTAAGATCCTGCATAACAAATGATCCTTAAATCAGTTGTTCTAACTGTTTCAAGTCCCGGGGGCTACTGACATATATAACCATCAAATTTTCTCACCCGTATGTCTTTTATATACTGCTCTGTGGCTCTGCTAGACCATTTTGAGCGGCACAGAAGTACGCATCTCCCGTATTAAAGGCGTCCAATGCCTCTTGGGAAAAACAAGCGTCACGAAGAACAGTCCGGCGACGCCTGTGGTTCATGGCACTCTCCACCTCAGAATTGGTGGCAGATAGCCCGTCCGCGCCCTCTGTCGGAGGAGCGTCTGGTGCACCCCCCGTGTTCGCCTCCGCTTCCAGACCCGTCCTTGAAGCCTGGCCGGTGGATATAGTCCGGCGGGAGCTCTTCTTCCTAAAGAAAGCATGAGCATTAGTATGCCTTGAGGGCTTAAACCCTGGGCATTAAAGTGGCACGCCATACCATTGCACCGGTGTCTCGATCCGGTCTGCACTTCTTTTTAGCCCGCTGGGCCTCGATGGCCCTTGTTGGCTAGCCACCGCAGGCTCGGCCCTCCGCCTCAAGGATTTCCCCTGCGAAAACGCCATTGGTATACGGCAATCAAAAATAAGCACGGATGGATCCTCTTGAAAGTACCGGGACTTCAATCTCAGTTACCTTTGAGGCTGGAAGTAGTCCGGGATAATCGGCCATAATGGCCACTAAGGTGTTGTCCTTACTCAATTGATGAAACACTCCATCAATCAGCTCCACACATAAGTCCGGATCCTCATGGAAGTCCGGGTCGAGGGACTGTTTCGGGTCCTCGGGTTGTGGAGGAGGGCTGTTTATCTCCTTTACAGTCTGGCGTAGCTCCTGCGTTGAAATTGCTAGACTAATTACTTAACTATGGAAATATGAAAACGGATGGGCAAGTGAAAGTGTTCGCTTACCCAGCTTGGAGGATTGTACATAGAAAATCCGCCCCGTGGGTTGACACGGAGGAACTCCTCCTCTTCTCCCTTGTACAAAGTGGACAAGATCTTCATTAGAGTGGCAGCCGAATCCGGCCCCTTATGGCCACATCGGGTGGCGTCGTCCTCCCCATTGAAATCCCACATTAGGTGGCCTCTGTATTGAAGCGGTTGCACCCCCCGCGTAATGCATATGGCCATGACCTCGATCATGGTCAGTCCGAAATGAGCTAACAACCTTATCCGGCTCATCAGGTAAAGGACGTCCCTGTCCGTTTCCTTCTGAGGGCTCCATGGGCGCCAGCTCAAAAGTTTCTTCAAGGGAGCATTATCAAACTTAGGGAGGCCGATCCGTACAGGGTCCAGCAGAGGGACGTCTTCCATATAAAACCATTCTGAAGGCCAGTCTTCGGACGCCTTCTTTGGGGTTCTGGATAGATATCCGGTCCCGGTGATGCGCCATAGTTCGGCTCCGCCCACTTGATATATCGACCCCTCCTGAGAACGGGGCACGAGGCAAAACAACTTCTTCCACATCGCGAAATGGGCCTCGATGCCCAAAAACAGCTCGCAAAGGGCTACGAAGCCCGCAATATGCAATATGGAGGCAGGCGTAAGGTTGTGTAACTGGAGGCCATAGAACTCCAGGAGCCCCCGGAGAAACGGATGGATTGGAAATCCGAGCCCTCTTATTAAATAAGGGACGAGGCATACCCGCTCTCCTTTGGAGGGATTGGGGACGCTCTACGCTTGCTCTCCGCCATTATAGGTGGCGATCCCGGCTCGAACTGGGACCATGTAAGCTGGGGGAGAAGCCCCTTGGCTTGGAGCACTACTAGCTCACTGTGCGGGACGGAACACCTCTCCCAATCCCCAGGATGGGGGCTGGGGGGCGAGAGGAGGAGCTGCGTCGACCGGCCATGATGGGGTGGATCTCTGTCGAATGCGCTCCGATGAATGCTCGTGGAGGGAAGATGATGTGATTTGGATCTAAGGCCCCGCCTCTTTTATAGGCAGCCCATTTTCACAGCTAGGGGGTAAGTGAAAAAACACCCTGTCTTTTCACATTCTTTTGACACGTGGAAGATGGCCATTATTGGGCACAGAAGCCAAGGAGTGCAACATTCATCAGGAGCCGGACACTGTTCGACAGGTATATGGGATTTGGAGAAGAACCCACCTTGCAATGCCGAAGACAAATCTGCGCGCCGGACTCATCGTCATTGAAGCCTGGTTCGGGGGCTACTGAGGGAGTCCTGGATTAGGGGGTGTCCGGATGGCCGCACTATGACCTTTGGCCGGACTCCCGGACTATGAAGATACAAGATTGAAGACTTCGTCCCGTGTCTGGATAGGACTTTCCTTGGTGTGGAAGGCAAGCTTGGCGATACGATATGTAGATCTCCTCCCATTGTAACCGACTCTGTGTAACCCTAGCCCTCTCCGGTGTCTATATAAACTGGAGAGTTTTAGTCCGTAGGACGAACAACAATCATACCATAGGCTAGCTTCTAGGGTTTAGCCTCTCTGATCTCGTGGTAGATCAACTCTTGTACTACCCATATCATCAATATTAATCAAGCAGGAGTAGGGTTTTACCTCCATCGAGAGGGCCCGAACCTGGGTAAAAACATCGTGTCCCTTGTCTCCTATTACCATCCGCCTAGATGCACAGTTCGGGACCCCCTACCCGAGATCCGCCGGTTTTGACACCGACAGGGGGCGCCCCTAGGGGATCCCATCTAGGGACGGCGGCCACAAGAGGGAAACCCTATATGGGTTTTCCCCCTTAGGAGACTTGGCCCCAAGCCAAAGGGGTGGGAACCATAGGGGGCGCACCCACCTGCTCTGGCAACGCGGGATGGGGTGAGGGGGGTGCACAACCCCTTAGTGGGCTGGTTTGCCCCCCTCCCCTTGGCCCATGAGGCCACCCAACACTTGCTGGGGCCCCCGAAACCCCTTTCGGTCGTGCTGGCCATCACCCGGTACCCCTGGAACACTTTCGGACTCCAATACCCTTTGTCCAATATATCAATCTTCACTTCTGGATCATTTCGGAATCCCTCGTCACGTCCGAGATCTCATCCGGGACTCCGAACAACGTTCGGTAACCACCATAATAACTCAACTATACTTATATCATCACGAAACTTAAAGGATCGAGAAGAGGTGTCTAGAGGGGGGGGTGATTAGACACTAAGTAACAAAAGTTGCAGTTTTTAATTTCTATAAGTTTAAGTGGAGTTTTGGCACAAGTTTAACAATCACAATACATAGCAACCAAGCATGCAAAGAGTATAAGAGCAACGGAAAGTAAAGCATGCAACTTGCAAGAATGTAAAGGGATGGAATTGGAGTATGCAAACACAATTGGAGACACGGATGTTTTTGTTGAGGTTCCGATAGGTGGTGCTATCGTACATCCACGTTGATGGAGACTTCAACCCACGAAGGGTAATGGCTGCGTGAATCCATGGAGGGCTCCACCCATGAAGGGTCCATGACGACGCAACCTTGTCTATCCCACCATGGCCGTCGCCCACGAAGGACTTGCCTCACTAGCGGTAGATCTTCACGAAGTAGGCAATCTCCTTGCCCGTACAAACTCCTTGGTTCAACTCCACAATCTTGTCGGAGGCTCCCAAGTGACACCTAGCCAATCTAGGAGACACCACTCTCCAAGAAGTAACAAATGGTGTGTTGATGATGAACTCCTTGCTCTTGTGCTTCAAATGATAGTCTCCCCAACACTCAACTCTCTCTCACATGATTTGGATTTGGTGGAAAGAAGATTTGAGTGGAAAGCAACTTGGGAAGGCTAGAGATCAAGATTCATATGGTAGGAATGGAATATCTTGGTCTCAACACAAGTGTAGGTGGTTCTCTCTCCGAAAATGTAAGTTGGAAGTGTAGGTTCATTCTGATGGCTCTCTCCACGAATGAAGAGGAGGTGGAGGGGTATATATAGCATCCACACAAAATCTAACCGTTATACACAACTTGCCAAACTTGGTGGGACCGAATTGAAAAACTCGGTCGGACCGATTCAGCAAATCTAGTGACCGTTAGGATTTTCGGTGGGACCGACATGCAACTCGGTAGGACCAATATGGTTAGGATTAGGGCATAATGTAATCTCAGTGCGACCGATTACGCAAACTCGGTGGGACCAATTTTGGTAATAAGCTAACCAGAGAGTTGGTCAGGTAAACTCGGTGGGACCGATTCGCTCATTTCGGTGAGACCAAAATGTTACGAAAGGAAAACAGAGAGTTTACATTGCAATCTCAGTAGGACCGATTACACAAACTCGGTGGGACCGATTTTGGTAATGGACATACACACAGAGATTACAATCCCATCTCAGTGAGACCGAGATCCCTATCGGTGACACCGATTTGCCCAGGGTTTGTGGCAGTGGCTATGACATCTGAACTCGGTGGCGCCAGATAGAAAGAATCGATAGGGCCGAGTTAGACTTTTGGTTTTGGGTCATATCTGGATGTGAGAAAGTAGTTGAGGGCTTTGGAGCATATCACTAAGCACTTTGAGCAAGCAAGCCATTAAGCAACACCTCATCCCTCCTGGATAGTATTGGCTTTTCCTATAGACTCAATGTGATCTTGGATCACTAAAATAGAAAATGTAGGGTCTTGTTTTTGGAGCTTGAGCCAATCCTTTGTCCTCTGGATCTTCAATGGGTTCCACATCCTCTAGTCCATGCCACTTCATTGTTGAACTTCTCTGAAACATACTAGGTAAAAGTGTTAGTCCAACAAGAGATATGTTGACATTAATTACCAAAATCACCCAGGGAGCACTTGTGCTTTCACAAACGTTAAGTGTGTAGACCATGCGGGTTTGAGAACTATGCAGACATGACCGAGACACCTCTACGGTCAATAACCAATAGCAGGACCTAGATGTCCATATCGGTTCCCACATATTCTACGAAGATCTTATGGGTCGAACCTCGATGTCAAGGATTCAGTTTATCCCGTATGCAGTTCTCTTTGTCTATCGGTATGTTACTTGCCCGAGATTCGACCGTTGGTATCCCCATACCTAGTTCAATCTCGTTACCGGCAAGTCTCTCTACTCGTTCCGTAATACAATATCGAGTGGCTAACTCATTAGCTCTGTTGGAAAAGGCAGTTCCTAGGAGGCGCTTAGGCATGCCTAGGCGCTAGGCAATGGCCAAACGCCTCGCCTAGGGCATAAATGGTGCTCTAGGAAGTGCAAGGAAGGAATTGCGTACCCAAGCAAGAAATCATGCCACATACTGCACTGATATGCCAAACAGGTTATATTCCAATGGCAGTAGACAATGATTAACTTATTTATATGCCCTAAACTAATATCGACACCCATATAATAATCACAAATACACTACGAGTAAAACTATATTACCGCCTAGGCCGCGTCTAGGGCGCTTAGGCACCGCCTAGGCACTAGGCGAAGGCCAACCGCCTCGCTTACGCCTACCACTTTTTCCAACCTTGCTCATTAGTCACATTGCTTGCAAGCTCATTGTGATACTGTATTACCGAGTGGGCCCTGAGATACCTCTCCTTCATACGGAGTGACAAATCCCAGTCTTAATCCATGCCAACTTGACAGACACCCTTGGAGATACCTTTAGAGCACCTTTATAGTCACCCAGTTACGTTGTGATGTTTGGTACACACAAGGTACTCCTCCAGCGTTAGTGAGTAGGATGATCTCATGGTCATAGGAACATATACTTGACATGCAGAAAATGATAGCGATAAACTTGCCACGATCATATGCTACATTCATAGTTTGGGTCTTGTCCATCACATGATTCTCCTAATGATGTGATCCTGTTATCAAATGACAACTCTTGCCCATGGCTAGGAAACCATAGCAACCTTTGATCAACGAGCTAGTTCGATAGAGGCTTACTAGGGACATGTTGTTGTCTATGTATCCACACATGTATTTGAGTTTCCGGTCAATACAATTCTAGCATGGATAATAAACGATTATCATGAACAAGGAAATATGATAACAACCAATTTATTATTGCCTCTAGGGCATATTTCCAGCACATACCTCACTAGTTATGTCTCTCCCTTTCTTCGACACGCGACGATTGATCTTCCTATGTAGTTACGTCTTCTTACCACAACCATATCGCCCCCTCATCATCCTTGCATACCTCATGACCCGTCTCTCACACGGACGTGCATAGATAGGCAGACATCCCCTCTCTTATTGATATTACACTCATACCCTCCGTTTGTCTAGCAGGCCTCTCCCACCATTTGTGAGAAGTAACTATACCACCAACCCTCCCACACTCCACCTTTGTATCTCTCCCAACCTTATTCCTCTGCTACACATATGCATGGATGCTGATCGATCTCCCTCGATACATAGCTAGGTCTCTCTCCTTCTCCACACATATACCAGTCGATCTACCTCTCTATAGTTAGGTCTCTACCACCTCCACCCCACACACCGATAGTCGAACGTTGTTGGTAGGTATCCATGCCACAGAGACAAACTGCACCTCTGCCCTCTCACGTTCCAGTAGGCCAGCCGCCCTGTATATTTGACATGGGCAAACACAAATTCGATGGCACTCTTCGTCGATCGTGCACCCACACACTTCATCCGTGTTTTCGATTCTATCAATATCTCACGCTGATGATCCCTCCACTCTCTTCTCGTGGATCACTCCCTCTATATATGATATATCCATGACTCTGTTTCACACACATTGCATATGTTACATTTTTTTGTTTGAGATATTATCGACACATTGCTTCTGTTTCACACAAACCATCTCTGTCACACACACCCACATACATACCTGCGCGTAAAGAAGAGGTGCACGCACGACACACGTACTCACGTCTCGTTCCCGGCTACACCCGCGCGGGTACACGATGGAGTTCATTTCTATACGAAATGGCAGCCCACATGATAATTTAACGCTTGTAGTGGTTGTTTACTCGAAGGAGGGTCATGTACCATTGTCCATGGAACAAAGTTTGACTTGACGCGTTAGTATTAAATAAAGTTATATTCCTCAATGGCACGTACATAATATAAAATGATTGTCATTGGGAAAAATGAAATCCGCTCCACTATATACAATGGAGCCTGCCTGCCGGGGTTTGTCTCTTGTCACACTATCTCACACAAGGCGGCGGTGGACTCTCTCTCTCACCGTTGGTCACTGATACGGGCACATCCTGTTCACCGGCGGAAAGGGAGGATGTGCATCGTTTCTCTGTTCGACGTTGTCGAGGCAGCATGTTCTGATCTGTGGTACCTGTCATTCTCTCTGACAAACCTCAAGCGCGGTAGGGCCTTCACCACTTGCTCGCTGCCGCAGTATGGGCAGATCCTGGCCGTCGGCAACCACCTAGTTACATCCCGACGACCCTCAGGTATAGATTCCTCCGGCCTTGCTCCATTGCCCATCTTCCCACGTTGCTGCATGTGGAAAATCTTGCATGTGGATCTTGTTTAGTTCTTTGCTTAAAATGTATCTCGGCCGGCATACTTTCCATCTTGCAATCTCATCCTCAGACCGTTTTTGATAAACCACCATGCTGCTATATTTCCCTTATGAGATGGAATCTGCTTCTTTTTTGTCGGTGTATCTGTCTTCAACTCCTGTTATTGGGCAGTAATTGTTTCCTTTCTACCTCCTTTTGCAAATAGGGCTATCCATTTCACCTTGTTGCTATTGCGAACTTTTAGTGAACTGCACAAATCACTTTTTTCTTAAGAGTGTTTGTGCGGTTCCACCAAAATGTCACATGGGCAACATTTTTTACATTTCTGTGGGACTGCAGAAAGGGAGATTGGTTTTGCTATCCTCTTCATCAAACTCCGTGCCTAATCATCTCCAACAAGTAGTTAGTCCTAAAGAGAGATCGCAGAGGTGATCAACTTTTATTTGTGTGTGTTATGTTTCATCATCTAGTTCCACTATTATTGTAATCACACTGACTGCATATCTTTGCAAACAGGGATGATCAACTCGATTTTAGTGGAACAACACAAAATGATTGGATTGTGATGTCATCCATACACCTCTTTCTTGGCTACAGAGCTGCGTGAAACTAACTACCAACCAGTGAACACTGTGCCTAGGAAATGGAGCCATGCCTACGAACAACATCGATCAATTATATATTTTTCTTTATTTGTACACCTTCTCACAACTTTGTCTTCAGTTGTGATGTGAATATTGGCGCTGATCTATGAACCATTTAGATGCATTAGCAGCCATGGTAGTTTCATTTTTATTTGATGGAATGTTGTAACGAGACAATCTTGAGGCAAGAGGACACATGAATCCTAAGTTGAAACCTTTGTTTTTCTACAGGAACCAAAGTTGAAACCTTCATAGCATCACAATACAATTTCATTATGCTGTAAAATTATGCGTACATATAAAGAAGTCCTGAAATATTGATAACAATGCCAGAAATAATTCAACTTCGTTTCGCCGACATGTGGGACATCCTTCATCCGGCTCCACCTGCCATGCAACAATATTGAGTGCACAACTACAGGGGAGATTCACCCCGGTCATTGTGCCGCAGTAAAAATGACTAGTGAATAGTCAAATCAGAGAGCCCCACCTTCTCCATAGTAAGTTGCTCGGATGAAGTAACCATCATTTCTCTCTTCATTGAATCCACTGGTACTCCAATATTCCCAAAGTAATAAGTTGCTTGGGCGAAGCAAGCATCACTTCACCTTTCCCACACTAAGTACTACCTCCTTTTTTTATTCTAGAAACAACCACATGTGAATATAGGATGGTAGCAGCACATCAAACTTTACTAGCACTACTCAATTCAAAAATCGAAACCAACCAATGAACTACTACTAATGGTGAGCGTTTTCTAGTATCATCTAAATAGCCCTAACGTATCCAAACATGAGGGTTAGATTGGAGCAAGTTGCACCTAACCCACCAAAAAACTATCCCACCCAAAAGGTGCTAATTGGAGCTAGTTCTCATTGGGCCCATTGAAAAATCACTTTTCTCTCTCTATCCCGCCAGCCAAGTGGTGCTAATTGGAGCTAGGTCTTGTGGGGCCCACTAAAAATCACTTTTCACTCTCCATCAAGTGCATTTATTGTCAATCTAACCCTGTCATCCAAACACCTCTTTGGCTAGAGTTAGTTCAGGGTTAGTCATGAGTTAGTCTAACCTCTAGCTAAGTTAGAGTATCCAAACAGGAGCAGTATAGGACATGCAAGTTTCTCAAAGCATACCTTCAATTTCGTACGCGAAAGGATCTTTGAATGATATAATTTTAAAAATATATAAAATCTTACCAATAGTCAAAGGCAATCTCAAAGAATACATTAGGCCCTATATATACCTATGGATGAAGGGAGTAGTAGTAATCGCAACACATGCATGCGTGTGGAGTACTACAATACTAAACAAGGATGTTTTACATGCATTGGTTAATTATATCTTAGTTATGGCACTTAACAATTTAATGCACAAATCAAGAACGGTTGACGAGTTTCCAGAAAGCAAAGCGCCTTTTTAGCGGGGATTTTCATCATTCTATGAAGGTGCAAAACCAAGTGTTACTACAACACCAAACAAGTTCAAAACGAGAAACTGGACCCACTCACAGCACGACACACCTGTCTCGTTTGGTCAGTCAGTCAAAGCGCTTCTTCTTCTTGGCATGCCTCTAACATGTGGGAGCGAGTGATGAGTTAACCGACCTCAATAGACGGCAAAATTGTCAGCCCGCCGCACTTTGAGAGAGACGAGGAGCAAGAAGCAATACAGGCTGGTGGATTACTAGAGCTAGGTGTCGCACGGAGGCCAAGAAATATGGTGATAGTGTGAGTGGGCCATGTATGATGTAACTACACTGGGCTGCCGTCTTTCGGACTCTTCCAGTCTATTGTGGCGAAGATTGGGTAGATTTTATATCGCTGAATAAAAATATTAAAGAGTCCAGACGCTCCATCGCGAGGTTTCTTGCTCCTTCTCGGTCGTCGTAAAGCGTTCTTCTAAGTTTTGCCGACACGTGGGACATCCAGCATCCAGGTCCAAGTGTCATACAAGAAAATTGAGTTCAATATAGTAGGATAAACTCACCAACGGTCACAAACATAGGTGGAGTACGTGCATGAACCACCCAAAAAAAGGAACATGAGCACGAAGAGAAGAGGCGCAGGCACGGATGCAGGTACTCTTTGCCTCTTTCCCTAATACTCACGCATGGGTACACAGTGAGCTCATTTCTGTATGAAGAGGCACTGCCACCTGATAATTTGGCAAGTGTAGTAGTTGTTCATGGGAACCACACGTGGACGAGTCAAAGTTTAATCATGACATAGTGGTGCATTTTTTATAAATTAAGTTATTCATTTCGATGGCACGTACGGAACATTCTTTTCTCAATGGAAGTTGAATCGTGCACGCACTGAATGACGGAGCATGGGATGGTAGCCATGGACATGGTCAGCCCTTTTTGGAGACTAATACACTACTTTTGATGTGCCCCGTCAACTTGCAAATGAGGAGAAGCTTTGCTTACTACCAATACGACCTCTCCCTCGCTCGCGCGTGCGCGATGGCTCGTAGGACGAGGAGAAGCTTTTGCTTTATGATAGTGTGCTTAATACAGGAGATGGACGTGCAACAGTTCATTCGGTGTCAGATTGCTAGATGTATCTATACTATAGTACCATCATCATTGTTCGACTTCCGTAAGAGGCGAAGAGCCAAGCGCACGGTCACCTACTCATAGTATAACCGACCGTGTTTGCACGAATTTTTTAACGTACAATCTGAGTGGATTTCTCCAGTGGTCATCACACATGAGCCAATCGATTTGCACCCTTTCGTGCTCCATTTTGTCTTGCATTCCTTCCTCCGTCCACCACATTGACAAGTGGGCCCCATGCTCATGTATGCCAACGTGTTAGTTAATTATTTTGTCAGAGTCAGCTATCACACCCTTTCGATGCCACGTCAACATACCCACTAGAAACAAGTTAGATTTGTTCGGTTCAACCGCCTCCCTAGGTGTTTGGAGAGGAATTGGCCGGCGTGAGGCGGTTCTATATGTGGGCAGGCGGCAAAAACAGGGGAAAACACGTGAACCAGCTTGACGAGGGAGGGAAGCTTCTACATTCGCGGGGGGACATGGCATTGGCCATTGGGCGGCGCGGTCATCCGGATATGCAATAACGGACGTGAAGAGGCTTCCTATTTCGGCAAGGACCAACTTCCCTTCTGATTGCTCATCCAATAGAACTCCCAAGTTAACTGTGCTGTGATTGGAGTAGTCATCAGATGGGTGACCTAATGGGAAGTGGACTTGATGTTAAAACTAATGGGATGGGTCACTATAAACATTTAATTGGCTTAAATGTATACAGTGCCCCGTCCTATTAGTTGAACCTCGAGGTCTTTCTTTTGTAATTTTTGACATTTTTTGTTTTTTGAACACATGTTAATCGAAGGTCTACCGCGTTACTTTTTGATAATTTTTGTTTTTTGAACACATGTTAATTGGCTTGAAAGAAGGTCTATCATTTTACTTCACGACATCTTTCCAAAAAAGTGATATGACTTCTATCAACCTATAAGGCATGTCTGTCAAATTAATCTCGAGGTACTTGTTCTCAAATTAACCTCTAGGCCTTGCAGGAGTACTTGTATTTTGAACACATGCTAATCGAAGGTCTATCGTGTTAGTTTTTGATAAATGTTTTGAACACATGTTAATTGGCTTGAAAGAAGGTCTATCATGTTACTTCACGACATCTTTCCAAAAAAAGTGATATGAAAATGATGAGGTGGTATTTATGTGTTTATAATGGTATTATCATTGGACTGCCATTTTCTCTACTCTTATAAAAAATAGAGTTGGTGATGATGGTGTGCCTGCCATCCTACAATATAGGCCATCCGATTTATATCTGACGGATAGGAAGGAAACTATGGCAATTTTGCAAAAAGATACCCACACCCCTCTCCACATTTGCAAATAAGGCCTTTCCTCATTCATCCTTTTCTCCCACAAGGTAAACTACTCATACAAATGCATCTTGATGTTACATGGGACGCACGGGCATCTTGCTAGTTTAGGATAAATGATGAGGTGGATGAGAGAGACCATAATAAAATGCATGTCTTCTATTGATTAATAGATGATCTATTAGCAACAATATGTCTCACCAAATATTTATTGTGTTATCAAAGATAATACTAAAAATAACCTACTACAACATATTTTGATGTCTCCTCTAGATTACATGACAGGTTTAAGATAAAACTATCTTATCAAGCATTGTGCATGCTCTAAATAGTAACAAATTAACATTTGGGTAGTCGACAATAACATGTGACGTTATGAATATATCTTTTTGCAAATATATCAGAACAAAATGTTCTTTTTTTTGCCGATAGAAAAGAATGTTCAATGTGACCGATTACCTCCATGCTGGTTTTGACTACTTTAATTTCAAAATGAACCACATGTTTTCTTTAGTAACACAAAATTAGTAACTAAATGGTGATTGGACACCATGTCCTGCCACATACGTATGTGCAACAAGCAAGATTTATTCACGTACAAGGCAGGCTTGTACTCCCTATAAGAGTGTTTAGATCACTACTACTTTAGTGATCTAAACACTCTTATATTAGTTTATGGAGGGAGTAATTCTTAGAGAAAAGTAAAGAAAAGAAATGGGGAAGCTAGCTGCGACAACATGTGAAGTTGTGAACCCACATGTTGTATGAACACGTGCCCTGCAAGTCTCACGGCTTCGCAGGAATGTTCGGGATGGTTCACAAATAGCGCCATAGTTTCTGCATTGCAATAGGATGTGCAAGGTGGCAACAATCTGAGTGCTAAAGAGTTGATCCAATGGCTGGATTTGTTTGGATTTTCCAACTATTGACCATTGGATAGAGTGAATGAATGGCATACATTCAATGGCACGTACGTGAGCTTTGTTCATCCTTTTGCCAACATGCGGGACATCTAACATTAAGGTGCACGTGTCATGCAAGAAAATGGAGATAAGTAATGCGTAAGTGAGACGTGCACTTCGATGGCACGTACTACACAATAGTTTTTCTCCTCGATGGCACGTGAATAGTGCATGTACTCTATGACGGAGCACGGGATGGTGGCCATGCACATGGTTGACTCTTTTAGGAGAGAGTACTAAATAACTTTGATGTGCCCCATCAACTTGCAGAACAATGGGTAGCTTGCTTACTACGCCTTCTCCCTCGCCCACACGCGTTCGGTGGCTCGCAGCACGAGGAGAAACTTTTGCTTACAAGCGGTGGACATGCAACAGTTCATTTGGTGTCAGATTGCTAGAAGTACTACTGCAGTACCATCATCATTGTTCGACTTCTGGAAGAGGCAAAGAGCCAAGCGCAAGGTCACCTACTAACCTATCATATAGTACTATAGCCAAAGCTGGTCCACCTTTTTAGAACATGGTTAATTAATATGGGAGAATATCATACGGAAACCATCATTCCAAGAAAACTTCGTGAAAACTACGTTTGTAAGTTTCAAAAAAATCTGACAAAAAATGTGGGATGTTAAGAGGATGATGTTTTATTGTAATTTGAAATTTCAAGTAAAAACACATTACAGAATGGGATCTATGAAAAAGAAAAATTTAGCAATGAATAATGGTGTTACTATTTGGCACTATTCCATGCTAATTTTTTTCTTTTTCATAGCTCACATCCCGTAATGTGTTTGAACTTGAAATTTTGCAAGGCAATAGAACATCGTCCTCTAAACATCCCATGTTTGTTCAGTTTTATTCAAAACTTCAAAACATCATTTTCGCTTGGGTTTCACCAATTTTCACCGAATGTTGGTTTCCGTATGATATTTCCCCAATTAATATAGGTGGCTCTTGTAGCGGAACATCATTTAGAGCAAGTACTCTCTCCATTTCTTTTCTTTCATTCGTACGAACTTAAAACGCATGAATAGGAAAAATAGAGGATTGGAGTGGCATGTCCACTTAAATCCCATAGCATTAACACAGTGTTCCCCTAAAAAAGAACCAGAATGTTTGACACAGGAAAAACATAGGAAGTGAAAAGAAAGTTGGAGCGGATGCTAGATTGCCAATTAACACATGATTTCATGGGAAAAAAATCCTATAGCATTCTATCCTATGAATCAAACGACCAATGTAGGAAAATTATGAGGGGGGGTCCCTCCAACACTGTTCCTCGGCTCGCACCTAGCATCACGGGGGTCGAACTTGGAGTCATTCATCTGGTACACATTGAGGGAGTCCCGGATTAAGGGGTCCTCGGACAGCCGGACAATATGCATATGCCAGACTATTGGGCTATGAAGATACAAGATAGGAGACTTCATCCCGTGTCCGGATGGGACTCTCCGTTGCATCGAAGGCAAGCTTGGCGATTCGGATATGAAGATTCCTTTCTCTATAACCGACTCTGTGTAACCCTAGCCCCTCCGGTGTCTATATAAACCGGAGGGTTTAGTCCGTAGGACAAGAACAATCATAACCATAGGCTAGCTTCTAGGGTTTAGCCTCTACGATCTCGTGGTAGATCCACTCTTGTAATACTCATATCATCAAGATCAATCAAGCAGGAAGTAGGGTATTACCTCCATCGATAGGGCCCGAACCTGGGTAAACATCGTGTCCCCGACCTCCTGTTACCATTAGCCTTAGACGAACAGTTTGGGACCCCCTACCCGAGATCTGCCGGTTTTTACATCGACATTGGTGCTTTCATAGAGAGTTCCACTATGTCGTCACCGTAAGGCTTGATGGCTCCTTCAATCATCTACAACAACGCAGTCCAGGGTGAAGTTTTCTCCCCGGACAGATTTTCGTATTCAGCAGCTTCGCACTGCGGGCCAACTCGCTTGGCCATCTGGAGCAGATCGACAACTATGCCCCTGACCATCAGGTCAGGTTTGGAAGCTTGAACTACACCGCCGGCATCAACGGAGACTTGATCTTCGACGGATTCGGGCCCATGATAGCCGTGCCCTGCTGCCACAATGAATATGACCTAAATCTATCATCGGACTGTGTGCAGGAGATAGCGCCTGTAATCGCTCCGGCCCTAGATCCAGAGCAAAGCGTGCCATCCAGGGACGGTAAGCTCAACCTCGCCACGGAGGCCGCAGACCCAGCGGCGCTAGAGCCGAACACAGATCTGACCTCCAATGAGGCCTGTGTCATCGGAACCTCGGACTCGTCTCTGGCCATAGGCTCCGAACCGTGTGTATTCGCACCCATTGAATCTGATTGGGTGCCGATTTTAGAGTTCAGCTCCGCGGACATCTTCCAACACTCACCCCTAGGCGACATGTTAAACTCATTAAAATCTCTCTCCCTGTCAGTAGATTCTTGGCCGAACTATGCCCGGCTTGAGTGGGAAGCGGACGACAAAGAGCTTCGTTACCCACCCACCACCCACTTGATAGCCACTGTTGACAATTTGATCGACATGCTTGATTTTGACTCCGAAGACATCGACGGTATGGACGAAGATGCTGGAGAAGAACAGGAACCACCGCCCACAGGGCACTGGACAACCACCTCTTCATACGACATATACATGGTGGATACACCCAAAGAAGACAATGGTGATGGCAAAAAGGATCCAGTCAAGGATAAACTTCCTAGGAAGCAGCCTAAGCGCCAACGTCAGCGACACCGCTCTAAATCACTCCATGATAACAATAGCGATATCGGCACAAGAGAAAATAGCACTCTGGACGATGCCGAAGACAACGAAGACCTCGCCAAGCCAAGTTTCGAACAGGCCGAACAAGAAGATGGGCGAGCCAGCCCCGATGAACAGGCCGTGAACGACGACTCGGAGGACAACAATTACATGCCTCTCTCTGAGGATGAGGTGAGCCTCGGTGACGAAGAATTCATCGTGCCAGAGGATCCCGTCGAGCAGGAGCGTTTTAAGCGCCGGCTTACAGCCACGGCAAAGAGCCTGAAGAAGAAGCAGCAGCAGCTTCAAGCTGATCAAGATCTGCTCACCGATAGATGGACTGAGGTCCTAGCAGCTGAGGAATACAGACTCGAATGCCCAACCAAAAGTTACCCGAAGTGTAAATTGCTACCTCAATTCAATGATGAGGCGCTAGAGCCAGCACTACCAGCGCATAATGCGGCTAACCGACCATTGCGTGGCCGAGATAAAGCGACAATTCAGCCCGAACACCAGCCAGCACCACGTTGCCGAACAAATTGAAACACAACAGCTCGGGGATACACACATGACCTGCTGTACGACTTGGAGAACCGAGCAGGCCAGACAAGATCGATCTATGGATCGCAGGGGTGCACCCCAATGCGCAATGACGGCCACCACGCTGGATATAACAAATACACACCCCTCTGGGTCGAATACCGTAGACAGGCTCCATTCGAGCTGTGTCGTGACGTAGCTGGACACAGAGGCGCAGCACACCCCCTTCTCATCATCGATGAAGTAATGGAACATGAATTCTCAGAAGGGTTCACTACAAAAAAAGACACATCCATGACATTTTGTGCCGAACGAATTTTTTTCTTGTCATACTTATGACACTTCTATGACGATAATTGTGACAAAACCCGGTATCATCATAGATGTGGTGGGTTCCTACTTCTATGACAAAAAATCATGACAGAAAATGGGCTTTTCTTCCTGGGCAGTCCGGAGACACAGTTGCATGACATTCTTTGCGCTGTCCATGACGGAAGAAACCATGGTAGAAGCGAGGGCGAGGAAAATTTCGGGGAGTTCCCGGTTACGGTGGGTGGTCGGGGGCTGAGCGATGCGTGTTTCTCTCGTGCATGTACGCGTGTCTGTGCGAGGCGTTAGGATCTAACTGAACCCGAGCGAGGCATCGCCTAACTAAACCCGAGCGATTGCACTGCAGGCTACACGTTACTGAACTCGAGCGATCGATCGATGGCTGTTAACTGAACCAGATCGAGCGATTCCTTCGCTACTGCTGCTAACTGAAGTCGGTTGATGCTGCCTCTAGATGAATAGTGAGTGTTG
>NC_041385.1:726912887-726938003 GCF_002162155.2 Triticum dicoccoides
GTGAGCGGTGGGGGTGGATGATCAGGACCCCGTGGCGTTGCCTCTGGATGAACAGGACCCCGATCGATCGAGCCGGTTGGGGATGGATGAACAGGACCCCGTGGAGGGCTGGATGAACAGGACGACCCCGTGGAGGGCTGGATGAATAGTAGATGGTGGAGGGGTGGATGAACAGTAGCCCGTGGAGGGGTTGTTGAACAGGAGCCCGTGGAGAGGGGTGGTTGAACAGTAGTTAATGGAGTAGCACGCGGTGGAGGCTGGATGAGGAGGAGCCCGTGGATGAACAGTCGCAGGTGGAGGCTGGAGGAGGTCGACGGTGGATGAATAGTAGCCCATGGAGGCTGGAGGAGGTCGACGGTGGAGATGAACAATATCCCGTGGAGTCCCGTTTCGTGGTACGCCACACCCCTCCCGATGAACAGGGCCCCCGTTTTGACCGTAGCGCTCCAACACAAGTCTGTTTCGTCCGTTTTGCGGTACGCCACACCCCTCTCGATCAACAGGACCCTGTTTCAACCGTAGGAGGTCCAACACAAGTCCGTTTCCTCCGTTTTATGGTATGCCAGACCCATCCCGATGAACAGGATCCCGTTTCGAACGTGGCCGGTCGAACACAAGGCCGTTTCCTCCGTTCTGCGGTATGCCAGGCCTCGTTTCCATCGGCTGTTCCGTCCAAGCCCTCCCGATGAACACGACGACGCATTCCATTTTGACCCACCCGGTTGGCTCCCCATGAACACGACGACGACACTGTTTCTCCGTTCTGACCCAGCCATGTACACGAGCCCTGGCCATACGTATGCGCGAGTACGCGTTCGATACCTCGCCCGTATGTACGTACATGGCCGTATTTTCTTTCTTGCACACTGGCCGTTGTACATACATGTACATGCTACATGCGCGCCTCTACTACAACACGTGCACGCCTCTACATCCACCAGTATGTACGTACACGTTCGCGACTAGAATGGCAACTCTATGTACGCTTCAACCAGGTGGGTCCCGACTGTCAGGCACTTCCTTGCGTGCGAAGATGTAGCTGGTGGGTCCCAGCAGTCAGGGGGGCGAATCGTTTTTTTTGCCCGGTCGCACTTCCTTGCATGCGAAGATGTAGATGGTGGGTCCCAGCAGTTAGGGGGCGAATCATTTTTTTCGTGAAATATGGTGGACCGTCCAGTGGGTCCCTACTGTTAGGTGGAGGAATAATTATTTTGCGTGTAATAAGGAGGCACTTCCTTGTGGCCGCCGTGGACCCAACTATCAGCCTCTCCATGTACAGTACTCCGATGGAAGTCGTTCCTTGACCACGTTGACCACGCCGCATGGAGAGCACCAAGGCAGTGGACGACGGCAAGGCCTAGGTAGGGGACGACACGGAGCCGGGGAATACGCAGTAGTGGAAGCCCGCACATAGAGGAGTATGAGGATTCAGTGGTTCGGCTCTGGTGTGAGGCTGCCATCGCTAAAGAATAACAGGGGGTGTGGGTGAGTAGAGGGATGGCCTGGCCAGTGGTGGGAGTAGTAGGGGGCGGTGAGGCCTCCGCGGCATCACTGCCGGCCACGGGAGGCAGGAGCAAGCGGCACGACCGGCGCTGGTTTGGGCGGCTGGAGCAAGAAGACCAGAGGTTGACGAAGCACTACGGCCGCTGGATGAACATCATATGGTAACAGGAGCTAGAATCATTCATATTGACTAAGTTGACAAAGCCCTCCATGCCTGTCAACTTGGTAGGCCCACAAGTCAGCCTCCCACTATGCTGGGTTCCAGCTGGTAGGGGGAGTATTCATTTTTTTGTGCAATAAGGAGGCACTTCCTTGCCTGCGAAGATAGCTGGTGGGTCCGACCTGTCAGCGGGGGGAGCATTTTTTTTGCGAAATACAAAGGCCCTGCCGGTGGGTCCCAGATGTTAGGTGGAGGAATCATTATTTTGCGCATAATAAGGAGGCATTTCCTTGTGTGCGGCCATGGACCCAGCTGTCAGCCTCTCCACGCACAGTCTATTTATGATGGTGTCGTTCGTTGACCACGCCGCACCAAGCGCATCCAAGGTGGTGGACGACGACGAGGCCCCAGACAGCAACGAGCCAGAGATGGGAAGACGCGGGAGTAGAGTCGCAGACGAAGATGTGTACAAGGGTTAACTGGTTGTAGTGCGGTGTGGTTCGGCAGTCGGTGGAGAAGAACAGGAGGTGTGGAGGGGTGGAGGGATGGCCTGGCCAACGATGGAGTAGCCCTTCATAGCGAAGCGTTATAAGAAGAGCTGCTAGCAGCACGAGGCGGGAGGTGGTCTCAGTGGCGCTAGAGGAAGAAGACGAGAGATTGAAGATGGATGCCGGTCGTTGGATGTAAATCCAACGGCTAACATGTCAGAATCATTTTTTGACTAAATTGACAATGACTTGCGTTGGCTTTGACCTACTGGCCCACATTTCAGCCTCCAAAAATGTGGCACGTATTCAACCCATTTTTTCAGAATTTACAGTCTTTTTTTGCGTGGTAGAATTTATAGTCAATTTGATCTTTTTTTGAATAACAGTCCATTAGCTGGGCTGGGTGAATAAATAATGTAGCGTCCATGCGGCCCATTTATTTTATTTCCTTAAAAATTACAGGCCATTTGCACTTTCTCAAAATACACGATTTTGCTGGGCTGATTCTAATTATAATGTTGGGTTGGGCCAGCAATGTTATCAAAAAAATAAAAAGGGGCTGAGCATTTTGTTATAAATATATTTAAATAATAAGTGATATTATTACATTCGTCCTTAAATCTTACCAAGCTTTTGTACACAATCACTAGGATTTTCGTGCCAAAACAATCCAGGTTTTTATTGTTAAGAAATTATTTTTATAAGTTAATAAGATGTGGGATATTGTTTTCTTACATATGTAAGTATGTGTTAAATATATGATGAAAATAAAAATAATATATAATAACATATAAAATAATTTAAATATATATAATATAGTTAGAAGGGAAACATAAGTTGGACCTGGCGTTCCTATTCTTATATAGAAAAATAGAACAGACCTCTGCGTTTTCTTCAAAAAAATACATAAATTGGGTTGCCTATGTCTCAGGAAAAATAAAACCTCGGATGGGAGGTCCATAGGCTGGTCGATACATGACGGCCCTCAAGAAAATACAAACAGGCCTATGGACCTCCCATCTGAGGTCGTGGGCTGCGCATGTTAAAAATGAAAGCCTAGACGGAGTAGCCCAAAACCCAGCTGATACTTGCTGCCCCAGTGATAATAAATGATACCTGCTAGCTCCCCGGTTTCGTTGTGAATTTATCTCCTATAGTAACTATGTTGAAGCGCCTAAAAAAATGTAACTATGTTGACAAACCCGTGGGCCCCAATGTTTGTATAGCATTAGGAGGAAGTTTTTTTTTTGATGAGGCACTTGCTTGCGTACGGCCATAGACCTGGTGGGTCCTGACTGTCCACCTCTCCACGTACAGTCCTCTCCAGATTCCTCTTGTTTGTTCAGCATGTTCACAACGGCAGACAGCAGCGTTGCGGCGAGCGCACAAAGGCGCAGGAGGGGATCCGACCACCTGAGGAAGTGCCTTATTATTAACGAAACTACTGAACTAGCCTAGTGGCCAAGTGACACTACCTGACAGCTGTTCCGCCTGGGTTCGATTCCACCTGTGCAGGGAAAATATCTCCAATTTTTTGCCTCTGCCTTTATTGACATGTGGATCCCCATTGTCATCTACGTACACCACGTCCAACACTTGCCAAAACTTCGTCCCTCGTTTTCTCTGTGTTTCGCACACTCGACATTGTGAGGGCATTTTGAAAATAACATATCTTTTTGACTGTGCATTATATGAAGATGTGCTATGCATGAATGTTGATCAGCATGATGTTAGCTGGCTGGTAGGACCATTTTCAACCATGAATAAAACTTCCAACATGATGTTAACCCTGTTTGAAAAGGCCGTGTTAATATAAATGCTCTGCCTCTGAAAGTTGTAGTTTCTTATCTGAAACTGAACTTGCAGTTTCTTATCTGAAACTGAAACTTGCAGTTTCTTCTTTGAGAATCACATTGTCTGCACTTTTATACTCCTATGAAACTACATTTTTTAAGTGCTAAAAATAGATCTCTAGAATTCATAAAATACTTCATATACTCAATACTACAAACCTGAAATTCAAAAGACATTCATATCTGAAAGTACTCTCAAAATACACAACACAAAACACAATTCTAAGCTCCTCCTGACAATTCACAACCTGCCCAACTATTGGGCTGGGGGGGGGGGACAGTCCCCTCCTATTCCTTGACGACAGATAGCCGCCCCATGAGACGATGTGAACGGCGAGGGAGAGGATGGCGGGGAAGCGTCGTCGAGCCAACTGCTTTTCTCCTCTTGAAGTTGGGTTCGGTCGACGAAGACTCCACCGGCTCGCTCTGGCAGGACACTATCACAAACGGCACCCTGTAGATGCTCGATCCTTCAATCTCTGGTTGATGCTCCATCTGGGATCGATACTCCCACCACCGCTCCCTCACGATCGGATTCGGTGAATCTGTTTGCTCCATGGCCCAGAGGAGCAGCTCTATGTACTCCCGCGCGACTCCCTCTGGGAGTATCGCCGCCTTTTCACTCTGTTGCAGATATTTGGCCATGGATGTCGCTGTTGCCGCTAGTTGGTCCTTGTTGTCAAACCAAGACTGTATCTCCAACATCCTAGCTAGCTTCACTGGGTCGCCGTCTCCGATCCTCACGTATCAGTTGTACTCCTTCATCAATCTACTTATCCATAGCACCTTTACTCGCCGGCGGTGGTTTTTTAATGGAAGAGGAGAGGAGCAGCGCTGGTTTTGGATTAGAACGGGAGAGGAGTGGCGTTGGTTTTGGACTGGAACAGGAGAGGAGGGGCGGTGGTTTTGAAATGGAAGAGGAGAGAAGCGGCGCTGGATTTAGATTGTGACAGGAGAGGAGCAGCAGTTGTTTAAGAGGAGAAGGGCGGAAGAGCGGCGCTGGTCCTGGAAGTATTTTTTTGTTTTGTGTATTTTGGGTCAAAGTTTGACCACATACTGTATTTGACAAGCAAAATGTGAATGCATGTCACGAAAATTGTATCGTTTGGTTCGTATATTATTTTTGCAACGTATAACATATATTTTATGTGCAAAAATCATGGTCAATTATGACCCAGAATAAAAGGGACACTAGTTAATGTGGGGTCGCTTTCTTAATTGAAGGGTAAATTGATTTTGACTTTGATCCAGTCATAGCGCGTCGGCCCTCTCGTCCAATCCTAAATCGCTGTCACATGCTCCTCTCCCTCTTCTCCATTGCAAAACCACCTCCTCTCCTCTCCATGATCTCCATTCCAAAACCACTGTCTCGCCTCTCCCTCTTCTGATCTTCTCCATTGCAAAACCACCTCCTCTCCTCTCCGCCATATCCATTCCAAAGCCACCGTCCCGCCTCTCCCTCTTCTCTATTGCAAGACCACCGTATCTCCTCCCATCTTCCAAAGCTAGCACCGGACCACTCAGAAGGACATCTATGGAGAGGATGCAGCAGCGAATGAGGCAGATCACCGGCGGTGACCAGGCAAAGTTAGTCAGGTTGAAGGAGATCCTTACTTGGTTTGACAATCAGTGGGAGATTTTGAGGACGGTGAGGGCCATGTGGCAATGTATGGGAAAGAGCAAGACGGCGGCGATGTACATGTACTCCTCGGCGGCAGTGATGCCGCAGTCCTCCGAGTTCATCGAGTATCCCCTCTGGGCAATGGAGCAGACAAATTCGCCCGAGGCGACAGTCAGGCGGAGGTGGTGGTCGTACAGGTCGAAGGTCGAGCACCTAGAGGATAACGAATCGATCGAGTATGGTGTGCCATTCGTCAGGGTGCAGAGCCAGCCGGAGCCACAGGAGTATTCGTTCTCCCACTGCAAGAGGAGGCCGGATGTTGCGACATCTCTTCCCCGCCGTTCTCCACGGTTCCCTCGATGCTCACCTCGTTTCAACGGTGGCAGTAGGGTTTAAGGTAAGCTTCACACTAACCTCATCTTCCACTTGCTCATGCTTACAATCAGTGCGGCAGCTAATGAAAATCATGCTTACAATTAGTCTATGAGTACTACGCCAATCACCCTAAAATAGCTATGGACCTTTGGGTCAAAGTTGTGACACAGTGTACAAATAAAGAAAAATAGATTGGTGCTTCTTTCAGAAAAGAGTACTCCCTAGAAAACTGCCAGTATAAGCTACTAGTATTTGGTTAGAGGATTTGCTGCCGAGAAAGATCCGTCCACAGAGAGCGCCACACATCCCACTAGTGTTGGTGGATGCCAATGCGTGCATGCAACATGGTTGGTGTCGGTAATTTTTACTTCACACACCTCACACTCTGCATATATGCCGGTTCCATACGTACATTTGTGCAGTCCCACCAAAATGTAGCTGAATAACCCTGGTTGCACAGATAATGAAAAACCATGATTAAATTATAGTGGCACTAGTTGATGAAACACACAAAATAAATAGAAGAAAATATTGCGATAGAATCATAGTATGCCATGCTGCGAGGGCGAGATGGGCCCTCCAACGCCTCATACTAGAAATCATCCTAAGTCTCCCAGATACACCTTCTGCCAGTGATGAACATAAGTGTACATCGGTAGTACAAGGAGGCGCCTTGAGACATTCAAATATCTATTTTTGTACAGATCAACTAAAATTAAGCACCCCAGTTTGCAGAAACGCTTAAACATTAACAATGGGACTAGTTGATGAAACATACATTAACAAAGAGAAGCACTTTCTTTATCTACATTGGAAATGAAATGATAGAGAGGACACTCACTCTATTTTAACTATATTATTACTTCATTTTATCAGTGACACTAGGGTCGAGCGGGTGGCAAACGAGGTGTACCGTGCGTCGCAAGGATGGAGGCCGGGGGTGCTTAGACTGGGATGCTGAAGCTGGCTCTTTCAGTCACAAACAAGGGTGATTCAATTCATGGGACCTTTTTGTGCAGTTCACCTAAGATGAAGCAATGTCTCGTCAGCTAGCAGCTTCTTCATTTTTTAAGAAAAGGGCTCCATCCCCGGTTCCATTTCCATCAAAAAAATGAAACCTACAGATCTTCTTCTTCATTAGTTGCAATAAGATTGAGCAACATCAAGGTTGGTTGTGAAGCTCCTGGAATGTTCAACTATAATTTGGATATCATTTGTGCAGTTCAACTAAGATCGAGCGTGAAATGTATATCTCTGTTTGCACAAAAAAGGTGGAAAGGAGGGTGACTAACATGTGATGAAACATGCATCAAATGAAAAGAAGCATGTTCCTTATCTGAATGGAAATCCTACAAGGACAGTAGCAATTTCTAAAGTAGTGGCATTGCTAGATATTAGTGTGGGCATTAGGATTAACTATGACAACCGTTAAATACGACATTACTTTGGGCACGGGAGAGTAGGCGGACCAGGACAGTTGCATTTCTAACGAAAAGAACCAACTTATCTTAATGGGAAATTTAGCAGGACATGTAAAAAAGCGCCATTGGTTCATATGACTGGAGGCATTACATTGAAAACAACATTGGTTTAACGTGTCCTTACTTTTAACAGTGCGACTGCTACATTTTACCAGTGGCATTACATAAGAGTGGCTCGGGGCAACAAACATCAGAACAGGATATCTGGGTGGGTCCCATTTTTATTCGGTATAGCCACCTTATATAGTGTGAGGCTAGCAAATCTAGTGCTGGACTTACTCTGTTGACTTGTCCCCCAGTCCCCACTTTCTTTCCTTTTTCAACCAATAGATCGGGTTTATATTGAGTTTGTACTGCATTTCCCTTTATTTCCCTATTAGACCTAGCTAGAGACCAGTTGGATAGCCAGTCTCTGCTACTTTTTGCCCCCATTATTTCCTCTTTCGACCAAGTCCTAGATTCAGGTAACAAATCTTCCCCCACCCCACCCCCTTTCTTCCTTGTTTGAACCAAGTAGTAGTAGATTCGAGTGCATGAACTAGTTTTACCTCTTAACCGTAAAAAATTAGGTGGTTTTCGAACAGCCGATCAATCCTATCTATGAGGGGGGCTGAGAAATAGTAAAAGATACAAATGCAGCAACGTCAGGAGCTCGAGAATTAGAGCAAGGCCGGTTTCGAAGGAAGTTATACCTGATGGTCGCCGGGATGTCGCTAGGTGGGTGACGGGAGGCCGGATCTACCCACACTACGGCAGCAAGGAAGAAGGGGTCGGAGGCCCTCCCTTGCCAGCGGTGCTTGGGAGAGAATGACAAGGCAGGCTGATCGGGACGCGCCAGCAGTGGGTAAGAGCCGTCGCCGAGGATGACCGCATGAATGTTGCACCTTCTCACCTTCCCCGGCGGAGAGGATCCGGCTGGATCTGTGACCAGCGGTGAGCAGAGAGAGAGAGAGAGAGGGAGAGAGAGAGAGTGAGTGAGAGAGAGAGAGAGAGAGTGGCCACCGCTGTCGTGTTTAGATCTGGAGAGGACGAGACAGTGTGAAGACAACAACACTAGCAAGCAAGCGCAGAGGCTCCTGCCTATATAGTGGAGTACTAGTTTTCTTTTGTCTACCGGAGCCGGCTTGACCTCGTCAATGACTGTTGAGAAGTCTTCATGCATGTGCCCCGGAGGCGCAGTTCTCGTCATTTTGATCTGAAGCACCGGACTATAACATATAACACGAAAAAATGCCACATGACAAGAAATCATAACCTCACTGCCCAAAGGAGACAACATGAATCCCGACGGACAAACTAGACGAGGAACAAAGCTCACATTAAAGATAAACTCGTAGAAAAGGGGTCCGTCGATAGATGTCCTAATTAACATATCCGGCTTGACCTAGATGGCAGCCGAGTAGTCTTCGTGCATGTGCCCCAATGACTAGCCCAACTCAGTTGTCGCTATTTAACCCTTGAAGTGATCCGAAGCACATGACACCTAATTTTGCGAGAAGACAAGAAACCTTTTTTTAGATTTCTCACCAGAACTACAACCCTGTACAACACAACCTACACGATATGTAGACGATAGCCAATCCAAGCGTGTCTGTTGGAGGCTGGTCACATGCATGGACGAACTGATCTTCCATGTCTTGCAGGGATCGTCCAGGCACCAACGTAGTACGACACTTCTCTAGTACAATCGCTCGTCTCCCTCTTCTATTAAGTCACCCGACTTGCGGGGCCGGGGAGTGTGCCTATGGTCGGTTCTCAATTGCGGTCCCACATGTGTGTGCAAACGCAATATGACACGCGTTCCATTCGTAGAGCAGCGTGCCAGACCGACCGACCGTCTGGGATGCGACGCGAACGCGACGGGCGTGCTCTATATTCCGTACATGTGTACCACCATTTTCTAGAGGCTTTGCTCCATGGTGCAATCCATGGATACAAAATTAGTATACTGTACTATTTAAAAGTCGAGGGCGGGGCTTTTCCTGTGCGGTAGGAAGGGCAGTGCCACCTAGTCGGTTCGACAGAGATGCGAGAAGATGAGGGAGTAGGCTGCTGCAAACGTAGGGCTGTGTGATTTGACAGCGAGTTACTGCCGGATAGGTGGGGCCCTGTGATTTGAATTTCCATTATCATTTTAACTGCAGCGCTACGACCGGCGTGAGTCTCCCGATTTTTGGCACTAAACTAGTGTCAAAAACGTTCTTATATTATGGGACGGAGGGAGTACGAAGAAAGAGATACAGAGAAGTAAAAAAATAAATACACTTATAGCCAACCTTATAGCTAACCTTGTTGTAGTATGAGTGACTAAGTGATGACTATGTATGACATGCCAACATCAGATAGCCTAACACACCGTGTTAAATCTCCAAGGGCGCGATCGCGCGAGCGACGCAACGGTCATGGTAGGCGCGACCATGATATGGGCTGCTGGCAGCCCTTGGATCTAAGATCGAACGGTCGCATGCTAAGTTGCTGAACATTTGCAGAATAACCCTCCAGGATAGGATATTCACCCATAGGTCTAGAATCACGCCATGCAACCGTTCGATCTCAGATCCAAGGGCTCTCAAAAGCCTGCATCATGGGAGAATGGAAAGCCCCTACCCTGCCATTCGCACGCTGGCAGTTCACTCCTACTCATCCCCACACGTCCTTTAATATTACGGCGGTTCACTCCTAGTCGTCCCATCCTTTCACATTACGGCAGTTCCACTAATCCCAACCCTCCTCCCAAATCCATGGCGTCCCAAATCTCCATGATCGGCGGTGAGTACAAGGTTAGAACCATCACCGGCGATGAGTTCAATGTCATCTACACCCGTTCTTTCGCGACGGTGAAAGGATGCCTTTCTCGCTTCAGACGCATGTTTGAAAACTCAGATGATGACTGGGTCGCTAGGCTAGATGTTGAGTACACCACAGTCCTGGGACGAGAGAAGGATCTAATGGAGGAAGAGAGGAAGAAGCCCGTCGTGATCCAGGTTTGCATGCATGACTTATGCTTGGTCTACCACATATGCCATGCCGACGTTGAATGCCTGGATTTTGAGAACTTCATCCAGAGCAACCTAGTCAAATTCGTTACTGTAGACTTTAGGAACGACAAGGATGTCCTGGGTCGGATAGGCCTCGTTGTAGGCAACCCCTTCGACCTCCAGAAGAATCGGTTGCTGCCCTCCAGTGTCCAGCCTTCAATGCTGACCCTGGCAGGAGCCATGGTTCATCCTTCGTACGGTAAACTGGAGAAACCTCAATACACATTTCATCGTCATGCATGGCAGCGGAATGTACTAGATATAGACCACATCCACTACACTGTAATGGATGGCTACCTTTGTTTCAATATCTACAAGGGTTGGATGAAGAGCAAGAGCCAAGTGTGCAGTTCAAGTAAAGAAGTAGTATCGGCCAAGAGGAAGAGGGACAAGGACGAAGTCGAGGACGTGGACGAGGACTCCAAGTGAGCAAGGTGGCAGTGTCGTTGCTCATGGTGGTTCTAATGAAGTGTCTACCGGATTAGTTGCATAGTTTAATTTTAGGTGTGCTTAGTTTAATTTGAGGGGTGTGTTATGCTGAGCCCCCAGCGGAACTATGTTATGTTTCTTCTCGTTACTTTAACTCTTCAGTATGTACATACTACTAGTATTTCTTTAATAGAATTTAGCACCCCATTTAAGCACGTACTTGCTTTTTTAATAGTACTATATGCATCATTTGGCGACGAGAACTCTCTATATGTACCACCTTTTTTTATGATATGGTATCAAAATTGGTATGCTGAGCGCTCTCTATATATACCGTAGCATTTATTATGATATGGTACCATGATATGATACTCAACTCTCACTTTCTTCATTTAATTCTACGACACCTCATCAAAATTGCCTAGTTGGCATTCATGATACTAACTATGATACTAACATTACAACCAGCCTTAGCAAATAAACATTAAGTTTTCTCGTTTTCCACTCCACCTTGGTCACCTAGACGGAGGGAGTATACTGTAGTACTATTTAAAAGTCGAGGGCGAGGCTTTTCCTACGCGGTAGGCGGGGCAGTTTCGCCTAGTCAGTTCTACAGAGACGCGAGAAGATGAGGGAGTAGGCTGCTGCAAACGTAGGGCTGTGTGATTTGACAGCGAGTTACTGCTGGACAGGTGGGGCCCAGTGATTTCACTTGCCATTATAATTTTAACTGCGGCGCTATGACCGGCATGAGTCTCCCGATTCCTGACCACCTCCATACAGGTGCCTCTCCCAATTCTCCACCATGTAGTACAGGCTGGCTCTTGCATGAGAGCCCACTTCTCCACTTTTTCCTTGCCTCTTTCCTCCACATATGCAAAAATGCCATGTAAAGCGGGCTTATAGCCCACTATTGTACTACTTACTTGCGCCTACAGGTGGTAAGCTTGCCACATAGGCATAAAGTCTTATGTGGCAAGTTTGGTGACCCAAGGAAGAAACGGTGCTAAGCGCTTGTACCTAGGTGAAAAGAAAATTTTGAGTCTATAGCTAATTAAATGAAGCAAACTTAGCAACAAAAAATTAATAAGCACCTATGCATTGGGCACTTGATTGCTAAGCCATTTAATGCCCTTAGCACCTCATCTAAGTACCATTTCATTGGAAGAGGTCACTCCTTGGCAAATGCAATAAATACTACTCCCTCTGTCCCATAATATAAGAATGTTTTTTGCACTACACTAGTGTCAAAAACGTTCTTATATTATGGGACGGAGGGAGTACGAAGAAAGAGATAGAGAGAAGTAAAATAAATAAACACACTTATAGCTAACCTTATAGCTAGCCTTGTTGTAGTATGAGTGACTAAGTGATCACTATGTATGACATGCCAACATTAGATAGCCTAACTCATCGTGTTAAATCTCCAAGGGCGCGACCGCGCGAGCGACGCGACAGTCGTGGTAGCCGCGGCCATGATACGGGCTGCTGGCAGCTCTTCGATCTGAGATCAAACGGTCGCATGCTAAGTTGCTGAAAATTTGCAGAATAACCCTCCAGGATAGGATATTCACCCATAGGTCTAGAATCATGCCATGCAACCGTTCGATCTCAAATCCAAGGGCTCTCGTAAGCCCGTATCATGGGAGAATGGAAAGCCACTACCCTGCCATTCGCATGCTGGTAGTTCGCTCCTACTCGTCCCCGCACGTCCTTTAATGTTATGGCGGGTTGCTCCTAGTCGTACCGTCCTTTCACATTACGGCAGTTCCACTAATCCTAACCCCCCTCCCAAATCCATGGCGTCCCAAATCTCCATGATCAGCGACGAGTACAAGGTTAGAACCATCACCGACGATGATTTCGATGTCATCTACACCCGTTCTTCCGCCACGGTGAAAGGATGCCTTTTTCACTTCAGACGTATGTTCGAAAACTCATATGATGAGTGGGTCGCTGGGCTAGATGTTGAGTACACCACAGACCTGGGACGAGAGAAGGATCTTAAGGAGGAAGAGAGGAAGAAGCCCGCCGTGATCCAGGTTTGCGTGCATGACTTATGCTTGGTCTACCACATATGCCATGCCGACGTTGAATGCCTGGATTTTAAGAACTTTCTCCAGAGCAACCTAGTCAAATTCGTTACTGTAGACTTTAGGAACGACAAGGATGTCCTGGGTCAGATAGGCCTCGTTGTAGGCAACCCCTTCGACCTCCAGAAGAATTGGCTGTTGCCCTCCAGTGTCCAGCCTTCAATGCTGACCCTGGCAGGAGCCATGGTTCATCCTTCGTATGGTAAACTGGAGAAACCTCAATACACGTTTCATCGTTATGCATGCCAACGGAATGTACTATATATAGACCACATCCACTACACTGCAATGGATGGCTACCTTTGTTTCAATATCTACAAGGGTTGGATGAAGAGCAAGAGCCAAGTGTGCGGTTCAAGCAAAGAAGTATCGGCCAAGAGGAAGAGGGACAAGGACGAAGTCGAGGACTCCGAGTAAGGTGGCTGTGTTGTTGCTCATGGTGGTTCTAATGCAGTGTCTAGCGGATTAGATGCATAGTTTAATTTTAGGTGTGCTTAGTTTAATTTGAGCGGTGTGTTGTGCTGAGCCCCCAGCAGAACTATGTTATGTTTCTTCTCGTTAATTTAACTCTTCAGTACGTACATACTAGTATTTCTTACATTTCATCTTTTAGTTGATATAGTACTACCACTTGTTTCTTCACATTATATACATACAATATATATGGCCAACATCATATAGCCAGCAGTTTAGTTGTCAAAGAATTTCAGGGTGCTTAGTTTTGTCAAAAAATTCCAGGATGCTCAGTTTTATTTGAGGGGTGGGTTGTGCTGGACACCATTACTGTGACTAGCCTTTTTAATAGTACTATATGCATAATTTGGCGACGAGCGCTCTCTATATGTACCACCTTTTTTTAAGGACATGGCTAGGTAGCACCCATTGGCTCATTGGATGTCTGGGGCACACACCCAAAAAAGGAAAGTGGGGAAACCCCTGAATAGCTGGCGGAACAGAAAAGGAAGGCCCAGTCCTCCCTCCTAGACATGGTCGACAGCGTACCTCCTGTGTTCATAACTGCTCCTCCACACCTGCCCATCTCCTCCCCGACTACAGCGTGCTTATTACACCAGAACCGTGTCTAGCCTGCCTTTCCCCTCCTTCCTGCACTTCCATTTTCTCCAACTGGTGATCTGCTGCAAAAAACCTCTATGGATCTGCATCTTGAAGGTTTTTGAAAACCTAAAACTAGCGGCAGCAGTGTCGTCACGCCCCGCCCCCACCCCCGAGTTCTGTGCACCTCCTCTATAGCGAAAGCACTGGGCCCTGAAGAGGTGAGTTCTTCCTTCCTCCGCCCTGCAAAACATGGATATGTTTTTAGGCAACTTAGTGGCTATTTCTAGGCAAAAGTAACGCGCACAGTGGCGATTTGTTCCGCTCCTGGTGAGGTTATTAACATGGGTGTTCCTAGAACCTTGGTGGGCAGTTTATACTTATCCACAAATCCCCTTGATATGTATGAATGCGATGCACCAGTATAAAAAAGAACGAGTGCAGTAAATGACTTAACCAAAAACTTACCTATTACTGCATCTGGTTGGGCTTCAACCTCCTCCACGTTAATGTGGTTCACCTGTCCCCTATTGAAAGGGTTTGGCTTCTTCCCCAAGCTTCCATTGCCATTTCCGTTCTGTCCTTTGGGACATTCATTGACGTAATGTCTGGTCTTCTGACATTTGAAGCAAGTGACTTGGCTCAAATCTTTCTTAGCTGGGGTTGATGGGTTGGTACATTTCTGTCCGTTGCTTCCTCCATTCCCATTACCATTCTTGGGACCATTGTGATTATGCGAACTACCTCCTCCATGGGTATGCTAAAATTGTCCTCCTGACTTAAGGGTAAAACGTGGCTTCTGCTGAGCTCAAGAATTGTACTTCCCTTGTCCATACTTCCTCTTGCGGTTCTCAATCTGCTGCTGCTTCCCTTCAATCATAAGAGCACAATCTACCAACTCCTGGTAGTTGTTGAAACTTGCTACCATCAACTGCATGCTCAGCTCATCATTCAGTCCTTCCAGAAACTTCTCCTGCTTAGCTGCATCCGTAGCAACGTCATCTGGGGCATAACGTGCTAACTTACTAAAGTCATCCACATATTGGCCAACTGTCCTTCCTCCTTGGCGTAAGTTGCGAAACTCACGCTTCTTCATGGCCATTGCTCCTGCTGAAAGATGGGCAGTACGGAAAGCCTGCTGGAACTGATCCCATGTGACAGTGTCTAAAGGATAGGTGGCTGTGAAATTCTCCCACCATGATGCTGCGGGTCCATCAAGCTGATGTGCGGCAAATCGCACCTTCTCCGCATCTGTGCATCCTGCGGTGGTCAACTCCCTGGCTGTCTTGCATAGCCAATCATCTGCAACAATCGGCTTGGTGCTACTGGAAAACACCGGCGGATTCAGCCTAAGGAAACGGGTTAAGTGATCAACAGGTGGTGGTGGTGGTGGGTTGTTGTTGTTGTTGTTGTTGTTGTTGTTCCCCTGATTTTGATTCTGAACTAACAACTGCATCAGGGCATTCTGCTGCTGGATCAACTGAGTGAGCTCCGGTGGGAAATAAAATCCGTTGTCACGTCTCGGAGGCATCTGAGGGTTTAGAAAAAGATGAGAATACAGAATAGAATGAGGTCTAGAGGGAAAACACTACCCATATGCACATGAGACAAGTTGCAATCAAAATCACTTCAATCAATTCAAACAAGGGCATACAACGGTCTAACTATCGTTACAAAAGTGCTCGGACTATACTAGATACATGGGGGAACACTACTACTGTTATGGTGGTCGACTAGAAAAACTGCTCCGATGAAGACTCCATGATATCTGCTCCAGCTTCATCAACATAATCATCATCACTATCATCTGGGTCCGAGCCGGTGTCGCCAATGTTGATGTAGTTCGCTGGACATGTGAAATCTTCATCTTCTCCTTCTGTCGCGGGGAATCCCATAAATACTTTCAGCTTCTTCTTCAGATCATCGCTCTTCTCCACTAGTGTTGCTATTTCCTCCTCATATCCATCGCATGTTCATTTGAGTTCTTCCTCCAGTTTCATGATCTTGGTCATGGCCTTCTTCAGATCTATCATGCCTGCGCACATTTGGTTCTCCTGGCGTCGAATGTGCTGGTTTAACTCTTGGATGAAAGCTGAAATTGATCTATCCTTCCTGGTGCTAATCATCTCCCATTGTTCATCCCTGCGCCCACAAATCTGGTAGATAGTATCCTTAAGCTCCTTGTGGTAAACTTCTCCAATACGGCCCATGGTGATTTGGGCTGCCATGCTCTTTCCTAGACTCCAGGTTGGTGCATCAAAGGAAAACTCTATGGGTTCAGTGATGGGCATGAACGTCCTTCCGGGAACTTGAACTTGAATCATCCAGCGCTCCTCTTCCGGTAAAGTGGCGTTGTAGGTCCCGGTGAAGCTTGGTACTCCGATGTTCAGGTACTTGGTGACTTCCTTCAGGTGTCGTCCAAAGGGTGTATCTTCATTCAGTTGCATGAACTTGTTCCTTGCATCCGCCATCCTAAAAGAGAGTAGAAAAGATGAGGAGTCAGAATGAGAAGAGAGAGTAGTGATCTAGGGCTTTGGCTTAGTGGTCGTGTCCTACAGTCAGTGTGTGCTCTGATACCATCTTGTAGCGACCAGACCTCAAACAGTCTGATCTCTGTGCATCAGTGTCATCCCTGGATTAGTAATGCTGACACGCACAATACTTGAAGGTTTTATAATAGAGTGGCAATCACACACTTATTACATCAAATGTCTCAAAAGAGAGCTTAATACAATAAATATGGCTTAAGGCCATCTAATAACGATAACAGCGGAAGGCTTGGAAGATAAGTGAGTCCATTAACTCCAACGGCATCGCTGAGTATAGGACCACGATCCTAAAGCATCTTACTCGTTGTCTGAAAAGTCTGCAACATGAATGTTACAACCCGAAAATGGGTCAGCACATGGAATATGCTGGCAATGTAACACATAGAGAGTAATGAAAATGATAAAGCTATACTACATGCATATATGGCTGGTGGAAAGCTCTATGGTTATAGTTTTTGCATAAAGCCATTGTTTCCCTACTGCAAAGGAATAGATTTATTTAACTATCATGGTAGTTGTTAAACATTGAGAATGGTTGACAGCATTCTCAATCCCAATTAAGCATCATCAATAAAACCCAACAATATTAATTAAAGTAACATGATGAGATTCACATGATAATCCAAGTACTAGATACTCAAAACATCCATAACCGGGGACACGACTAATCATGGTTAGTTTATACACTCTACAGAGGTTGTGCACTTTTCCCCACAAGACTCGATCTCCTCCGTTGATTTTCTCGCACTGCATGGTGTTTGAGAAACGGATGACCGAGACATAGTCTTTCAGAAGCGCTAGCACCTTACGATGGGTAGACCTGTACATCTACTTTCCCCTACATCTGCTAGTCTACCACTGTAAGAGTTCGCACGACTTAATCAACTATGCTAGAGCCCATAATAGCATGTGGCTGCACACAGAAGTTTCTAGCATGAATAATCTTATGATCCCTTTGAGCCTGGGTGGCTGTCCAAAAACAAACAGGCAATCCTGGAATACCCAAGTGCCTCAATCCACCCAGATGTGTATTGAAGTTGCCACCTTAAATAAACCATTAATTAACAATCTCACATCTGTCATGGATACACTCACCCAATCCACGTCTACTAGCATAGCATGTCATAATAAGCAAACGTAGAACTAACTCCCAGGGGTCTGATAATAAAACTGGTAATTGGTACTACCTCATCTACTTCCCAAAACCCACATATTAATCAGATCCTAATCATGCAATTGTTTGAGGATTGATCTAATGCATAAAAACTGGGTAGTAAAGAGATATGATCAAAGTGTTACTTGCCTTGCTGATGATCCGTGAAACCTAGGGATTCGAAGTAGCAAGCGGCGCAATCCGGGTACTCTACCGCAAGCAAACAAACAAACAAGCCTACAATAAGTACTCATCTAATGTACTAGTAAAACTCAAATAAGAGATCTAACCAGAAAGTTCAACTTAAGAACTCCGGTTGGCAAAAAGAATCAAACCAAACAAAGCAACGAAGATCAAACTGCGAAAGAAACAAACTTCGTTTACTAATCTGAACCTAAGTCAAATTTTAAAGAAGTAAAAACTTGTTTGAGTAGATTATTCGGAAAGAGGGTTTTGAGACGAAACTCTAGGCGCTTGAATCGCCTGATTCCGATAAACGAGCGAAAAGTTATACCAAAACGAAAATCAGATCAGAAATCACGATCAGAAAATCGCGGAATAAATCCAAGAAAAAGAAAAACGACGAATAGATTAACGAACGAACGTTCGTTATCTGGATCTAAACGATGAACGCGTTCGTTTAAAATGAACGAACGAGCGAACGCTCGCCAATTAACCTAAATCGAAAAAAACCTATCTAATAAAAAAACAGATCTAAAAAAACCAATGAAAAACCGATGGAAAAACCGAACGGTTTTTTCTAAAAAAAGACCGGCGGCGGCGGTGGTCAACCTCGGCGGCGGCGGAGTGGATTAGGGTTAGGGTTTGGGCGCGGGTGGCGGCGGCTGGGCTGGGGCGCTATTTAAAGACCTCGGCCAGGCGGAGTCCTGGCCGGTTACGGCCCAAGGTCGGTTCAGACTTTTTTTAAATAATTTTCACACAGAAAAACAAACGAAGGAAATACTAAACGGACACCAAAAATCCTGAAATAAATTTTCCCTGACTTCTAAATTCAAGCCGGACAAGATGAACATTTATTTGGGGCCTAAATGCAATTTCGAAAAACGCACATTTTTCCTAAATTCAAATAAAATAGCAATAAAATCCAAAATAAAATCTTATTTGATTTTTTTATTAAATCCTCAATATTTCTATATTTTGGGAAAGCCATTTTATTCCCTCTCTCATATTTTTGTAATTGAAATAATTGAAGATAAAATAAATAAAATCAATTGATCCTATTTCAAAAATTTGAGAAAACTCAAATATGAAATTTACAAAATCCCCAACTCTCTCCGTGGGTCCTTGAGTTGCTTCAAATTTCTAGGATCAAACCTGAAATGCAATAAAATATGATATGCAATGATGATCTATGTATAACATTCCAAATTGAATATTTGGGATGTTACAAGGTTCTACTTGGTACTTTATTGAAACAAAAGCTATAAAACATGATTACTACAGTAGCATAATCATGTGGACGCACAAAAACAGTAAGGGTAAATATTGGGTTGTCTCCCAACAAGCTTTTTTCTTTAATGCCTTTCTAGCTAGGCATGATGATGGCAATGATGCTCACATAAAAGATAAGAATTGGAACATAAAGGGAGCATCATGAAGCATATGACTAGCACATTTAAGCCTAACCCACTTCCTATGCATAGGGATTTTGTGAGCAAACAACTTAAGGGAACAATAATCAACTAGCATAGGAAGGCAAAACAAGCATAGCTTCAAAACTTTAAGCACATAGAGAGGAAACTTGATATTATTGCAATTCCTACAAGCATATGTTCCTCCCTCATAATAATTTTCAGTAGCATCATGAATGAATTCAACAATATAACCAGCACCTAAAGCATTGTTTTCATGATCTACAAGCATAGAATTTTTACTACTCTCCACATATGCAAATTTCTTCTCATGAATAATAGTGGGAGAAAACTCAACAAAATAACTATCATGTGAGGCATAATCCAATTTAAAACTAAAATCATGATGACAAGTTTCATGGATATCATTATTCTTAATAGCATACAAGTCATCACAATAATCATCATAGATAGCAACTTTGTTCTCATAATCAATTGGAACCTCTTCCGAAATAGTGGAATCATCACTAAATAAAGTTGACACTCTTCCAAATCCACTTTGATGTTCATCACAATAAGATTCAACATCCTCCAAAATAGTGGGATCACTACTTCCTAAAGTTGACACTCTTCCAAACCCACTTTCATCAATATAATCATCATAAATAGGAGGCATGCTTTCATCATAATAAATATTCTCATCAAAACTTGGGGGACAAAAAATATCATAATCATCAAACATAGCTTCCCCAAGATTGTGGCTTTGCATATAATTAGCATCATGGATATTCAAGGAATTCATACTAACAACATTGCAATCATGCTCATCACACAAAGATCTAGTACCAAACATTCTATAGATTTCTTCTTCTAGCACTTGAGCACAATTTTCCTTTTCATCAAACTCACGAAAGATATTAAAAAGACGAAGCGTATGAGACAAACTTAACTCAATTTTTTTAGTTTTCTTTTATAAACTAAACTAGTGATAAAACAAGAAACAAAAAGATTCGATTGCAAGATATAAAGATATACCTTCAAGCGCTAACCTCCCCGGCAATGGCGCCAGAAAAGAGCTTGATGTCTACTATGCAACCTTCTTCTTGTAGACGTTGTTGGGCCTGCAAGTGCACAGGTTTGTAGGACAGTAGCAAATTTCCCTTAAGTGGATGACCTAAGGTTTATCAATCCGTAGGAGGCGTAGGATGAAGATGGTCTCTCTCAAACAACCCTGCAACCAAATAACGAAGAGTCTCTTGTGTCCCCAACACACCCAATACAATGGTAAATTGTATAGGTGCACTAGTTCGGCGAAGAGATGAAGATACAAGTGCAATATGGATGGTAGATAAAGGTTTTTGTCATATGAAATAATAAAAACAACAAGGTAACAAGTGGTAAAAGTGAGCGTAAACGGTATTGCAATGATAGGAAACAAGGATATGGTTCATACTTTCACTAGTGCAAGTTCTCTCAACAATAATAACATAGATAGATCATATAACAATCCCTCAACGTGCAACAAAGAGTCACTCCAAAGACACTAATAGCGGAGAACAAATGAAGAGATTATGGTAGGGTACGAAACCACCTCAAAGTTATTCTTTCGGATCAATCTATTCAAGAGTTCGTACTAGAATAACACCTTAAGACACAAATCAACCAAAACCCTAATGTCACCTAGATACTCCATTGTCACCTCAAGTATCCGTGGGCATGATTATACGATATGCATCACACAATCTCAGATTCATCTATTCAACCAACACAAAGTACTTCAAAGAGTGCCCCAAACTTTCTACCGGAGAGTCAAGAACGTGTGCCAACCCCTATGCATAGGTTCATGGGCGGAACCCGCAAGTTGGTCACTAAAACATACATCAAGAGGCACATGATATCCCATTGTCACCACAGATAAGCACGGCAAGACATACATCAAGTGTTCTCATAAAAGACTCAATCCAATAAGATAACTTCAAAGGGGAAACTCGATTCATCACAAGAGAGTAGAGGGGGAGAAAAATCATAAGATCCAACTACAATAGAAAAGCTCGGGATACATCGAGATTGTGCCATAGAGGGAACACAAGAGAGAACACGAGAGAGAGAGAGAGAGAGATAAAACACATAGCTACTGGTACATACCCTTAGCCTCGAGGGTGAACTACTCCCTCCTCGTCATGGAGAGCGCCGGGATGATGAAGATGGCCACCGGTGAAGGATCCCCCTCTGGCAGGGTGCCGGGAAGGGCTCCCGAGAGGTTTTTGGTGGCTACAGAGGCTTGCGGCGGCGGAACTCCCCATATATCTTGTTATTCGATGGTTTTAGGGTACGAGGGAATATATAGGCGAAAGAAGTCGGTCGGGGGGTGCTCGAGGAGTCCACGAGACAGGGGGCCGCACCCTATAGGGGAAGGGGGGCGCCCCCTATCTCCTGGGCTCCTCAGGGATCTTCTCACTTGATCTCCAAGCCTCCAGGATGATGTTCTTCCAAAAAATCACGATGCCAAAGGTTTCATTCCGTTTGGACTCCGCTTGATATTCCTTTTCTTCGAAATACTCAAACAGGCAATAAAACAGCAATATGGGTTGGGCCTCCGATTAATAGGTTAGTCCCAAAAGTAATATAAAAGTGTATAATAAAGCCCATAATCATTCAAAACACATAGTAATATAGCATGAATGCTTCATTAATTATAGATAAGTTCGAGACGTATCAATCAACGGTTGGGGGTGGGGGCTACTTCGTGGCGGTGCTTGGGGACGAGAAGGTGGCCTAATGGAGGAGTTGACCAATTCGGCAGTGGTGGCGTGCGGCTGCGGCAGTGGGAGGCGGTGATGGTGCCTGGTCGCAGCAGTGAGAAGAGGTGTTGGCTACGGAGGCGTGCAAGTGGAGGTGGTGGCGATGGGCACGGGCCGAGGCGGCGGCGGGGAGCGGGGAGCGGGGCTGCGACGGAGAAAGGGGAAGGGAGTGGGTTGGTGGACGGGGAGATAGTGGGCTTGAAGGGTTTGAGATGTGGGTTCCGAAAAGAATTCATCTGCGCGTCGTGATCTCGCACGCGAGGAGATCTGACGGCCAGCGAAGGTGTGTGTGCCGGAAACGTCTAACAAGCACAACTGCACTTTTTAGGTTTTAGGTTTTTTTAATTTCAAGTTTTGCTCCATGGGGCAATCCATTGATACTACTACTATACAAAAGTATACATTTTTTAAAAGGCTAGAGGGCGGGGCAGTCTAGCTTGGTCAGTTTCACGAGAGGCGAGGGCCTTTGTGATTTGACGCTCATTACTGCTGGAAGGCGGGGCCTTGTGATTTGACTGCTTGTATAAATGTACCGACAACCTGAGAAGGAGCAAAGAACCGTGCAGTATACTCAAGTTTTCCACTGGAGTAGTACTACGACGGAGGAGCACGAAACATGGCAGCCCAGTGCCATATGGTGATAAAAATGATCTAATTTGCTAGTCATCTCATTGTTAGCGTTGTTGTATTCATTCCCTCAAAAAAAGCATTGTTCTATTCATGCCTCGCAGAGAACATGAGACGTGCGGCGAAACACCCGAAGCAAAAGATGAAACACAAGAGCAAAAGAAGAAGGAAGATTATCACCCCAAATGATCTAATTCACCGTGGAGTCGTAATTGCTTCTTCATCGCCTCCACGACCTCCATCTCCTTGCGTGTCTCCTCCGCCATCTTCTTCATTCTGTCCATGACTCGGGATTTCTCGACGCGACCCTTCATCATCTGTTCCATGGTCGCATTACGTACCTTGACAGCATCCGGGTGCTCGATGCGGAGCTTTGCCAACTCCTCCATCTGTTCCATGACGACGGCCTGCATCATCTTCATCGAGGAACTACTATTCTCATGCAGCTTCTTCCAGCCGGTGTTCTTCTCCTTCAACAGGTCGAGCTCGTGGCAGAGCTTCGCCTTGTCCTCCTGAAGTTGTAGGATTTCGCTGATCGCCTTCTTCTTGGAGGCAATGCTCTTCTTCAGCAGCATCACCAAGCCGGTGGTCAACACCCTCTGCTTATTGAGCTCAGCGGGCATGTCGCCGAGGCTCTCCTTCAGCAGCTCTACCAATCCTTGGATGAACTCCTTCTGCTTATTGAGGTGCTTATTGAGCTGATCGGGCATGCCATCGTGGGATAATGACTCCAGCGCTACTGGCCCGGCATGTTCCCCTCCGCGGCTAGCATGCTCCTGGGTGCCATCGCCTGCCCGTGAGAGATCTTTCGAGGTCTCTGCGTGGTGGCGAGCCCTCTTTTTTTCCTGCAGCCTTGGTTGCCGCTCCCTTGTTACGAGTAGTTCTCGACCTAGAGCTCTGCTCACCGGCCGTGGCAAGGACAGACGAAGAAGAAGCACTTATGAGGAGGAAAGGTAGAGTAATTTTCGGTTAGGTAGTTCCCCTTTTTATAACCTAAGTACTAGCACTAGTACTAATACCTGCATAGCGGGAACACATTCAGGTTTGGTACGTACTAGTAGGTGTGAGTAGGCTTTCGAATGGGATGGGAACAAGGTAAAGATTAATTGATGGTTTTGGTTTTGAGGCCCGAAACGGCTCCCGATGAGTTTGGTGGAACATAAATTTCAAGTAGACTACACTGCTCAAATGCGTAAATATTATGTTACTGTCAAAAATTGGCACAAAATATGAAGTAGACCAATGGAAGTACTACTAGAAACCCATGATTTAACTACTCGCATGGGCGCAATGGAGTAGTAATGTCTTTCTTCCGCCCTCACATCCACTCAATTTGCATGCGCTGTATTAATTGACCATCAATGAAGTGAACGACTTTACACGCGTCAAATTATCACATGGGTGGATCTTGGTACAAAATTGCATCCGCCCGTGTACCCGCGTGTGCGTGCGTGGCGTGCGTGCACATCTTCGCTTCGTGCATGTACTGACAGTATGGCTCTGGGAGGACGAGTACATTCTTTTGGAACCAGCATCACGTCACTGTGATCAATCCACACAAGGAAGTCGCGACAACGCCTCCACGTGTTCCACGTGGCTTCATGAACTGTAAGAGAGACACTGTGTAGCTTGCCATTGGAATTCTAATTTACGTGTTTTGCACATACTCGAAGTACTAGTAATTAAGGTACACATGCATTGCACGCATCCGATTTTGCAACCAAATTATGAATAAATACCACACTATAGCATGTAAGCTCTGAGTCATATATGCCTGATGTAGACCTTCATTTAATTCTTACAGTTCATCTCATTCAAAATCAATTAGTTTTTATAAAAAAGCTAGGGCCTCTTGGATTTGTAGGATTTCCAAAAAGCGGGAATAGGAAAAACATGGGATTATAGTGGAATGTCATCTTGAATCCAACAGGAATATACGAGTGTTTGATTGTGCATAGAAAAAACGCAGAATTATTTCAAAGAGGTTTGACTGGATGGGATGTTTCCTATGAAATCTAGTGCAAATGAATCATATGGAAAAATTCCTATGGTTTACAATCCTACGAATCAAACAACCAAGATAGGAAAAATTCCTAAGGATTAGAATCCTCAAAATTCCTTTTAGAATCCTTTGAATCAAAGAAGCCCTTAATCTATTTTATGATTCATGGAATTGTGTGTTGTAAAGCATGAAGTAAAAACAAATAATGGCAATTAAACTAGAATTTTTTTTGCGTAGTTATGATACAGAAGATTCTAGAACAAAAGAGAACCACTGTTGTTTTCAAGTTTGTGCATTA
>NC_041385.1:726938213-726954140 GCF_002162155.2 Triticum dicoccoides
AGACTATGAAGGAGTGCACAAGTGCGAGATCGATATTTAGAGAGAGGGGGCGAGAACGTGCGTTGTTGCACACAGTGGCGGAGACATGAAAAATAAATGAGCTAGGGAGCCAAGCATTGCTAATCCTTTATGAGGAGGGTCAATTCATGAACTTAAACCATTTTTAGCAGCAATTGTCTAATGATCACATTCATATTAGCCTCGATATATAGTGATGTTAGGGGGGGGGATGGCCCTTGCTGCCCCCTATCTTCGCCATTGTGCGCGCGTCTGAGAGATGAAGCGGAAGGCATGGATGATGAGAGGGGGACGTTGGATATATAATTAATGTGGGTGTATTAGCTATATATGTTAATCCTATATAGAGAGGTATAGATTGACGATGTGGACGTGGGAAAGAGGGTGACACCTCACTGGATATATCGATTGATCGGTTTGTGTGGAAAACTATGAAAAACCTAGCTATATACGCACATACATAGAGGAACATCGATCGTTGTGCATGCACGCGTGAGATATAAAGAATGCCCGATATGATGGAGAGGGGGATGTGTGTGGGTGTGTGCCTTCATGGGAGACCGACCTGAAGAAAAAGATTGCATGTTTGTGATGGATAATGCTGACTGGTAGTGTGTGTGCATGCATGCACGAGAGAAAGTTAGTGGTACAATTATAAAGAGAAGATGAGTGTGTGGGTGTAAAAGACTAGGTGAGGTCATAATCAATGTAAAGTTGAATTCAAATGTTTGAATAAGTGTCAGGGAAACTGATCCACGAACACCTATGGGGCCGGCGGACCGAGCACCTTTCAGTTTGGCGGGGGGCGGAGATCGCACGAAGAGCGGATCGAGGCAAAACACATGAGCAGTTTACCCAGCTTCGGAGCTCTCCGGAGAGATAACACTCCTACTGCTGCTTGTCTAGTTGTATTATCTGGTGTTCTTGCTCTCGAGCGAGAGTGTGTGATGTTTCCTGTGCTACGAATGAATCGAAGCCGATTGTCTGAGGCTCCGAACCGAACCCGAACCCCACCCTACGTTGCGCATGGGCCTCCTTTTATACGCTAAAGGGGTCACCGACAGGTGGCAACGTAGAGGAGGGTAAAAACGTAAAAAGCGAGGTAGTTGGTACAGTTGCTTGTACAGTGCACCCTACCTAACCCTGACGGCAGGGGACAAGGGCATTAAATGCCCGTCTGAGTCGCCCGAACAGTGCAGAAAAGGACCGTTAGGGGCGCCACCGTCCGCCATGATGGCGATCTTGTCAGCTTCGCATGCCACTGCGCACGACTGGCTGCACGGCCTCCCGCCACGCGCGCCCGGAGAGGCCCCCAGAGCGACACGTTGGTGGATGCGCTGGAGCATGGGCGCAGAGTGGCCGCCTGCCGCGGCAAGCGCCTTGCCGCTGTTGTTATCTTGCTGGGTCCAGAAGCTCGTCGCCCACCGGGCCCCGGGGTACCTTGTTTAGCCTTCCCGGCAAGCTCCTCTTGCCGGGGCCTTGCTGCCTTGCCGGAGCGCATGGCGCGTCGCGGCAAGTTCCTTGGAGCGCCTTGCTTGGCCTTCCCGGCAAGCTCCTCTTGCCGGGGTCTTGTCTCCTTAGCTTAAATACTTTGTTCTTGGATGGCTCCAAGGGAACCTTGGGGCATCTTGGCGTTCGCCCGGCCAGACTTTGCCGCGGGGTGCTGCAACTGCCCGTGCACAAGTTCGGGGTACTAGGGTACCCCTATTCTAGTACACCGACAGGAGCCCCCAGGCCTGGGCCAGACACGGTGCTGAGCGCTGTTGGGCTAGGCCCAAGACAGTGCACGGGCACACGCGGGCTGGGCCACGCCAAATCTTGTTCCGTATCCACCGCACTCTCCCATAATGGCACGCGTTGAATGCGGCATCGTGGGAGAGATCATGGGTGGTTGTTTATTTGGAAGGCCGAAACGTCCGCCCCGTCCCTCTTTATAAGCAGAGGAAACAGGGGCAGTTCGTTCCCCCTCGCTGGTTGCTGCTACTCCTTCTTCACAAACTCCGCCGCTCCCCCCTTCTTCTCGAAGACGAGAGAGCAGCGCTCCGCCCCCCCATTGCCATCAGCACCACCACGCCGTCGACCTTCTCCACCACCTCCGCCATGGCCCCGAAAGCCGACAAGGGAAAGGGTGTGAAGTCGGCCGAGGCGCAGCGGCTCGCGGCGCTGCAGAAGGAGTGGGCGATCTTCACCCCCCAGCTCGGTGTGCAGGAGCTGAGGGAGTACTTCTACCTCTTTTGGGCGACGGAGACGCGTGCGCATCCACGCACGAGGGTCCTCCCGGCCGCTGCCTCGGAGTCGGCTCCAAATGGGTACCCGTTCTTCCCGCTATTCTTCTATTGCGGGCTCTGCCCGCCCTTCTCGGAGTTCTTCTGTGATATTATGAACACATATGGCTTCCGCCTCCTTGACTTCACCCCCAATGCTGTCCTGACCATGGCAGTTTTCGCACACTTGTGCAAAAACTTTGTCGGAGTCCACCCTAGTGTTGCCCTTTTCCGCCACTTCTTCATACCTCGGGTAGAGAAAGGAGAGCCACTTGCCGGAGGGATTGCCTGGGTCTCGAGAGTCGGCAAGAAAGAGGCGTACTTGGAGGGTGAGCTTCGCAGCAAGTGGGAGGAGTGGAGAGCGGAGTGGTGTTGGATCGTCGAGGAGGATCCGCAGCCCTTCACCGTCGTGCGCCAAACATCAATAGTGGGCGGCAATGACTGGAGCAACGTGGCCCCGGAAGACGAGAGGCTGAAGATCGCCATCACTAGGATTCTTCGCCTCAGGCTTGCCGGGCTCACCGTAGGTGCTGTCGGGGCAGATTTCCTCTGCCGCCGCATTGCCCCCCTGCAGGAGAGGAGGAGGCCCGCTTGGGAATTCAAGAATTCAGCGGACATCATGAGGCTGTGGCCGGGCCTTAACTACAACTTCACTGTCTTGGAGTTGGACGCAATGCTCTTGGAATTATTCAAATGCGACCCCCAGCACCCATTCACATTGCCGAGGGGCGTAGTTCCTTTGTGCAATAACTCTTCGCTTGACCGGATCCGCGCCATGATGCCGTTGTGCGATTCACACGGCATCGTCCCAACTTGGCAAGAGCCTGCGGATGACGTTGTGCGAGCATTCTTCGACACCTTGGAGGAAGTGCCGGTCCGTGCCGACGAGCAGAAGAGCCTCACTCGTGACACCACCGATGAGGAGCTGCAGCTCATCGCTACTAGGGCGGAAGAGGCTGCGGCCGCAGCTGCTGCGGGTGTGTTTGTGTTTACTGTGGAGGAGGCGGAGGCTGCAGAGGCGGCAAACCTTGCCGAACGCGCGGAGTTCATGGGCGAGGAGGAGCCTGCCGGTTCCGAAGCCGAGTCGAGCGAGGCCGGCGAGGAGGAGGCTGAACCTTCAGAGAGCTTGCCACAGGCGGAGCCCCCGGTCCCGCCAAGGAGGCGCCTTCGCAGGGCCGGGGATGCAGCAGGGCGGCAGCCGGCTCCACAGCCACCGAGCCGCGCGACGCGCTCTACCGCGGCAAGCAATGTTGCCGCGGGAGCGCCTCACGCAGCAGCGGCAACTGGAGCGGGATCTTCCCGGGCCACTGCCACTGCCCCCGCCAAGCGGGCAAGGGATCCTACTCCTCCACCTCGCCGCACCGGAGGAGGGCCGGACTTCGATCTTTCCGCGCTCAGCTCCGTCGAGGAGGAAGAAGAGTGAGTTTCTTTGGTGCTCTTATAATACTTCAATCTTGCTGTTTATATCTTGTATCTGACTTGCTCCAATCTGGACTCCTTTCTTTTCAGAACACTGGCCCAGAGAGCGGCAAAGAGGGCCAAGGCCGCGGTGATCGTCATCGAGGATGACCCCATCATGTCGGCAGGAGGTGGGCCCGAGACCACCTTGACGGACCCGGCAATCACCCCTCGGAGCAGCCCCTAGCGCAACCCCCAGCGTAAGTTCGTAGTTTAGCCTTCTGCTGCCGGGCGCGCTTGAGTGCTTTTTCCTTTGTTGATATCTTGCTTGTTGACTTGTGCAGGAGCAGAGCAGCCTCATCAGGAGCGCCCGGAGGCTGGCCCCGAGGTGCCACCTGCTTCGACTGCGCCGCCAAGGGAGGAGTCCTCAGCAAGGGAGCGTTCTTCGGCAAGGGGGGACTCTCCGACAAGGGACGGCACTGCTGATCCTGCGGTGACCGAGGCCGCAACTGAAGATCTTGGCGCAGGTAATCCACTTGCCCAGAAACTTTCCCTTGGGTTTTGCTTCTTCTGTTTTTCCTTTCTTGGATTTTTGATTGATTTTTCTCCCTTCTTCGTTCTTCAGACCCATCTTCGGCTGAGCCAATGGAGACAGAGGGCGCCGGCGAGGAAGGTGCCGGTGCTGATGAGACCGCCGGCGAGGAGGCCGCCGGGGCTGCTGCTGCGGAAGCCGGCGACGGGTCGGGCGATCGCACTGACGACCCTGAGGCCGCAGGAGCGCCGGGCGCTGCACCGACCGCCGAACCCTCTGCTGCTTCCGCGGAGCCGGGCTCCGAGGAGCCCCAGCCCGGCGCCTACTTGCAGGCCGGTGACAACATCTTCATCAAGCTACCCTGGGCGTCGAGCTCCAGGGCGTCGGTCGAGGGGGAGACTTTTGACGGGGAGGTGCTCGCCTCTGCTAGATTGTCATTGGTTGACGTGCCCGGCAGCAGCAGCGGCGAGGCTGAGGAGGAGCAGCTGCTGCGGAAGTTGCTGTCACTCTACCGCACCTGGCAAGCCAAGCTGGCTTCCCGGGAAGCGCTTGTCGCGAAGGCGGGAGTTGACATGGAGAAGCGCGCGGAGGAGCTCAGGGGACAAAATCAAGAATCTCTCCGGTCCCTGGCGCAGGAGCGGGAGCGAGTAGACGAGGAGCGCACGGCCTTTCTTCTCGAGAAGGCCGAGGCTGAAGAGAATCAAAGGCTGGCTGCCGAGAGGCAGTCCGCGCGGGAAGGTGAACTAGTGCAGCGGAAGGCCCATCTCGATAGCTACGAGGAAGAGCTTGCCGAGCGCGAGCGAGCACTTGGCGGGGCGCTCAAGGAGGCAAAGGACGCCGCGGCAACTGCAGAGGCCGCCAAGAAAGAGCTAGAGGAGAAGGTGGCGCGGCTGGAGGCCGACATTGGGAAGAGCGGCGAGGAGCTTGCCGCGCTCAAGCGTGAGCGCGAGAAGGATGCTGCCGCCCATGGTGAGCTGCAAGGCCTTCTCACTGAAAGGGGCAAGGAGCTCAGCGCCGCCAAGGATTCCAAAGCAGACCTAGAGCTGAAGCTGGCCACGCTGACGCAGACGCTGGAGGCCGCCAAGGAGCGGGAGAAGACCTTGGCGGAGAAGGTCAAGGCTGACGCGGCGCTGCTGGAGAGCATTGCAGTTACCCAGAACTCGTTCAGAGACACAGTGGAGCACTGGACCGAAGGTCTGGTGAACAGTGCCACAGTCATCAACGAGGAGCTGGCGCAGCTGGGGATGGAGGACTTTGGGTATCCTTCCGACGAGAGCCTTCAACCCAGCGCCAAGCTCAGCCTATTCTTCAAGGGCATGGCGACGGCACTCCAGCGGCTCCGGGAGAGGATCCCGAAGCAGCTGGCCGACGAGTCGCGTAAAATCTGCGCTGGGGTTCTCCAGAAGGTGCTGATGAAGGTGGCCTTCCGCAACCCAGGCCTCAGCTTCACCAACGTCCTCAGGTCCTTGCCGCCTGACGCCGATCTGGACGCACTCAAGGCCCTTGTCGCACCCATTGTGGACAAGGTGAGCGAGATCAAGAGAGTCGAGGGCGGGCGCGTAGATTAGGCCGCCTATTTCTTCTTTTCCCTTGTCGCTGCTAATCATGTTATGAAAACAGTCTGTTAGAGCTGCGACAAGTTATCTTTGTAATATAACTTTATTTCTGTCTATCAATTGCTATGTTATTTCCTCTACTAGATTCCTTCCCTTGTATGTTTTTACCCTACGCTTCTAGGGAACTTGTCGGCGCAGGCGCCCGAGCCGCGAGCGCAGAGTGCGGGACTTCAGCAGCCTGCTGGCGGCGCTGCTTCCGACAAGAAACCTTGTCGCGACTAGATGCAGCACGCTTAAGCTGTTGAGCAGACTCGAAACGAAGTAAGGGCGCAACTAGCCACGAGTTGGTTCCTCCGCGCACAGGTTTTCCATACAAAGCAGGGTCGTTCGAGGAAGATAACTCAAAAATTTAAAAAGTGATTGCTCAAACTTTGGCAACTTAGCTTTTCTGTCATTTGCTTCACGGTAAGGCAAGTCTTTGCTTGAACGACGCCTGGCCCATACCACAATCTTCTCCTTTCCCCCCCGGCAATCTTTTGTGCGGGAGAACCTTCTTTTCCTTTTAAAAGAAAAAGAAAGAAGAGAAAATAATAACATGGAGCTCTTCGGCTCGTTACTGCTTACCGGATGTAGGTGCTGCACAAAGTGTCAGATAATTGCATGCAAGAAAGGAACTAACGCATGAAATGGACAAGCTGTACGGAGCACATGGGGTTTTACTTATGCACGGGATCTGCGCCCGGCTTTGTACAAAGGATTACATGCAACAGCGGCAAGACTTGTACAAAAGGTGGTTGCCGGAACGGGTTCCGGCAACCGCGCCTTATGGGAAAAACTTACGAAGATGTTCTATGTTGTAGGAGTTGCTCACTGGAATGCCATCCTCGGTCTCAAGGCGGACAGCGCCAGGCCTTGTGACTCGTCTCACCCGATAAGGGCCTTCCCACTTCGGCGTCAACTTGTTGGAATTCTTGGCGGACTGAACGCGCCGAAGAACAAGGTCGCCTTCCTCGAAGCTTCTGGCTTTAACTTTGTGGCTATGATAGCGGCGCAAAGCTTGCTGGTATCGAGCAGCTCGTATAGCAGCCTGAAGACGATCTTCCTCAAGGAGCAGCGCGTCGTCTTGCCGCAGCTGTTCTTGCTCGAGCTCATCATAAGCGAGCACTCGAGGCGATCCGTATACGAGTTCTGTGGGGAGAACTGCCTCTGCTCCATAGAATAGAGCGAAAGGTGTCTGGCCATTGGCTCGATTTGGCGTCGTTCTGATCGACCAAAGAACCACCGGCAGCTCCTCGATCCAGTTCCTTCCGCACCTATGCAGCCTGTCGAAAGTTCTGGTCTTGAGCCCGCGCAGCACTTCAGCATTTGCCCTCTCTGCTTGACCGTTGCTTCTCGGATGAGCAACAGAAGCGAAGCAGACCTTGGCGCCAAGGTCTTGGACGTACTGCATGAAGGTGCGGCTCGTGAACTGCGTGCCGTTGTCGGTGATGATCCTGTTGGGAATCCCGAAACGGCAAACAATCGACCTGAAGAACTTGACTGCTGACTGTGCTGTCACCTTCCTCACTGGCTGCACTTCCGGCCACTTTGTGAAATTGTCGATTGCGACGTCCAAGTACTCAAAGCCCCCGACAGCTCGGGGGAAGGGGCCGAGGATATCAAGCCCCCAGACCGAAAATGGCCAGGATAAAGGGATCGTCTGGAGAGCTTGAGCTGGCTGGTGTATATGTTTGGAGTGGAACTGGCACGCTTCACACTTGGTTACTTGTGCAGTTGCATCCTGGAGGGCTGTCGGCCAAAAGAAACCTTGCCGGAAAGCTTTGCCGGCAAGTGCTCTTGCGCCAATGTGGTGGCCACATATGCCTCCATGTATCTCTGCCAACAGCTTTTGTCCATCTTCCCGGTGAATACACTTCAATTTCACACCGTTGAGTCTTCTTCTGTACAGTATGCTATCGACAAACTGGTACATACTTGACTGCCGGGCTACTCTTTCCGCTTCTTCTTGTTCTTCGGGAAGTTCTCCTGTCTGAAGGAAATGGACAATCTACTGTGCCCATGCTGGAGCTTGTGGCTCGACAACAAGGACTAAAGGCGCATCTGCTGCTGCGGGAACATCTGCTTCTACGGCAAGGACTTGCGGCCCTGCCGGAGCTTGATGTTCCCCGGCAAGCTTGCCAGAGCAAAACTTGTTGGGAGCGTCTGCTTCAACGGAACAAACCATTAGGCTTGCCGGAGCAGACTGCCCCTCAGCATCCTTGGTATTGATCTTGGGGACTTTCTTGGCGGCGGCTTCGGGGAGCTCTGCCGGAAAGTAGTCACCAGAAACTAACTTCCTCTTTTTGCTTTGTCCAGTTGATGGTGTTACGGATGGTTGAGTCAACTTAAGCACAAAGATCCCTGGTTCCACAGGTAACTTTAGTGCGGCGCACTTTGACAGGCCATCAGCAATATCATTCTGAGCTCTTGGGATATGCTCCATTTGTAGGCCGTCAAAGTGCTCTTCTAGCTTCCTCACTTCATCAATATATGCTTCCATCAACGGACTCTGGTAGTTCTTGTTCACTTGTCGGACGACAAGCTGTGAGTCACCCCTGAAAATGAGCTTCTTAATCCCAAGGTCTGCTGCGATTCTAAGACCGGCAAGTAATCCTTCATACTCTGCAGTATTGTTGGTTGCTCGCTCTTTGGGAAAGTGCGTCTGGACTACGTACTTGAGGTGCTCTCCGGTGGGTGCGACAAGCAGCACGCCTGCATCGGCGCCTTGCAGCGAGAAGGCACCATCAAAGTACATCAGCCACTCTTTGCTTGCCTCTTTGACGGGGATGCTCGTTTCTGGAATTTCTTCATCTGGGGTTGGCGTCCACTCTGCTATGAACTCTGCCAATGCTCTGCTTTGGATAGTTGAGGTGCTCTCAAACTTGAGGCCAAAGCTTGACAGTTCCAGCGCCCACTCGACAATCCTGCCCGTTGCTTCTGGATTTTGCAGTATCCTCTTCAGCGGAAAGCGAGTGACGACTGTGATCTCATGTGCTTGGAAGTAATGGCGCAGCTTTCTCGAGGCCATGAGGAGGCCGAAAAGCAACTTCTGCACACCAGAGTACCTTGATCTAGCCCCCTGTAGAAGGGAACTAACAAAGTAAACTGGGCGCTGCACCGTTCTCCTTGGCATCTTATCATGCTCCTGCGCAAACTCACGTTTGTCGGGACCAGAGCTTGTCGGTGAAGCCCCCTGCTTGTCGTCGGATGGGCCTGCCGTGATTGCTGGCTCATCATCCGCCTCCCTCTCCGCCACTAACGCAGCACTAACCACTTGATTGGTTGCCGCTATATACAGGAGCAACTTCTCTTGCGGCTTAGGTGCAACAAGTGTTGGAGTGGAGGATAGGTATCTCTTCAAGTCCTTCAGCGCAGCCTCCGCTTCCGGAGTCCATTTCATTGGACCTGCCTTTTTCAAAATTTTGAAAAATGGCAGGGCGCGCTCAGCAGATCTAGAGATAAACCTGCTGAGAGCAGCCACGCAACCGGCAAGCCTTCGTACATCCTTGATGCGCTTTGGTGCTTCGATCTGCTCGATGGCTTTGATCTTGTCGGGATTGGCTTCAATTCCCCGCTGAGACACGGAAAATCCGAGAAGCTTGCCGGAAGGGACTCCAAACACGCACTTCTCGGGGTTAAGCTTGAGGTTGATCTTGCGCAGGTTTGCAAATGTCTCATCTAAATCTTGAATCAAGGTCGCTTTGTTCTTGCTCTTGACCACTATGTCATCCATGTAAGCTTCCACATTTCTGTGTATTTGTGGCTCAAAAGCATGGTGGACTACCCTTGCAAACGTTGAACCAGCATTCTTCAAACCGAAAGGCATCCGCACGAAGCAGTACGTGCCACACGGGGTGATAAATGCGGTTTTCTCTTCATCTTCTTCTGCCATGAAGATCTGATGGTATCCTGAGTATGCATCAAGAAATGAAAGCAAATCACATCCGGCTGTGGAGTCAACAATCTGGTCAATACGCGGCAAGGGAAATGGGTCTTTGGGACAAGCTTTATTAACATTAGTGAAGTCAATACAAAGTCTCCATTTCCCGTTAGCTTTGCGCACAACAACAGGATTGGCCAACCATGTGGGATGGAGTACTCCTCTGACAAGGCCTGCTGCTTCCAACTTCTTGATTTCTTCTCCGATGAATTCTTGGCGCTCTACTGCCTGCTTCCTGACTCTCTGCTTGACGGGCCGCGCATGAGGACAGACGACAAGGTGGTGCTCAATCACTTTCCTGGGAACACCGGGGATATCAGACGGTTGCCACGCAAACACGTCGACATTCGCCCGCAGGAAAGCAACGAGCGCGCTTTCCTATTTGGGGTCAAGAGTGGCGCTGATGGTGAAGGTACCACCAGTGCCATCCTCCTTCGCGGACACCTTCTTAGTCTCAGGTGGAGCTTCCATTGCCTTCTTGCACTTGCCGGTGGAGCTTGATGGTGCGTCCTCGACGGTAGCGCAGCACTCCGAAGAGGTGCGCTTGCCGGAGTGGGCATCAGAGCTCTTGCCGGACTTGGTCTTCTTCTTCCCCCCGGGAGCTTCAGCGGCAAGTGTCCTTCGTTCTGCTGCGGCTGCTGCTTCCCAGTAGATCTTGTCGGCAGAGATAAGGGCATCCTTCTTGTCACCAGGGACAGAGATTACACTTATTGGGCCTGACATTTTCAGTACGTTGTACGCATAGTGAGAGGCTGCCATGAACTTGGCGAGTGCCGGACGACCAAGGATTCCATTGTAAGGTAATGGAAAGTCGGCAACGTCAAACGTGACCCTCTCAGTCCTGAAGTTCAGCTCACTGCCAAATGTTACCGGCAACGTGATCCTTCCCTTTGGCTTGCTCCTTCCCGGGTTGATTCGTTGAAATGTGCCAGTTTCTTCGAGCTTGCTGTCAGGGATCTTGAGCTTCTGGAGCACCACGGAGGAGATCAAGTTCAAACCGGCCCCGCCGTCAACTAGCATCTTAGTGACCTTGAGGTTGCGGATTGTTGGTGAAACCAACATCGGCAAGCACCCGACCGCAGTTATGCAATCCGGGTGGTCCTCAATATCAAAGATGATAGGCGTGCTGGACCATTTCAGAGGCCTGCGTGACTCGATGGGTGGTTCTGCTGCATTAACCTCCCGCATCCACTGCTTGAGCTGGCGGTGCGAGGCATGCAGAGAAGCACCACTGTCAACGCACAGGACCTCTGTAGCTTTCTGGAACTCCTGCTCATCAGTCTCCTCATCATCCATATCTTCATCGTCGCCGTCATCTTCATCCTTGTCGCGGCCGCAAGGAGGTCTGTCTCCTTGCCGCTGCTTGGCCTTGCCGCGGCGTCCTCCTCGGCCGGGACGTTTCTTGCCGGATCCACCAGCTCCTTCTTGGGCCTTCTCCTTGTCGTGCCGCTCGTATTCAGCTTTCTGTTTCTCAACAAGCTGCTCGACCCTCTTGCAGTTCTGAAGATCATGGCCCTTGGTGCGGTGAATCTTGCAATACTGCTTGTTGGTTCCGTCCTGCTTGTCGGCGACTGCTGCCTCCGCGGCAACCTCCTTACCGGAGTCGCCAGCTTTGGATTCCTTGGCGCCGCCACCGTTGCCGGACTGCTCAACAACTAGCACTTCTTTGCCTTTTCTCCTCCTGTTGTTCCGCCGCCGGTTTTTCCTTGTCGGGGCAGCATCTTCACTGTCAGATCCTCCCGCTCCTATATTTTCTCCGGGGAGTCTCCTCCCTTCCTCAGCACGCGCACACTTGTCGGCCAGTGCATATAACTCACTAACGTCCCTGATCTTGCACATTTCCATTTCCTCCCGCATCCTGCGGTTCCGCACGTTCTGATGGAACGCGCTGATCACCGCGGGAGGGTGGACGTCTGGGATGTTGTGCTGCACACTACTGAATCTCTGAATGTACTTGCGCAAGGGCTCTCCTTCCTTCTGGGCGAGCAGGTGAAGATCACTCTCCTGGCCATGAGGCTTGTGTCCGCCTGTAAAGGCGCCGACAAACTGATGGCACAGATCAGCCCAACAGGATATGGAGTTGTCCGGCAAGTGCATGAGCCAGGACCTGACATTGGGCTTGAGCACCAGCGGAAAGTAGTTGGCAAGGATCTTGTCATCTCGTCCCCCGGCGGCTTGTACCGCAATGGTGTAGATGCTGAGGAACTCTGACGGATGCGTCTTGCCGTCGTACTTCTCCGGTACGTCTGGCTTGAAGTTCTTTGTACTGGGCCACTGGACTTGCCGCAGCTCACGAGTGAACGCAGGACAACCTACCGCATACGGCAGATCGCCTGGTTCCCCTGGCGCATGCATGTCAACAGAGGGCCCAGCGCGCTTGTCGGATTGACGTCGCGCTTCTCTTCGGCGCTCGATGCGGGTTCGAGCATCTTCTTGTTGTCGATCATGAAGAACTTGGCGCTGATCGCGACGAGCTCGTGGATCCGACGATGCAGTGGAGTCGCTGTCGATGTGGATCCGGCGAGTCGGCGATCTTGGCCTTCGGGGCGGTGATTGCATGGTAGTTGCACCTCCGCCCGTTTCGTCGCCACCAGCTCGCGTCCGGCGGTCCTGTCGCGGCGGCGACGCGCTCGGCCGCCGTGGAGCATCGCCGTTGGTGTAGCTGATGAGACTCTGGATGGTGGCCCTTCATTCGTCGATCTTGTCCGACGTTGGAGGGTAATCTAGAAGAAGTTGAGCTCGCGCCAAAGCTTCTGCTGGAGTGGTGGGTGGCAGTGGCGGACGGCGCGAGGAGCGGGACGTGCTCGAACTTCTAACTATGTTAGAAGGAGCAGTATCCCGTCCAGGCGACCGCGCCCCGCTCGTGCCAGCACGCTGGCGTGCATGCTGGTCTTGAGCGGCTCGAGATCCATCAACTTGGTCTTGGGCTATCATGCATATGGCACTGCTAGCGCCATGACGCTGTTGATCCTGCGCCTCCTGAGAGTGGCGTGGAACATGTACAGTCGCCGAGGTTTGTGCAGCCTTGTTCTTGGACCTGGCAGCATCATGAGCTTCCTCGTCGACGTCCTTTCTTCCGCCGGCGTCCATCCCACCACTCGTTTGCTCCAACGGTGGTGGAAGTGACGTGGATGGAGCAGCTCCCGCCGAAGTCTTCTTCTTCGGTGGCATGTTGATGAAGGGAATAAGGATCTAGCTCGTGTGAACGCCGGATCTGGTTCACACAATCTCGACACCCCCTACCTGGCGCGCCAAAGATGTCGGGGAAACTGATCCACGAACACCTATGGGGCCGGCGGACCGAGCCCCTTTCGGTTCGGCGGGGGGCGGAGATCGCACGAAGAGCGGATTGAGGCGAAGCACACGAGCAGTTTACCCAGCTTCGGAGCTCTCCGGAGAGATAACACTCCTACAGCTGCTTGTCTAGTTGTATTATCTGGTGTTCTTGCTCTTGAGCGAGAGTGTGTGATGTTTCCTGTGCTACGAATGAATCGAAGCCGATTGTCTGAGGCTCCGAACCGAACCCGAACCCCACCCTACGTTGCGCATGGGCCTCCTTTTATACGCTAAAGGGGTCACCGACAGGTGGCAACGCAGAGGAGGGTAAAAACGTAAAAAGCGAGGTAGTTGGTACAGTTGCTTGTACAGTGCACCCTACCTAACCCTGACGGCAGGGGACAAGGGCATTAAATGCCCGTCTGAGTCGCCCGAACAGTGCAGAAAAGGACCGTTAGGGGCGCCACCGTCCGCCACGATGGCGATCTTGTCAGCTTCGCATGCCACTGCGCACGGCTGGCTGCACAGCCTCCCGCCACGCGCGCCCGGAGAGGCCCCCAGAGCGACACGTTGGTGGATGCGCTGGAGCGTGGGCGCAGAGTGGCCGCCTGCCGCGGCAAGCGCCTTGCCGCTGTTGTTATCTTGACGGGTCCAGAAGCTCGTCGCCCACCAGGCCCCGGGGTACCTTGTTTAGCCTTCCCGGCAAGCTCCTCTTGCCGGGGCCTTGCTGCCTTGCCGGAGTGCGTGGCGCGTCGCGGCAAGTTCCTTGGAGCGCCTTGGTTGGCCTTCCCGGCAAGCTCCTCTTGCCGGGGTCTTGTCTCCTTAGCTTAAATACTTTGTTCTTGGATGGCTCCAAGGGAACCTTGGGGGATCTTGGCGTTCGCCCGGCAAGCCTTTGCCGCGGGGTGCTGCAACTGCCCGTGCACAAGTTCGGGGTACTAGGGTACCCCTATTCTAGTACACCGACAATAAGAGATCCTAATGTTTGAATCCCATGCATGCATGAATATACCGGAGATCTACACGGTGTGGTTTGGAAGCGAGCATGTTGTAATGTATACACATTTAACAAGGTCAGACTGATTTGAATTTGAGATACCGATGGCAGACATCATTTGGCCACGTCGCATCCATGCATGGACACACTATTCTAATTGGAGATGATGGGTGGCTTTCGCATCACATATCTATATCTATACACCTATATATATTATATTGAAAGATGCTCGTTGGATGAGGCGAATCCGATGGTCCAAAGATGGCAAATTTGAGCACTACTGGCCATTGGATATCATCTAGATTCCACCAGATTTCGTCACATGTATAATCTAGAAGACTCCATGGTTGAACTTCAGCATAATGCACAAACATCAAAACACAAGCACTTCTTCTTTGTTCTAGAATCTTTCGTATCAGAATTGCCGAAATGTTTTTCTACATGATTTGCCATTATTTGTTTTTACTTTATGTCTTACAACGCACTATTCCATGAATCTTAAAATAGATTAGCTTTCTTACAAAAACTAGATGATTTTGAATGAAATGAACTATAAGAATTCAACAAACATCTACATCATGCATATATGACTCAAAGCTTACATGCTATAATGTGGTACTTAATCATAATTTGGTTGCCAAATCTCATGCATGGAATGCACGTGTACCTTACTCTAGTCTAAATGGTGTTTGTGTGTGTGTTGTGCGTGTTGAGGTGCAAATTGTCTTTTTTTTGGGTACACGTTAAGCTTGTTCTCCCGAAATTTCAAGCCGCGCCTTGTTATGCCGAAATTTTAAGCTAGCATCTCTGTCTATCGTGCTTCGAAACTCCCGCCTCTTCAATCCGCGCCTTGTTAGCCCAAAATATTTAAGATATATCTTTGTCTCGCTGTGCTCCAACAACTCCCTCCATGTCAACCCGCGCCTTGCTATTCTGAAATTACAACACGCACGAAAACTCCCACCTCATGTGAAATCCTGACACGCAAAATGCCCGTGGTACCCCGCCCATGGTACCCCTGAACCGAAAGAACCACCTCAAATTGGTGGGGGTACTTCCGTAACTTACCCCACATTTCAGACTAGCGCGTCCCTAAGCCATGGTTCCCACTCCCATCCCATCCGCCCACCCATTCATACACCGAGGCCATGAAAACCCGCGACGAAGCCCCACACCCTCCTCCGTTCACCACCCAGCCGGAGCCTCTTCCCCGACGAAGTCATCCACAGCAACACCTCGACGTCCCTCATCCACCATACCGGATGAGGATCTATCATCGATCTCGTTGTCCCGCCGGTTCGTCCACCCCGTCCTCCACCTCCAAGGAGCTGCCCCAACGTTCCCCTCGTATTTCGCGCCACCTCCATTCCCACACCGCCATCTTCACCTGCACCACCGGAAGAGCATCATCATCACCGTTTCCTTGGATGAAGCTGCGGCCTAATCGGCGGCACCAAAGTGGTTGTACACTAATCATTGCATTTTCTTCTTGATTTGATCTCATTGTGCTGCCGGCGCTCGGTCCCGAGCCAAAATGGTGCGGCTCCATCCACGGCGGCGTCGCCGGCCACTTCCTCCACGACGTCGCTCCCTCGGCGGCGACGTCCACATCAGTAGGAGCTGCTGCTGCTTTAGCTCTTTCTTACGCTGCTGCTCTGCTCTTACTGTCGGTCCCCTGCCTGGTCCGCTCTTACTATTGCTCTTGCTCGCGCTGCTGCTCTCACTCTTGCTCTTGCTTGCGATGCTGCTCCAATTTAGCTACACTTCAGTCGACTGAATCGACTTTTGGGTCAGTCGATTTTCAGGGGGTGGTGGGGGCTCGCCGGGGTGAAGGAAGAACCAGCTGCAGCGGGGAGGGGGGCTCGCCGGAGTGGTACCCCACTATCTATCTTAGGGTTCAGGGTGGG
>NC_041385.1:726954407-727059755 GCF_002162155.2 Triticum dicoccoides
CAGGGTGGGGGCGGTGGTCGCCGGCAGTGGTGGGGCGGTGGCGTGGGGATCGCTGGAGAAAAAGCTCGGCACGGGGGGCCTAGAGGGATGGTCGGGGCGGCGGCAGATCGGCAGTGGGGAGCTTTTTCGGGGCGGGCGGGGTGGCGCACCGCCGGCCGCGGGCGGCGGGGGGCTGCTGTTTGCCCGGTGGTGGCTGGCGGCTCAGGGGGGTGGAGGTTGAAGATGAACTGCATGCCCTTGATTTCGTACCCAACAACTGCAAAATCGACTGACCAGAGATGAAAAAGTCAGTTGACTGACGTGTAGCCTCACCTTGCTAGTGCGTTCAGTTTCGATAGTAAAATTCAGTTTCGACAGCAAAATTTAGTTTCGACAGTTAAGTTCAGTTTCGACAGTTAAATTCAGTTTCGACAGTTAAGTTCAGAGATGCGCGGCTGATGTATTTTACATCTAGCACTTTGTGGTTATGTATTTTACGTCATGTATTGGAGATGCTATTAGAATTCCACTCAGGTTAACATTGTCTCTCTTGTCCTGCTTCAGCCTCGGCGTCATACAACTCACCGGAGCTGCTCCAACGATGAAACCCTCCATCACAACGGAGCAGTACCTCGGGCTCCATCTCCAGATGCCTAAGATATTCTTCCCCTCCTCCGACAGCCAAGTCAGCCAGAGCATCCTCACCAGCCAACCCAATCACGCTGAGATCGCAATGGCTTCGCCAAAGAGGTTGTACACTTGTTGCATATCTTTTTTACTCTACATTTTATATATATTGTCCACTGAGCACACGTAGTAACGTGAAATATGATTATTTTATCCTACTATATGTGAAGCAGTGAGGTACCATGCAACTTAGCTATCCGTGATGGACTCTCTTGAACGCCATCATTATTTATCTCTGCGCGTTTGAGGTGTGCATTTGTCGATGGGCCTGGGAGTTGAGCTAGTATGGCAGTGGCCTGGGTCCAAAGTAATAGAAGTAGCACAAAAACATTTTTTTAGTGTAGGATTTTCCTTGCTCAAGCCTGCCTACTAGAATCGCAAGTGCTTGAATGGAAAAGTGAATGAAAATCATAGGAATTGGAGAGTTTCCTATGGTACTACTTTTCATGAATTTGGTGCAAAGGAATGGAGCAAATGAAAACTATAGGATTTGTTCCTTTAGTGTCTCCTTGAAAGAAAAACCGTAGGAATTCTAATTTCCACTTGTCCTCCTTTTCATATTCCTATTCATCAAGCACAAGACTACGAGATAGTAGCATAATAGCATTATAACCGTACATTTTCGTGTGGTTTGACTTAATCTCACCATGCTTTTTTGCATCCTGTGATCTTCCAATTCTTGTGAATCAAACACCCAGATTGGCAGAAATCCTATGTTTTTAAATTCTCTATTTTGCACGTGCATTCCTATCCTATTCCTGTCTATTTCCTATCCCTACATTGTTAGAATCCTCAAATTCAAACAAGCCTTTACTCAATTACTTCTGTTACAGATATGTGTCAAAGAAAACCTTGTGTGGTTTGTCCTGCTCCTGCGGCGCTGTGTTCCACCCCTGCTCTGCTGCTCCAATGACGGAAGGGTTCACCACAGCAGGGATCCGCTCTCCAGACTGTCTTTCGCCGCCTCAGATCTTCTTCCCCACCGCCGGCAGCCACGACAACTGCATTACCATCATCAACTGAGCAGATGACCTTGAGGACTACACGGGTCTGCAAGAGAGGTCGCACTCTTCTGTGTCTGCTTACTTCATGCATCACTTAATATGATGACATGCTACATTATCATCGTGTTCACCTATTAGACTCTGAGTCAGGTCCAAACTAATGCTGAAACTTGAGTTTTTAAATGGTTGTGGGGTACATATTGGCGCAGCAATCAGTACTATTTGTCTACTATCTGGTTAATCTCGGGAGTCTACTATGAGTTTCATGTTGGGTGCAAACAAACATTAAAGGAGCCATTATCTATATTTTTTAACTAAAGCTATTATCTGCCTGCTATCATTGGTTTGGGGTCTATCCACAGTTTGCTACCATCACTCTAGATTTGTGCATGCACTCCTTACATAATCTCACTATGTTTTATTCCTATGCATGCCAGTTATTGTACACAATGGAACTGATCATGTAGAGCAAAAGAGATGAGCCTTGCGTGGCAATAAAATTTCATGCAGACGTCGCTCCATGGTGGGCGCAAAGGCAGCCCCCCTCCACCCATTTCGGATCGTAATCAAGAGGAAGATAACTGTTCTGATGGGGATTCCGAAGGAGAAGACCACTCCTATTTACCCCATGAGGTCTTCTCTCTAACTTGGCATGCTGATGTTGGTAATATCATGCATATGGTGCCTTGCATTGCTTACTGTATACATTAAAGATGTCATCTGCTTAGTTTAGACATGCTTTGTGTCAATGCCATCTGTTTAGTTTCTTTATCGTATATGTGAATCATGCAATGCCATCTTGTTTAGCCAGGCATCATATATGTGAATTTTGCAATGCCACCCTGGTTAGCCAGTCATCTTATATGTGAATTATATCATGCCATCATTTTTTATTACGTGTTAAATTTGTCAACAATTTTAGTACATTCAATTACTCTTCCTGTGCATTAGCCATTCAGCACGATCATGGAAAAATTTGGAGTGGAAACAAGGTCTTCAGAGAAGACTATGCTATCTGACGAAGCGCATGTCTTGCTGGTTACCAATAGCTCCTCAGAGGAGGATTCAGAGACAGATGACCAGTCATATCCCCCCCCCCTCGAGGTGCATGCTCTAACTTGGCAGGGTTGTGTTGCTCATATCGTGCGTAGGGTATCTTGCATTGCTATGTCATTTTCTTAGTTTAGACATGCTTTGTGTGAATGCCACCTGTTTAGTGTCTAATTACCATATATGTGAATCATGCAATGCCATCTTGTTGCAAGACATTATATATGTGAATTATGCAATGTTATCTTGTTGCAAGGCATTATATATGTGAATTATGCAATGCCATGCTGTTTAGGCAAGCGTCATATATGTGAATTATATCATGTCGTCCTTTTTTTGTATTTCTCATTGCTTTTGTCGACAATGTTTGTATATTCAACTACTCTTCCTGTGCATCAGCCATTTGAATTGGTGATGGAGAAATCTGGAGTGAAAACAAGGTCTTCAGAGAAGACAATGCTACCTGCTAAAGCAGATATCTTGCTGGCTACAGATTGCTCTTCAGAGGAGGATTTAGAGGCAGATGACCAGTCCTATTATCCCCCTGAGGTGTATGCTCAAACTTGGCAGGGTTATATTACTCATATCATGCATATGTTGTATCGCAATGCTTAGTTTTTACATCATATACACAATATTGAATGCCATCTCCTTAGTTGACACATCATATATGCGATTGCCCTCTGCTCACTTCCTTAGTGTATAAATCATATATTTGAATTATGTCATGCCATGATGTTTACATAGACAGCATGTATCTGAATTATGGCATGCCAACCCATTTTATAAAGACATAATATAGTTATATCATCTCATCCTGTTTACATAGTCATCATATTTTAAATTATGTCATTCTATCCGTGAATTATATCATGCCATCATGTTTCCATCGACGGCATGTTTGTGATTTATGGCATGCCAACCACTTTAATAGACACATCATATAGTTATAACATGTCATCCTGTTTACATAGTCATCATATTTTGAAGTATGCCATTCTATCCTGTTTAGTTAGCCATCATACATGTGAAATTGTGTCATGCTATCATGTTTAATTAGCCATCATATATGTGAAATTATGTCCTGCTATTCTGTTAGGTTAGACAACATAAATGTGAATTATTTCATGCCCTGTTTTCTTCCCTACTATCCATTGCACCTGTCTATCTTACAATGTCTGTACATTCAATTACTTTTCTTGTTTATGAGCCATTTCAATTGGAGGGGGTGATGGCAGTATCCGTGGGAGTAAAAACACGGTCTTCAGAAAAGATCGTGCTACCTGTCGATGCAGATAGAACCACGGTTGTACTTTCCCAAGAACCAGCCCTACCACACATAACCTAGACTCATGCCGACCGTACCCCTACCCAGTTGGACAGAGAACAAGCTACACCCCTTCTAACCCCAACCCCAGCAGATAGTAATCGAGTTCCCGTTGACACAACACTGTCTCCACCACAGAGCACCCAATTATGAGTAGTTAGTAAGGCAGCTACAGTGCCCAAAGCACGAGGACCACCACTCCGAACCCCAAGTCAATGCTTAAAGTAGAAGAAGAATTGTTCTCAGGTCAGGTTCCATAGCTATGGTTCATACTACTTTTCTCTTGCATCACTGTATTTACTCATACCAACTAATTTCAAATTTGAAGGATGCAATTGAAACTCCAATGGCGCAACAGGTATGTTTTAAACTTGTTTCTTTGACGTGTTTGCTGTTGTTACTTGCTCTATGTTAATTTTAGTTTTAATTGAATAAACATTTATGTTCTCATGCCATGCACATTACAAGTGTTGTTATTGCTGTGTAGTTTCCCACACTTATATTCTGTCTATGCTGCTTTGTCTTAAATAGATATGATTCGAACTATATCTATCTTGATTTGGCAACATAAACTAGAATGATATAGACCATACAATGACCATACTACATAGATATATGTTTGTTTCATGCTGTTATCCTGTCCACCTTACTACTGAACTAGTGTACCAAAATGAGTTTCATATAATACATTGTAAACCTGTGATGTGTTTGTTTGTTTGTTTCTCTTTTAGAACACGGATAAAATATTGGAGAAGAGTACCCCCGTTATGCAGTGGTAAAGGAAGTAATGCACATAAGGTTCAAGATTGTGAGACATCCCTATTGGTCTCCAGGAAGGCTGATAAAAACTATATTGAAGACACTGAGACAACCCCAAAGTCGTGTCTTGATGTAGTGTTCGAGTTACTGGCTACTACTGCTGGCACCAGCTCTTCGAACTCGTTGCCTGAATTAGTTCAGCTTCTTGAGTCTCAACTTCAAGTTGAAAGACATCGATCATATGTTATGCGACAGGAAGCCGAAGGACTGGGAAAGTCCATGCAGAATTCAGATGCATACTTTCAGGTGCAACAGCAAGTGTTGGAGGACTTAAGCGCCAAACAAGATAAAGTTAATAAGCTTGCTAAGCATCTTGCCAGCATTTTGGGTACCCAGGATATTGTTTCTTGTGCTCTTCTGAAGTGGTTTCAGCTATGGACTTGTTTTGCTGCGGCGTTTATATGCTGCTGTGTTCCCTATATTTGCATTGGTGGCGAACTTTGAAGCCCAGTGGATGTAATATGTGTAATAGCCATGATAGCCTAGCGTAAGTTGCTTGCTTATTTATTTCCTTATTGTCTTGTTTATTTCTTTGCTTGTAGTCAGTGCAGTTCTTTTTCCGCGGTTTGCTAGTGGCCGCAATAACCTATTTTTTAAACTAGGCCATAATAACCATGGGCTACATATTTACTGTAGTTACCATTTCCCTCCTACAGGCCATAGAAACAATGGGCCTTCTACGTGTCCTAGAAACAATGGGACTTATACGGGTCATAGACACAATGGGCCTTCTAGGGGCCGTATCATCAATGGGCCTTCTACGGGCCGTATGATCGGTTGGCCAAACATGGGCCAATAACAGACCGCATTATGGCTGTAAACGGGCTAGAGTTGGAATCTTCTATTCATGGGCCGACCATAACGGGCTGTCGTTAATTGGTCGTATTTGATGACGCTATGAAAATGGCCCAACGTATTAACGGGCCACAAACGGGCCGACTGTAACCTCAGGCTCTATTTAGCCCACAAGCAGAAAATGACAGTAATAGGATGTAAGTAAACGAATGCTGAAAATGAGCCCAAGAATAAACAGGCTCTGAGAAGGCCGAAAGATAACATGGGCTGGAAACGGCCCAATGGAATAACGGGCCATTAATGGGTATAAAGTGATACACTATTCATTACAGGCCAGTTTCACTGCGGGTCGTTAATGGTATAAAGTGATACAGTGTTCTTTGCGGGCCAGTTACACCACAGGCCGTTAATGGGCCAAGAGTTACAAAGGGCCTTATATGGGCCAAAAGACGTCATGGGACATACATGGGCTAGAAGTGAAAACGGGCTGGAATCATATTGGATGGCCGAGATGATGCTACTGGGCCTAATTCGGATAGGGCGTAACGGGCCTTGGGTTAGTGGGCTGTAAATGGGCTATATGCGAACAGGCCGTTAACAGGCTTTCCATGGGCTGGCCCGCCACCTTTTGACCAAGTCAAACGGGTCGGCCTTTTCATAGGAATGGGCCTCTGTTGGGCCATGCCATGTGTCGACGTATCATAGGCGCCTTCTGTCCAATGAGTGAATAACATCTGTCCCAATGGTGAGCCGACATGTGTTTCGTCCAACCAATGATGATTTTACACGTGGAAAATCCCCATTGGCCCGAGCTGTTAATGGGTTATCGGATCCAAAACTCGACCTGATAGCTTAACAGCGTTCCGTTATGGTGCATGCCACGTGTCGGTCACCCTTGATGAAAGCACTTCTATGACGCGCGATTTATCATCATGGAAGTGGACACTTCCGTGATGATAATTTTGGTAATGTCATGGAACACTTCTACGACAGCACATGTATGACTATCTTGATTCTGTCATAAAATCGTCATGGATGTACATGCATGACAGAAAACGCGACCTACTGTGACAAACACGTATCATCATGGAAGTGTATTTTTTTGTAGTGGTTCAAACCCATAAACATTGAATCATATGATGGAACAACAGATCCCGCGGTATGGATCGAGGACTTCCTTCTCCATATACATATGGCCCACGGTGATGATCTCCATGCCATCAAGTATCTCCCGCTAAAAACCAAGGGACCAACTCGGCACTGGTTGAATAGTCTGCCCGAAAATTTCATTGGCAGTTGGGAGAACCTGGAAGATGCATTCCTTGACAACTTCCAAGGCACTTATGTCCGACCTTCGGATGCTGATGACTTAAGCCATATAATCCAACAGCCCGGAGAGTCAGCCAGGAAATTCTGGACTCGGTTCCTAACTAAAAAGAACCAAATCGTTGACTGTCCGAATGCCGAAGCCCTAGCGGCATTTAAGCACAACATCCGTGATGAGTGGCTCGCCCGACACCTCGGCCAAGAGAAGCCGAAGTCCATGGCAGCCCTTACGACGCTCATGACCCGCTTTTTCACGGGCGAGGATAGCTGGCTAGCTCGTAGCAACAGCACCTCAAGTAAACCTCGCACTTTTGAAGCCAGAGACAGTAATGGCAAGCCCCGACACAGTAGACACAAGCGTCGAAATAATGGCGATACCTCTGAAGACACGACCGTCAATGCCGGCTCCAAGTCCGGTCAGCGAAAAATCCATTTAATAGAAACAACCCAGGCCCGTCCAGTCTGGACCACATACTTGATCGTCCATGCCAAATCCACGGCTCCGCAGATAAACCAGCCAATCATACCAACCAGGAATGTTGGGTCTTTAAATAGGCCGGCAAGTTAAACGCCGAAAACAAGGCAAAGGGATCGCAAAGCGACGATGACGAGGAACCCCGGCCACCGAACACAGGGGTACAGAAGAAGTTTCGTCCCCAAGTTAAAACGGTGAATATGATATATGCTACCCATATCCCCAAAGGGCAGCGGAAGCGCGCACTAAGGGACGTCTATGCGATGGAGCCAGTCACCCCAAAATACAACCCGTGGTCCTCCTGTCCGATCACTTTCGATCGAAGGGACCATCCGACCAGTATCCGTCACGGCGGTTCAGCCGCACTGGTGCTTGACCCTATCATTAACGGATTCCACCTCACACACGTCCTTATGGACGGTGGTAGCAGCCTGAACCTGCTCTATTAGGATACATTGCGCAAAATGGGTATTGATCCCTCAAGAATCAAGCCCACCAAAACCACCTTTAAAGGTGTCATACAAAGCGTAGAGGCCTGCTGTACGGGATCAATCACACTGGAAGTGGTATCGGATCCCGGGATAATTTCCAAAGCAAAGAATTAATCTTCGACATCGTGCCCTTTCGCTGTGGTTATCATGCACTGCTCGGACGAACCGCATTTGCTGGTTTCAACGTGGTGCCGCACTATGCCTACCTTAAGCTCAAGATGCCCAGACCTCGCGGTGTTATAACAGTCAATGGAAATGCGGAGCGCTCCCTCTATACTAAGGAGCACACTACAGCCCTTATAGCAGAAGTACAGAACAACCTTCTTAGGAAAAACCTCAATTCGGCAATAAAGCCCCTAGACACCGTCAAGCGAGTCCGGGCTACTCTGCAACAGGACTGTCCGGCTCGTCCAGAGCTCAACTAGAAATTCGGCCTTCGCCCCAGCCCCAATAAAGCGGTGAAATTCGTGCCACGCATACACAACTACGCACTTAAAATACCATGGGCATGGACGGAGGCACAACTAGACCTCGGTCCACAATGCGGCTCAACCGCTCCCGGATCCATATACCTTCACTTTTTCTCTTTCTTTCAGGGTTTTCCTCTTCCCGAGGCCTTTTCTGATAAACCTGCTCATTGGACCCATAGCTGGACGGATACACCAAGAATGCTAGGGGCTCGGGCGTACAAGGGAATACCCAGGTGGTCTCTGATAATGATCGTCATACCTGTTTTAAATACCCGCATGCAGCTCGCTCTTGGTCGTGGCATGTTAAATAGCCTTATTTTCTCATTGCACTACTTGTACACATACGCCTTGACGTATTAATTAAATTACAACGAAAAATAATCTGCAGCGTCATCTCATTACTTACTTTTTCCCTTGTCTATTTATTTGTTATCAATTGCACCCGTACATTCTGGTATGCCTTAATTCGCCAGGGGCTTCATTGTACCCCATAACACGACAAGAAAGTCCGAACACTTTTACAGTGCAGTTCGACACCCCGAACTTATAGAATTATATGCATTGGCTCCGAATCATGTCTTTGGTCAACAATTGGGTTGCTCGGCTCCTGTGCTTGCTACCTTACGTTCCGCTATATCGGCTAGGGTAGTAAAGGGAGAAGTACTGCGATTGTGTCCCAGTTCTTCCGGACGAGCACCTCAGTAGAGAAAGCTGAAAACTGACTGTCATGATGCGGCGAGAGCTGGTCAGCTGTTTGAGAGGTCACAAAATCTTTAACGATTTCTTCCGCATCATGCGATAACTAATGCATCGTGCGATGGATCGGTTTTTATCCGATCAGGTGTTTTAAATACCCCAAGTTCGGTCTTCCAAACACTAGGGGCTGTGCCTACCTTTCTTTTGTTAAACTCCTATGGCTAAGTGAGGGTGATAAAGCCTTATAGTCCGTTGCCTGGTTCGTTGCGCTAAACACCTCCTTTAAGGACCAAAAATCTGGAGTAAAGAGTGTTTAGATTTATCCCGAACACCCGTACTTCCTATGTGGGGGCAGAAGCCGATGACTGGCCAACTCTCAGAATTAATTTAAAAAATGGCCGCATAGGAGGTAATAATTCAAATAACAAGCATTATTTTACATAACGACCTTGTTTCATATTACACCATAGGATAACATGCATACATTCATGGGAATATAATATCCCTGGCACATTGCTCCGCCACAAGGCGGGATCCCTCCAGAACACTGTCATAACACAACTCGGCTTGCAGTGCTCTTTCCCTTCGGGCGGTCCTTCGGTCATCAGCTTCACAGCATCCATCTTCGCCCAATGCACCTTGGCACAGGCAAAGGCCATTTGCACACCTTCGATGCAGACCGACCGCTTGATGGCGTCAAGCCGAGGGCAGGCACTAACCAACCGCTTCACGAGTCCTAACTAGCTGCTGGGAATCGCTTCGGCAGGCCATAGCCGGATAATCAAATCCTTGAGGGCTAGTTTGACCGCCCTATGCAGCTCGACCAACTGCTTCAGCTGATCGGTAAAGGGTACTGGGTATTCTCATGCAAGATATTGCGACCAAAACAGCTTCTCCATAGAGCTCCCCTCTTTGGCTCGGTAGAATTGTGCGGCGTCAGACATGCTGCACGGCAGATCCGCAAACACCCCTAGAGAACTACGAATCCGGGTCAGTAAACGAAATCTTTCCTTAGCATATTTTATCTGCATAATAAAGGCCTTACCCGCTGCGATCTTTCGAGCCTCTTGGATTTCCTGGAAGGTGCCTTGGGCTTCAGGCCGGGCATCGTGTGCGGATTGGCGAGCCTTGGTGAGTTCGGACTCTTGATCCTTTATACTCTGCTACAAGGTCTCACACTTCTTTATGGCTTCTTGGAGCTCTTGTTGAACTTCAATGACCCGAGCCTCGTGGTTTTCACGAGTGGCCAACTCCTTGGCCGCCTTCTTCTCGGCCTCGGCTACCGCCTTCTTAAGAGCCTCGACTTTGGTCACTGCTCCTACTACATATCACGACATTTTTCAGTCAAAATAACTATTCACTTGTATTAAACACAAAAATAGTTATCCCATACCAAGGTTATCTTCCAATTGCTTTTTTTACTTGGCCGAGCTCCTTTTTGGCCCGCTCTAGTCTCTGCTTCAGTCCAGAGACCTTCACAGTATGAGAGGTTGCAGTCAATAACGACACCTGATCATTCACATAGGTATTTCCTAATTTGTCTCCTGCGAAATATATTTGATCCTATGTCCGGCTTTGTTTTCGAAACACCGAACAGTGTATCAGGGGATACTATCTATATTATGACATTCTTTTAACTTCATTACTTACCTCAAAGCCTGTTAGAAGGCTAGTGCAGGCTTCGTCAGCCCGCTTTTGACAGACTGTACCTTCTCAATCACCGCACCCATAAGGGTACGGTGCTCTTCAAAGATGGAAGCGCTTTGCAACGCCGCCAATAAAGTATCCGACACCTCTGGGTGGACTGAGGTCACCGGTGGAATAGGCGCACCACCTTCTGTTGAAGAAGGTTGCTGGCCTGATTTCATAGCCGTATTGGTCTCCGGAGTTGTCTCGGGCTGGGGGCCGAATTCAGGACGGCCCCCGCCTTCAGCATCCATGGGGGTCTTCTTCCCCATGTGTCCGGTTGCCGAGGTTTGACCCTCTGGCGCCGCCTCAATGGTCTCCTGAGCTTCGCCATGGCCTGGGACCCTTTGGGACGACACCTCAGTGTTGTCCACGCCTCTGGGGGAGGAGGCCGTCTGGAGGGTCTCGCTGCCCATCGCATCTGGGTCCAACGAATCTTCTGACAAAGATTGCTCGATGTCGGACCCGGCCGAACTGCAAAATATGTGACTCAATATATTAATGCTATGCAAAAGTGAGACTGGATATATGGATGTGTCCTGGCTTCTTTGTACTGACAATTTGGCCAGGGGCTTGACCCTAGGTTCCCACTCCGGGCTGCTGTCGGTCGCTGCGGTGGATTCGTCTGGAAGGGAGGCTTTCCCCTTCTTAGATGTTTCGGCCTCCAAATGTGTGGAGGCCGTCCTTTTCTTTCTCCCCCTCGCGGGAGGGGGGGGGTGGACTGGCTTTCCTCTTCCTCCTCCTCCTCTTCCTCGTCTTTTTCGGCGAAGGAGTGGGCCTTGGTGTCTTTGGACATCACGGTCGAAGTATCCTTGTGATGGAGCCTGCCCCTGGTCTCCTTGGCCTCCTTCTTGGCTTTCTTCTTCGGCGCCTTATATGGCGCCAGGACCAGCATCTTCATCAGAAGTGGGCTGGCTTGTTCTTTAGCAGCGGAGCCGGATTGTAGATCTGCTCTGCCTTCTTCGTCCAGCCCTGGGAGAATCGTTAGGGAAATATTAGGTGTTTTCCCCAAGGTATACAAATAAAGGATACACCTTGAAAACATATAAAGACTTATCGAACTTACGGGGCGGGACAATTTGTGCCCGCGATCTTCGGCGGTGTCCGGCCATGACTTCCCGGGCTTAAATAGCACCTTCCAGATGTCTTCATGGGTCGTGCCGAACAACTCCCGCAAGGTTTGGTGTTTGGCCGGATCAGACTCCCATAGATTGCAAGTACGACGTTGACAAGGAAGGACCGATCGAACTATCATCACCTGGACCACATCGACAAGTTTGATATTCTTGTCCTCCATGCTCTTGATACGCGCTTGGAGCGTCGTCAGCCCGTCTGACGAAGGCCAGTCTAGGCCCTTTTTGGGCCAGGACATGAGCCGCAGTGGGGCTCCGGATCGGAACTCGGGGGTGGCAGCCCATGTGGTGCCGCGTGGCTCAGTAACATAGAACCACTGTTGTTTCCAACCTTTGACGGACTCATTGAATTACCTGATGGCCATTTGACATTGGGCGTCTTGCTCACCATGGCTCCTCCGCACTGGGCGTGTTCGCCGCCTACCACCTTTGGCTTCACGTTGAAAATCTTTAGCCATAGTCCAAAGTGCGGCGGGATGCGGAGGAAGGCCTCGCACACGACGATGAATGTCGAGATGTTGAGGAAGGAATTGGGGGATAGGTCATGGAAATCTATCCCGTAGTAGTACATAAGGTCGCGAACAAATGGGTGGAGAGGAAACCCCAGCCCGTGGACTAAGTGAGGGAGGAATACAACCCTCTCATGGGGTTCCGGAGTAGGGACGATCTGTCCCGCCTCCGGGAGACGGTGTGCAATCTTCTTGGCCAAGTATCCAGCCTCCCGGCCCAGAGTTTCTTGATATCCTTCTCCTTGACGGAAGAGGCCATCCACTTGCCTTGCGCTCCGGATCTAGACATGGTTGGAGTGCTTTTTGGGAGGAAGAGATGGGTGTTTGGGCTCTGAAGCTTGAGAATGAATGAGTAGAGGAAGGAGAGGTCATGGGTGAAAGAGGGGAATCCTTATCCCTTTATAAAGGCAGTAAAAATCATACGCCTCCCGACTCGCCCTAAAGCTCACTTATTTCCCAAGCGCTGTGCTGATGGCTGATATGTCTTCGTCGTATCTACTTTTCCAAACACTTTTGCCCTTGTTTTGGACTCTAACTTGCATGATTTGAATGGAACTAACCCGGACTGACGTTGTTTTCAGCAGAACTGCCATGGTGTTATTTTTGTGCAGAAATAAAAGTTCTCTGAATGACCTGCAAATCCACAGAGCAACTTTTCAGAATTAATAAAAAATACTAGCGAAAGAATCAGCGTTAGGGGGCCCACACCCTGTCCATGAGGGTGGGGGCACGCTACCTCCCCTAGGGCGCGCCCCTTGCCTCGTGGGCCCCCTGGACGTCCACCGACCTCAACTCCAACTCCATATATTTGCTTTCATGGAGAAAAAAATCGGAGAGAAAGTTTCATCGTGCTTTACGACACGGAGCCGCAGGCAAGCCCTAATCTCTCTCGGGAGGGCTGAACTAGAGCCCGTTCAGGGCTTTAGAGAGGGGGATTCGTCGCCGTCGTCATCATCAACCATCCTCCATCACCAATTTCATGATGCTCACCGCCGTGCGTGAGTAATTCCATCGTAGGCTTGCTGGACGCTAATGGGTTGCATGATATTTACCATGTAATCAAGTTAGTTTTGTTAGGGTTTTATCCCTAGTTTCCACTATGTTCTGAGATTGAAGTTGCTATGACTTTGCTATGCTTAATGCTTGTCACTAGGGCCCGAGTGCCATGATTTCAGATCTGAACCTACTATGTTTTCATAAATATATGTGAGTTCTTGATCCTATCTTGCAAGTCTATAGTCACCTATTATGTGTTATGATCCGACAACCCCGAAGTAACAATAATCGGGATACTTCTCGGTGATGACCGTAGTTTGAGGAGTTCATGTATTCACTATGTGTTAATGCTTTGGTCCGGTACTCTATTAAAAGGATGCCTTAATATCCCTTAGTTTCCACTAGGACCCCACTACCATGGGAGGGTAGGACAAAAGATGTCATGCAAGTTCTTTTCCATAAGCATGTATGACTATATTCGGAAGACATGCCTACATTACATTGATGAACTGGAGCTATATCTGTGTTACCCTAAGTTATAACTATTACATGAGGAATCACATCTGACATAATTATCCATCACCGATCCAATGCCTACGAGCTTTTCACATATTGTGCTTTGCTTATTTACTCTACCGTTGCTACTTCTACAATTACTACAAAACTACTATCGTTACTTTTCCTACTATTACCGTTGCTTCCATACTACTTTGCTACTAAATACTTTGCTGCACATATTAAGTTATCCAGGTGTGGTTGAATTGACAACTCCACTGCTAATACTTGAGAATATTTTTTGGCTCCCCTTGTGTCGAATCAATAAATTTGGGTTGAATACTCTACCCTCGAAAACTGTTGCGATCCCCCATACTTGTGGGTTATCAAGACAATTTTCTGGCGCCATGGCCTGGGAGCATAGCTCTATTCTTTGAGTCACTTGGGATTTATATCTGTTGATCACTATGAGGAACTTGAAAGACGAAAGAACTAAGATTTATCCCTCAACTACGAGGGGAGGTAAGGAACTACCATCTAGCTCTGCACTAGATTCTCCTTCTATTATGAGTAAGCTTGCGACACCTAAACCTGCTTCTGCTATTAATTCTGATATGTCGCATGTTATTGATGATGCCACTTTTGTTATGCATGATACTTATGATGAAACTACTTCTGTGCTTGATACCGCTATGCCATTGGGTGAATTTCTTAATGAACAACTTGCTAGGGCTAGAGAGAATGAAATTATTGAAAATGAAATTATTGAAGATAGTGATGATGAAGGTTCTCCTCCTAAGTATGAATTGCCTATTGTTCCTAAGGGTTATGTTATGGATGAAGAAACTACTAGAGATATTTTTTTGACTGGAAACTGTGAGGCAACATCCCCACAATATTTTATTAAAACTCAACCACCAAACATACAAGAGGTTCTTAGAAAGTACTAACTATGGGGGAGGGGAAGTTACTTACCTAGTTAGCTATTTACATAATTAAAGGCCCATATACAAATATACATACAACCAACTATGGCAAAGAGTTGACCCAGGCTAGTAGCAAAGGTTTTAAACTAGGCTTGAATATGTGAGAGTGCAGAGTAACATCATGAATGAAGTTTCTCTTCCATGCAGCAAAAGTTGGCCTTTCATATCTGAAGATTCTGCCATTCCTTAAGATCCATATATTCCAGGCTGCAAGATAAACAACCTCCCTGAAGAAAGGGTGCCCAAAGCTCCTCCTTGCAGCAACTAAACACTGAGATGTGGTTAAGCCAGCTAACCACTGGATGTGCAAGTAATTCCATACTCTTGTGCTGAATTGACATGTGAAGAAAAGGTGATCTCTATCCTCATAAGCATGGGAAAAGCATAATGGGCATGTGTTGTCCTCCTGAGGTGATCGCCAGTGCCTACTCACAAGCAAATCTCTGGTATTTAGCCTGTCATTTAGCATTAACCACGCAAACACCTCTATCTTCATTGTCGCCTTACATTCCCAAATCCATTTGGATGGAGTATCAGTGGCCATGTGAGCATGCATCAGTGTATAATAACTCCTTTCAGAGAAGATACCTTTGCCAGGTGTCCAAGACCAAGAATCATGAATCTCATCATCAGCATTAAGGTCAAGTATACCAGCCTAGACAGTGATCATCTCAGCCATTGCTTCTGGCAATAAGGGTAGATGAAAAAGCTCAGACATGTCAAGTGTGTTAATCACCTCACGAACAGACACCTTGTCATCGATGACAAAAGAGAACAACCTCAGAAACCTCTCTCTGAGCGGAACAGATGAGCCTAGGAACACCCAAGCATCAAACCAAAAAAGGATAGAGTCCCCCATGTTTATGGTTACCTCAGAGTATAGTCTGAATGCTTCATTGAGTTTAAGGATGTCTTTCCACCAATAAGATCCACATAAAACTGTGCCATGAGGAACAACACCATCATAGTAGGTGTTCCAAATAAGAGAAACCCAAGGGATGTAAGCTTTGTTATAAAACTTGGAAAGGTGCTTGGAAAGGAGAGATCTGTTTTGGATGGCTAGGTTTACTATTCCCATACCACCTTTGTCTTTGGGTCTACAGACAAGAGGCCAAGCATCAAGTGATTGCCTAGTAGTATCAGAATTTCCTCTCCATAAGCATTGCCTCATTATCCTTTCAAGTTGCTTTATAATACCAGCTGGCAAAGATAGACTGCAAAGAAAATAGATTGGCAAAGAGGACAGAACTGATTGTAGCAGTTGCAATCTGGCACCTTGGTTAAGAAGGCAAGAACTAGCAGACAACCTTCTTTCAACTCTATCAACCACAGGAAATAAATCATGAATCCGGGGTTTAGTTGTATCCACAGGTAGCCCCAGATAGGTGAAGGGAAGGGTCCCAACATGGCAGCCAAAAATAGAAGCTAACATATTCTTGCTTGCAATGATAGATCTGATCTTAAGAAGTTATTAGCTAAATTGAAACAGAAATCTCTAAATGCTAGAATGAAATATGACCCTGATTTTGCTACTTCACCAATTTTGTTACGGATAAGGATTATGAATTCTCTGTCGATCCTGAGATAATTACTTTGGTTGAATCTGATCCTTTTTATGGCAATGAATCTGAAACTGTTGTGGCACATCTTACTAAGTTAAATGATATAGCCACCCTGTTCAGTAATGATGAGAAATCCCGCTACTATTATATCCTTAAGATATTTCCATTCTCATTAAAGGGTGCTGCTAAAACTTGGTTTAATTCTCTTGATCCTGGTTGTGTGCATAGTCCCCAGGATATGATTTATTACTTCTCTGCTAAATATTTTCCTGCTCATAAGAAACAAGCTGCCTTGAGGGAAATATATAATTTTGAGCAAATTGAAGAAGAGAGTCTCCCACAAGCTTGGGGGAGGCTTCTCCGGTTACTTAATGCTTTGCCTGATCATCCTCTTAAGAAAAATGAAATACTTGATATCTTTTATAATGGACTAGCTGATCTTTCCAAGGACCACTTGGATAGTTGTGCTGGTTGCGTTTTCAGGGAAAGCATAGTTGATCAAGCTGAATTGCTATTGAATAATATGACTAATGAAAATAATTGGACTCTTCCTGAGCCAATTCATGAGCCAACTCCTAATCCAACTCCAAAGAAGAGGGGTGTTCTATTTCTCAGTCCTGAAGATTTGCAAGAGGCAAAGAAATCTATGAAAGAAAAGGGTATTAAAGCTGAAGATGTTAAGAATTTACCTCCTGTTGAAGAAATAAATGGTCTTAATTTACCACCTATTGAAGAAACACATGATCTTGATAACCCGACACAGGTAGTAAAGGTAAATTCTCTTTATAGATATGATAAAGTTGAAATCCCATCTACTAAGTTTCCTAGCCAATGTTTGGATCAATTTGATGACTTTATGGCTAGACAAGAAATTTTCAATGCTTATGTTGGTAGAGAATTAAAGAGTAATTCTTACATGATTGGATGCTTGAGTGATTATATGGCTAGAGTTAAAGGTGAAATTATACTCATTAGTAAATATGCTTCTATGGTTACTGTAAGTGCATCTAGTGCCACCGCTAGTTGGTTTTGGAGTATTGACCACAAAGTTGGTTGAGGGACTAATGCGTTTGTGAGAATTGCAGGATAACGCAGGTAGTGTCCCTCATTAATTAGGTTTACCTAGCGGAGATGACACCTAAAAATGTATGAAGACATTGAAGACAATGGTGGTATGAGAAGATATTCATATTGAAGACTATGACATGAGAAGACATTGCGTGAAGACTATGGAGCATGAAGACTGTGTGGTTTCGTTGTTTCCTTTTCTTCTTTGTTGAGTCATAGGAACCACTGTACTGTTAAGTGGGGTCCAAGTGAACTAAGTCAGAGTGACTGAAGTGATGCTCAACCCAAATCCTATGTCTTCGAGCGAAGACAATGAGAGCAAATCTTATCCAGAGCTGGATGAGCCAGCTTTGCTTGTAGCCCAAGTAAAGTTGTCGCGTGTGTTTGAAATCTGACCGTTGGAACAGATGTCAGTTCCTTAGTGACCCAGGGTCATTTCGGACAAATCAGGTCGGGTTGCCTTGTGGCTATAAATAGCCCACCCCCTACACCATAAATTGGTGGCTGCTCAGAGTTAGTTTACGACTTTTGTCGTTTTGCGAGGACAAAGCCCAAACACCTAGAGCCAAAGAGTGTTAGGCATCACTGAAGTCTTTCTGTTTGTGTGACCTGAAGACTTATTACACTTGAGGACTCTGTATCCTCCAGCCGGTTAGGCGTCGCGTTCTGAGCATCCAAGAGTCATTGTGGATTGCCGGGTGAACGAAGTCTATGAAGGTTTGGAAGTTTACCTTGAAGACTTACCAGAGTGATTGGGCGAGGACTGGGTGTCCTTAGCTCAAGGGGAATAAGGTGAAGACACGGTCTTCTGAGTTAAATCTCAGCCTCCCTAACCAGACGTATAGTTGTCACAGCAACTGGAACTGGTCCAACAAATCATGTGTCTTCAACAAGCGACTGGTTCTATCCCTTCCATCCTTTACTTCAGTTTGTCTTCGTTAAGTCACTGCCTATCTGTGTATCTGTTTGACTTCATTGCTTGACTACTACTGTTGATTGGCTTCACACTATCTTCCATCCTGATCCTTTTCTACTTAGCTGCTATTAGTCCTGTACTTTCACATCATTGCATATTTGACTATGGCTTGCTTATGGTGGTTTATCTTCTGCTGCATATCAACTAGGTCATTTCTGTTGTTTGTCTTTGAAACTTCTAAGTTTTGAAGACTTCCATAAAAATTGCCTATTCACCCCCCTCTAGTCGATACTAGCACTTTCAATTGGTATCAGAGCAAGGTACTCCCTTGTTCTGTGTGATTCGGTTTAACCACCTGGAGTTTCAGCTATGTCGACTGCAGGATTGAGGAATGTATCTTGCCCCACCTTTGACGGTCATGAGTATCCTCGGTGGAAAGCCATGATGAAGAAGCGACTCATGGCTATGGACAGCAAACTGTGGACCGTGGCTGAGATTGGTCTTACCGATCTATGCAAGATGGCGGAGGCTGATGACATTCGCAAGTACACTCTACTGAACCTCACAGCGAAGGATGTCATTTGCTCCTGCCTGTCCTGAAATCAGTTCAGGAACGTCATGCACCTCAATCATGCGAAGCTAATCTGGGACCGGCTTCCTGAGGTCTATGAAAGTCATCTTAATCGTCATGATCCTTGGCTTGATGACTACAAGGAGTCTCTTAAAGAGATGACCTTTCCACCTGAACCGTCTTCATCTTCACCATGCCTCATGGCAGGGGGTGCTAAGGTAACTGAATGCTATCTTTATAAAACTAGTGATGATGAATCAGGTGATGAATTTGGCCCCAGCTATGTCAAACTTGCTTCCCTTGCCACTAAACAACAAAGAGCTTTGGAAAGGATTCAAAACATGCTTAGTAAGAGCGATGATATGTTGGGCGAAGAAATGGATCAGTCAAAAGCTTTGGCTGAGAGTCTTTAGAGACTTCATTCTAAGTTTGACGCCCTTTAAGATCAACATAATGCTCTCTTGTCTGATCATGAGAAACTTTCTTCTGAATGTCTTCAACGAGAGCAAGATCTTGAAAAGATAAGGGTGGATTATGAAGATCTTCTGAGGAAGCATGATTCATTACTTTCTCAACAAATTAGCGTTGCTCAGGATGAATTTGAACCACCATGTTATAAATGCATTGAGCATGATAACGCTGCCTCTGTTGCTGAATGTTCCACTGTTGCTACTGTTGCTCTGTCTTCAACTACTGATGTGATAACTAACCCCTCTTCTGAGGATACCACTACTATTGCTGATGAAAATGCTAGGTTGAAGACATTGCTTGAAACAGGGATGTATAAAAGTCTGAAAGGGCATCAGACACTCTGCGATGTCCTCAAAAAGCAGATTCCTAACCGAAACCCTAGGAAAGAGGGTGTTGGGTTCGAGAGGAAAATGAATGCTGATGGTTCCTAATGGAAGCCTGAGCAGTATCCCAAAATCACATGGGTTGCTGCAAAGGAACCTTTAGTGGATCCATCCACTTTATCTGGCTTTACCTGTGCTAATCCTATTATCATTGATGAATCCTTTGATGCAAACTATAAACTGTTCAAAAATTAGAATGGTGAAGTGCTTGCCAGGTATATTGGTACTAACTGCAGGAATGGACCGCCAATGAAGAAGATCTGGGTTCCCAAAAGCTGTCTTGAGAATCTTCCTGTGAATGCTGTCATGACACCACCAGGGAAGAAGACAAACCCCAGACCAAAGGCGTCACATGGTCCAATGGCTTCATACGGAACCAGGACTCACCTGACTCACCCTAACGCCAATGTTTTGCAGGGAAATGTACTCAAGTTTATGAATATGAGCGCGTGTCTTCAAACCTCTATGTTCATAGTACTAAGAACTTTTCTGCTTATTCATATGAGTATCATTCATCTCCTGCAAGGCTATTTGCTAGGGCTCCAAAGCCGAAATTCTCAGATGCTTCACTTAGACTCATTGCTTCTAAGCCACCCCTGAAAATGTGGGTGGTGAAGAAGAACTAACTCTCTTTTGCAGAATGTGGTCTCCAGCCAGCAATCAAAGGCGTCCGATATTATTGCTGGGGACCTAAACATAAAGGGACGCATGATAAAATGACTTACTATGTATTCCACATATGAATCTCTTATCTGTCATACTGTGTGTTCTAATCTTGATCTAAGCTGTGATAATCCTAGTGTGCGTCAAATGCTTATGCTTCACAACATACCTTCTGAGGCCTATCCTCCTAACTGCACTGTAGGGCATGTCACCAAAATCTTCAGAATGGATTATTGACAGCGGATGCACTAATCATATGACTGGTGATCGAAGTCTTCTCATGGACTCAACCTTACGTCCATCCGACAAGAGTCAAATCACATTTGCTGACACTGGTAAAGGCAAGGTATTGGGTCTAGGTAGAGTTGCAATCTCAAAGGATCAACACATGGATAAAGTGATGCTTGTTGAATCCCTTGGATTCAACTTAATGTCTGTCTCAATGCTTTGTGACTTAAACATGATTGTGATATTTGGAAAATATCGTTGCCTTGTACTAATGGAATCTGACAAGTCTCTAGTCTTTGAAGGGTATAGGAAAGGTGATCTATACATGGTAGATTTCTCAGCTGGTCCACAACTTGCCGTATGTCTTCTTGAAAAAGCTTCAGAATGCTGGCTCTGGCATCGAAGGCTGGGGCATGCTGGCATGAGGAACTTGCACACACTCGTCAAGAAGAAGCATGTCATAGGCATCGAAGGTGTCAAGTTCAAGAAAGATCATTTGTGTGGTGCTTGCGAAGCTGGGAAGATGACGAGGGCCAAGCATCCCTCGAAGACAATCATGACGACACCTCAACCCTTTGAGCTGTTGCACATGGACTTATTTGGCCCTACTCACTACTCCACCCTCACAACAACGGCGTCTCTCTATGGCTTCATCATTGTTGATGACTACTCAAGATACACATGGGTGCACATAATTCTCTACAAGACTGAAGTACAAGATGTCTTCAGACGATTCGCCAATCGAGCAATGAACAACTATGACGTCAAGATCAAGCATATCAGAAGTGATAACGGCACTGAATTCAAGAACACCGGCCTTGATCTTTATCTGGATACAATGGGAATCACTCATGAATTTTCTGCTCCGTACACACCTCAGCAAAATGACATTGTTGAGAGCAAGAACAGAACCCTCATTGAGATGGATCGAACAATGCTCGACGAGTACAAGACACCAAGAAAGTTCTGGCCTGAAGCTATTGATACTGCATGTCACATCATTAACCGTGTTTACATCCACAAGCTTCTGGGCAAAACATCCTATGAGCTCCTTACTAGCAAGAAGCCAAATGTCAGCTACTTCAGAGTTTTTGGTGCTAGGTGCTGCATCAAGGATCCCCATCACAAGTCAAAATTTGAACCCAAAGCTCACGAAGGCTTCATGCTTGGCTATGGAAAGGATTCGCACTCTTACAGAGTCTTCAACCTCTTCCACTACAAAACCGTTGAAACAATGGATGTGCGATTTGATGAAACCAATGGTTAACAACGAGAGCTCCTGCCAAGCACACTTGATGAAGCTCCTTCCAGTGAATCTATCAAGCTGATGGGAACTGGTGAAATCATGCCCTCTGAAGCACAGCCTAAAGAGGAACTTATCATTTCTGCACCAAACCAACCTGAAGACAATGCTCAGACCGAAGACAATCCTCCCAATGATGACAATGATCAACATGAGCAAGGGCGTCGTCCAGTTCATCCTCGTGTTGCAAATGAAGTACAAATTGAGAAGATAATTGATAGCATCAACGCACCAGGTCCGCTTACTCGATCAAGGGCAACACAGTTAGCAAATTTCTGTGGGCATTTTTCATTTGTATCAATATCTGAACCCAAGAAAGTTGCTGAAGCCTTTATGGAACCTGAATGGATTCAAGCCATGCAAGAAGAACTTCAACAGTTCAAGCTGAATAATGTTTGGGAACTTGTCAAGCGCCCTGACCCTCGCAAGCATAACATTATTGGGACAAAATGGATATATCGGAACAAGCAAGATGAGCATGGTCAAGTCATCAGAAACAAAGCACGTCTTGTGGCACAAGGATATACTCAAGTTGAAGGAATTGACTTCGATGAAACATTTGCTCCTGTGGCTAGGCTTGAAGCTATTCGCATACTGCTAGCCTATTTTAATCACCACAACATCTTGCTATATCGAATGGATGTGAAAAGTGCTTTCCTCAATGGCAAAATTGAAGAAGAAGTGTATGTTGCTCAACCACCTGGCTTTGAAGATCCAAAACATCCTGATATGGTGTACAAACTCAACAAAGCACTGTATGGCCTCAAACAAGCTCCTCGCGCTTGGTATGATACAATCAAAGACTTCCTGAAGAGCAAAGGCTTCAAACCAGGATCTCTAGATCCCACACTCTTCACGAAGACATATGATGGTGAACTGTTTGTGTGCCAAATATATGTGGATGACATAATCTTCGGCTGCACCAACCAGAAGTATAGTGATGAATTTGGATACATGATGCAAGAGCAATATCAGATGTCCATGATGGGTGAGCTGAAGTTCTTTCTTGGACTTCAAATTCGTCAGCAAAGAAATGGCATCTTCATATCTCAAGAAAAATATCTCAAAGATTGCCTGAAGAAGTTTGGTATGCAAGATTGCAAAGGTTACACGACGCCAATGCCAGCCAAACATCATCTTGGTCCCGACGACAATGGTAAAGAGTTCGATCAAAAGGTATACCGCTCCATGATTGGTTCTTTACTTTATCTATGTGCATCTATGCCAGATATTATGCTTAGTGTTTGCATGTCTGCTTGATTCCAAGCGGCACCAAAGGAATCGCATCACTTAGCCGTGAAGCGAATTCTTCGATATTTGGCTTACACCCCAACACTCGGATTATGGTATCCCAAGGGCTCAAAATTTGATTTGGTTGGATTCTCGGATGCTGATTATGCTGGTGACAAGGTGGATCGCAAGTCTACATCAGGCACATGTCATTTTCTTGGTCGATCACTTGTCTGTTGGTCTTCAAAGAAGCAGAACTATGTATCACTCTCAACTGCTGAATCTGAATAAATTGCTGCTGGATCATGTTGTGCTCAGCTTCTGTGGATGAAGCAAACTCTCAAGGACTATGGCATCAACCTGAAACAAGTACCTCTCTTCCGCGATAACGAGAGTGCCATCAAGATAGCCAACAATCCAGTCCAACACTCGAAGACAAAGCACATTGAAATTCGTCATCACTTTCTCAGAGATCATGTCATGAAGAAAGATATCGATATCATTCACGTCAACACTGAAGAGCAACTTGTAGATATCTTCACAAAGCCCTTGGATGAGAAAAGGTTTTGCAAGTTACGGTGTGAGCTAAATATCTTGGAATCGTCAAATGTCCTGTGATCAGGCACACATCCTAACACTTATGCATGTTGATGACTTAGATGTGCAACACACAAAGTAATGTATATCTTCAATCAATGAAGACTTACACTCTGAGTGTGAATACATTAACACGGAATTTGACTTCGGAGCGCCACGATAATTGTGCGCCGTGTCTGGGTCTAATACTTCCTATACGGTGGGTAACGCCACCACCAAATTTCTCTGTTTGAAGTGTTTCTCTCATGGCATTACTTTTGCAAATACTTTGCATTTGGTTTGTCTTCAGTTTCAATTTATCTTCATGATTTTCTGCGCTATGATGATTTGATTGCATAAATATATACTAGTGTTCTAAGCATTCACTTATAGCTATGTCTTCAAGTTGAATCTTTTGAACTAAGTGAGTGTGATCGGACCCTAACCTCTCTATGCTTTCTATCTCAAACTCTATCTGTCCAAATCATATGCATTCTATTGAAACTGTCGAATGTCTTCTCTGCATCCTTGTCAGCAGAAGACACAGAGACAAACATCAAGTCCTATTTAAATGATTCATCTTTATTGTCGATATCCGGAGAAGCCGGAACAACCATCCGACAAACTTGGCGGGCATGGGAACGTGGGACAACTCTGAGTATGTTGCATGCTTGCCACGTGTCCCACGGATGTGAATAGACAGGGGCACCTGCGTAATTGCGCTGTGCTGCACACCTACTTATAAATACGTGTCCCCTGCGGTCAAGAAAACCTTCTTCCACCTCTCCACCTCGTCAAAACCCTAGCGCCACCTCTAGCTCTCGACGACTCCAGCGACGAAGCGCTTAGCTGCCGCGACTTCTCTGACGCCGTCCTCACGCCGGCCGCGGACATCATCCTCTCCGCCATCGCCGTAGGTGTCCTCCTTCGCCAAGTTAGGGCACGGTGGGCTGAACTGCTTGGTCTCCTATTCATCCCATCTAGCAGTTCTTCGTGCGGTAATTATAACTCTATTTTTACCACCTTTTTGATCTTCATAGATTCATCCTATTTACCAAAAGTGGTTTCTACCTACTCAATGTTGAATCTATTTTGTCTGCATCTCATAATGCCTAGTCTATTCACTTAGATTTCCTATCTAGTTTGATTCCTCAGTTGTACTTATTCACGGATTTGTACAAATCTGGAACCAACTCACCTCATATAAGTGAATGTCTTCGCATCATGAGGTCAATGTCTTCAAACTGATTTATCTTCAAAATCTTCTGAGAATGCATATGACCTCTTCCCCTCCCCTCGCATCTCTAATGCTGACACAGGTACATGTCCATGGGAGAATCCCTTGGTTCTCATAGTCTGCTTTCGTTTGCAGAATACTTACAGCATCATATCAATTCTCCTGAAGCCAGTTCCTGCTTGACCAGCAAGCGAAAGTCTCTGAATCCATTGAACATATTGAAGCCATTCAGTTTGAAGTTCATGGCTGTAGAAAAATCAGCAAGGACGGGTGGCAGACAACGCCGAGAAGGAACATCCAAAGATCTGCTTGATGACCTAGCAGAGCTCTACAAGACAGATCCTGAAGAGACATATCATCAGCGCAAGACACGAATCCAATGGATTCGACGCTATTGGGCTGAAGAGTGGTTCAAGGACAAGTTTGTAACCAAGGAATATGCAGAGAAGAATGCAATCAAGAGTCCTTGGGGCGATATTCTCTATCGAGGTCTTCAACCCAAGAATAGAGCTGAAGCTATTGCATAAGATTTCTATCCTTGCATGGTCCGTGGACCTCGGCCTGATAATGCCGATCCCACATCATTACTCTGGTGTCGTGATGATGCTCTCTTCAAATGCAACTTCCAGCACGCAAAGGCTTCGGCCAAGGAAAACAAGAAGTCATTGGGACTAGACTTCAATCCTCGCCCCTCTGCTCCCCGTGATGATGGCACACGTGAAGCTGAAGAGAATAGAATTGGCCCCTTTGCAAACCTTGATGGCCTCATCTCCTACATCTTGGTACAAGGTGCCAAAGTGGATCATTCTGACAATGATGCTGATTCTGATGAAGCCCCAGCTCCTACTCCAAGGCCGCAGAAGCCAAAGAAGATTAAGGCTTCATCATCAGCTGCACCTCCAAAAGCTTCTCGTGTGAAGCCACTAGCCACTACACCTCCTGAAGCCAGTGTGCAGTCTAAAGATCAATCCCGCATCTCCAAGAAGACGGAGAAGAAAAAGCAACTTGTCAGGCATACTGATCAAGCCTTGACCCCTGCCGCCATTCTGCATGAAGAACCCATTCATCTGTCCAGTGATGAAGATCTTGCTGATGATGCCCTTGAGCAACTGATAAAGAGCAAGGAAGAAGCAGAAATCTTCAACAATTTGCCTCTCTTTGATGTGGCAATCATCCATAACTTCATTGATGAGTGGTTCGACACCCCTAATCTAAGCTATGAAGATTTGCAGCTTCCCATTGGCCTCAGCGTCTCTTTCAATGGCGCCATTGCTTCTGAGCTAGCTCTTGCTCAGCGCATCATTGAGCTGAAGAACAAAATTGATTATGAGAAGGCTCAATTCAAGAAGCATGTGGCAAAGGTCATTGTTCAAGACGTCAGAAACTTCAAGGTCATGCTGCATGAGCTTAAAGAAGCTTTTCTGAAGAAGCGCCAAGAAGCTCAAGGCTCTTGTGAGCGCATGAAGAGTTTGGCTGATAAGTGTGTGCTTGCCTACAATGAGGCTGAGAAGCGAAAGTCACTTGGCCGTCCTGGCATTGACCCCAGGATGGCAGCAAAGAAAAAGAAGAAGCTTCCTGCTGACCAGCCTGCACCTTCAAGCCAAGAAGCCCCTCGCATTATCTTCCCAACATCATGACTGGCTCGAAGCCAAAGGTCACCACAACCGCTTTAGAACAGAAGAAGACAAGGGCTGCCGAGGCTGAAGCCAGAAAGAGGAAGAATACTGAAGCCTCTGATGCCGCTCCCTCCAAGAAGAAGCACAAGACCAAAAATACTAGGGCTGCTCCCACAGAGCCCTTAGTTGTTGAACCCATTTCAGTGGTTCGTCCTACATCTGCATCCCAAGAACTTCGCATGACTGTTCATGAGCCTGCTTCTGCAGAGGCTCCTGAAGCTGAAGAGATTCCAGCAGCTGAACCCACCGCTGCTAAAGACATTGGTCATCATGACAATGTTGAAGATGATGAAGTTCTTCCTCAAATTGAATATAATGTGGTATCATCGCCTGTTCATACGAACAGCGAAATCATCAGCATTGGTCGTCCTCTGACGCCAATTGCTCAGGATGCCTCATGGGCTGATCGCCCGCAAGAACAAGACTCCCCCGGCACTCCCCAACAACAACAAGCCACACCATCCGTCCAAGTTGAAGAGGATGAGGACCTGCCCACTCCATCTCCAAAGGCGTCGCCTGTACTACAAAGGCTTTGCAAAGGACCAAGGCCTCAAGTCCCTCTTCCGAGCGTTCCAAAAGGAGGAGTGCATCATCAACCTGTTGCACGTCAAGTGTTTTCAGAAGCCATTCCTGCTGTGAATGTCTCTAAGTCTGAAGCACTAGCTGCTGAAGACAATCTGGCTGCATCAGCCAATGACGAACGTCAAGAAGAACGTGTCCCTACTCCCCCCATTCCTGAAGAAGTTGTTCACGATGTGAATGTGTCTGTGCCTGACCCTCCAGCTCAGCAAGTGGAGGTTGAAAACCTTGAGGCTGCCACCACCAACACCAATGAAGCCAATGACATAGTCATGGCTGAAGCAAATGTGGAGCCGGTACCAAGCCCCACACCAGAAGCCAATGCTGAAAATGCTCCTGAAGCTTCTGATGTGCAGCCCGAAGCCACTGTTGCTGCCACTGCTCCTGTTCCGCCACCAAGGCCCTATACAATTGAGCAAGCATACAACCATGGCGAGCTAATCACCGTAAGATGGCCTGTTCTGGTCCCTCCGCCTACTGTCTCTGGTCCTCAATTTGACTATCACATTGAGCATAGGCCTTAGGTCCAGAAGCCAAAGCCAAGACTGTCAAGGTTTCCTGGTACTGCCATATCTGTCGGGTCTTTCAATGCAAATGGCTTCTAGAGCCACAACACATTCTTTGACAGCTCAAAGAACCCCTACACGAAGCCAAGAATATCATCAGATCAATTTTGGAGTCATCAGCAGCGAAGCTATTACTCTTGTGTTCTGTATGATCAAGGGCGCATTTTCCCTCATATGCGCCTCGACACTGAATCCATTGCTGGACTGCCATGCTTAGAAGAAGCACTTGAAGGCTTTCGTGATGCTGGTCTGCTCAGCTTTGTCACAGACAAAGAACATTGGAATGAAGAGCTATTGCTTCAATTCTATGCTACACTCCACATTCACGGTTATAACAGAGATACGAAGACATGGGTTCTTGAGTGGATGACAGGAAATGTTCATCATGAAGCCAAAGCTCTTGACATCATTGAGCTTACAAGCCTATCCACTCCCGGAGAGCTCTATGAACCTGGTTGTCAAAACCACCGCAATGCATTGGAGATCATCTTCCATAAGCCTGAACCCAATATGAGCCAGATGTTGAGCATGATGACGCCTTTGCCACGTGATGCTGAATATCCAAAGGAGTTCTTTGTTGATGACCTTGAGTATCTTCCGTGCACCATATATCACATCATCAGGCGGACTCTATGGCCTATCAAAGGACATTCATCATCTGCAAAACTCGAAGGAGCCATGAAGACATTGGTCTTTTACATCCTCAATGGCATCAGCTTCAATGTGCAAGATTTCTTCATCAGGCAACTGGCTGCATCTGGATCTGACCTCTTCGGACTAAAATTTTATGCTCCATGGGTCATGCGCCTCATCAAGAGACACTCTGCTATCAACTATCAACCATCTGCTCGAAAATCATGTGATCTTCCTACCAGAGGTTGATATGTCAGTTGAAGCCATATATCCTGAACCTACCAAGAAGCCTCTTTGTCTTCAGACTGCTGAATATCAAAGCTTCACTCAGCCTATGGAAGGAGTCCAAGCTGTCACGCGTGTCTATCCAATGGCTGGAAATATTCGTCTTCCTCATCGTGCATCAACTGAAGCCATTGCGAGCACCATTGCTCAAAGGCCTCGGAAGCGCTCTCGGGTCCTCAATGACCGAGAACTTCTTGTGGCCCTACATCAGAAGCAAGATGAGCATCATTTTTGGCTGAAGCGTCAGATGCAAAGCCTCTTGGTGGATGTAAATCGCATTCGAAACCTTGCCACCAAGAATGCATTTGTCACTCATGAAACTTGTCGGCGATCATGGAAGAGTTTGACCCCACTCAGTGCTGAAGCTGATCTTCAAGACGATGGCTTCACTGAAAGATTCAAGTTTGACTCCACTCCTCCACGGAATGCTGTCCTATGAAGAACTCCATCTCTTGAAGAATCTGATTATTCTTCCTCCGCGGCAACTGTCAATGCCAATGTGATCGATGATGAAGATGATGCTACTTCACCACCCCCTACTTCTGCACGCATCGACACTGCACCAAGTTCGTCTGCACCGCCAAACGACAACGGCAACCCTGCTGCTTCATCTACTCCTCATGAGGACGAGTAGATGCTCTATGTCTTCAAACCTTTTTGGTCATTACTGACAAAAGGGGGAGAAGCATATGAGTTGATAGTCTTCAAGCGGGTTCATTAGGGCCGTTGCTTTATATTTTTGCCTAGTGCTTACAACTCTTGCCCTTGATACACTTTGTTCTTTGAGTTGTAACACTTAAACTTGATGGTCGTCTGCTACTTATTTGTGTTTCCACGTGCGATGATAACTTCCGCACTTAGATCATTTTGCAGACGTCCATTCTTCATTATGCATGTCATTCTCTTAGCTATATCATTTTATGCATGATGAATTATCTTCATAAGTTGAATAGGATCTCCACAAGTACAACCTGCCATGTGCATTTGCATTCCAAAAGCAAAATTACTTATATGCCCATCTTCAGGGGGAGCCCTTGCTACTTATGAAGACAATTTCCTATCCTTTACAATTTCACATACTTTATCCCCGTTGAAAACTTCAACCAGTTTGTCATCAATCACCAAAAAGGGGGAGATTGTAAGTGCATCTAGTGCCACCCCTAGTTGGTTTTGGAGTATTGACGACAAAGTTGGTTGAGGGACTAATGCATTTGTGAGAATTGCAGGATAACGCAGGTAGTGTCCCACATTGATTCGGTTTACCTACCGGAGATGACCCCTAAAATTGTATGAAGACATTGAAGACAATGGTGGTATGAGAAGATATTCATATTGAAGACTATGACATGAGAAGACATTGCGTGAAGACTATCGAGCGTGAAGACTGTGTGGTTTCGTTGTTTCCTTTTCTTCTTTGTTGAGTCATAGGAACCACCGTACTGTTAAGTGGGGTCCAAGTGAACTAAGTCAGAGTGACTGAAGTGATGCTCAACCCAAATCCTATGTCTTCGAGCGAAGACAATGAGAGCAAATCTTATCCAGAGCTGGATGAGTCAGCTTTGCTTGTAGCCCAAGCAAAGTTGCCGCGTGTGTTTGAAATCTGACCGTTGGAACACGTGTCAGTTCCTTAGTGACCCAGGGTCATTTCGGAAAAATCAGGTTGGGTTGCCTTGTGGCTATAAATAGCCCACCCCCTACACCATAAATTGGTGTCTGCTCAGAGTTAGTTTACGACTTTTGTCGTTTTGAGAGCAACCCACCTCGAAGCCTTTGAGAGAGAAATCCTTGCGAGGACAAAGCCCAAACACCCAGAGCCAAAGAGTGTTAGGCATCACTGAAGTCTTTCTGTTCGTGTGACCTGAAGACCTATTACACTTGAGGACTGTGTATCCTCCAGCCGGTTAGGCGTCGCATTCTGAGCATCCAAGAGTCATTGTGGATTGCCGGGTGAACAAAGTCTGTGAAGGTTTGGAAGTCTATGTTGAGGACTTACCAGAGTGATTGGGCAAGGACTGGGTGTCCTTAGCTCAAGGGGAATAAGGTGAAGACACGGTCTTCTGAGTTAAATCTCAGCCTCCCTAACCAGACGTACAGTTGTCACAACAACTGGAACTGGTCCAACAAATCCCGTGTCTTCAAAAAGCGACTGGTTCTATCCCTTTCCATCCTTTACTTCAGTTTGTCTTCGTGAAGTCACTGCCTATCTGTGTATCTGTTTGACTTCATTGCTTGACTACTACTGTTGATTGGCTTCACACTATCTTCCATCCTGATCCTTTTCTACTTAGCTGCTATTAGTCCTGTACTTTTACATCATTGCATATTTGACTATGGCTTGCTTATGGTAGTTTATCTTCCGCTGCATATCAACTAGGCCATTTCTGTTGTTTGTCTTCAAAACTTCTAAGTTTTGAAGACTTTCATAAATATCGCCTATTCACCCCCCTCTAGTCGATACTAGCACTTTCAGTTACCACTCAAGCAGAACAAGTACTTAAAGCTCAAAGTGATTTACTTGATGAATTAAATAATAAACATGATTTTGCTGTTAGAGTGGCTACTAGAACTGGTAAAATGACTCAGGAACCTTTGTATCCTGAAGGCCACCCTAAGAGAATTGAGCAAGATTCTCAGAGAAATAATTTAGATGCACCTAATCCTTCTAAAAAGAAGAAAAAGAAAAATGATAGGACTTTGCATGCTTCTAGTGAACCCATTGTAGACACACCTGAGAATCCCAATGTTATTTATATTTCTGATGCTGAAACACAATCTGGAGATGAACATGAACCTAGTAATAATGTTAATGATAATGTTCATGTTGATGCTCAACCTAGCAATAATAATTATGTAGAGATTGAACCTGCTGTTGATCTTGATAACCCACAATCAAAGGATCAACATTATGATAAGAGAGACTTTGTTGCTAGGAAGCATGGTAAAGAAAGAGAACCATGGGTTCAGAAACCCATGCCTTTTCCTCCTAAGCCATCCAAGAAAAAGGATGATCAGGATTTTGAGCGCTTTGCTGAAATGATTAGACCTATCTTTTTACGTGTGCGCTTAACTGATATGCTTAAAGTACATCCTTATGCTAAATACATGAAAGATATTATTACTAATGAAAGAAAGATACCAGAAGCTGAAATTTCCACCATGCTTGCTAATTATACTTCTAAAGGTGGAATACCAAAGAAACTTGGAGATCCAGGAGTACCAACTATACCATGCTCCATTAAAAGATACTATGTTAAAACTGCTTTATGTGATCTTGGAGCCGGTGTTAGTGTTATGCCTCTCTCTTTATATCGTAGACTTGAATTGAATAAATTGACACCTACATAAATATCTTTGCAAATGGCTGATAAATCAACTTCTACACCTGTCGGTATTTGTGAGGATGTGCCTGTTATGGTTGCAAAGGTTACTATCTTAACGGACTTTGTTATTCTTGATATTCCCGAGGACGATAGTATGTCGATTATCCTTGGTAGACCCTTTTTGAATACTGCAGGGGCTGTTATTGATTGCAACAAAGGCAATGTCACTTTTCATGTTAATGGTAATGAGCATACGGTACAATTTCCGAGGAAACAACCTCAAGTTCATAGCATCAATTCTATTGAAAAAATTCCAACTATCATTATTGGAGCTTTTGAATTTCCTCTTCCTACTTTCAAGAAGAAATATGATATACTTATTATTGGGGATGTTCATATCCCCGTGGAGGTAACCTAGTGTTACTCGAAATTTCTCCAGTTCCATGTTATTCTGAATGAGTTTGTTAACAAGACTTGATCAACCTTTTTAGTGGATTCCTTTTGATGATCATGAGATGGATGAAATTAGAAGGCACAACCTTTTGTACCCTCCTTTTACTTTCTGTTATTTAGATTAAATAAAGTAAAAATTGTATTTTTCTTTCTGTTTTCTGAATTATCCATGCACTAAAAAATACCCTGAAAATAAAAGTTCTCCAAATGCCCTGCAAATTTAGTATGACTTTTTCTGGAATATTTGAGAATATTTGGCACTGAGAACATAGAAGGGGGAGCAAGCACCTGGCCACGAGGGTCCAGGGCGCGCCCACTTCTATAGGGCGCGCCCCCTGCCTCGTGGGCCCACGGTGGCCCCCCTCCACTTATTCTTGCACCCACACACTTCATCTTCCTCCCACAAAAATCACCATCCAGCTCAAGCACGAGTTCTAGCTCACCTTGCTGCCATTTTCGATCTCCTTGCTCAAAGCTCCATTCACAAAACTGCTTTAGGGGATTGTTCTTCGGTATGTGAATCCTCCAATGGTCCAATTAGTTTTTGTTCTAGTGCTTTATATTCATTGCAAATTTTTGCTGCCTAGGTGACCCTGTTCTTGAGCTTGCATGTCAAATTTATATGGTCCCAAGTAATTTTAATGCATGATATAGGCTCTAGGCACTTGTGGGAGTAGTTGCTATCAATTTTGTTGAGTTTGATTCACTTTTATTTTGAGTTACTAAAAATTTCAGAAATTTTTAGGAAACGATTAAGATATTTTGGAGGGGCTCTTCTAGCCAAGGCTCTAAGGATAAGCAAGCTAAGGAGAATGAAAAGGCCAAGTATAATCTCCCCCGTGTGGCGGAAGTACGGCCGTGTGAATGGCCTTTTGATGATTTCTTGAGAGCAATCGGGATTTATGATGACTTTTATTCTTTGGATGATAATGCGGGTCTCACCGACTTCCTCCACGACCAGGCTGAACAGTATCTCTTACTCACCAATACTTTTGTGCAAAATTTCTACTTTTATACTAAGAAATCACCTCCTTCAGTAGCGTTTCATTTATATGACGTGGCTAGGGAAATGTCACTATATGAATTTTGCACAGTTTGCAAGATACCTTTCGGGGGCAGCTTAGAGGAACCACATTGTAAAGATGTGGAAGGATTTATTGATACTATTACTATAGGGGAAACGAGGAAGGTTTCTGACGCAAGAATTACTAGCATATATTTTCCTGTTTTATGCTACTTTGCAATATTTGCTAGTCGATGCTTAATTAGTCGCGGAAACTGTGGAAACCTTAGTGTTCCTGATATTATTATTTTGTTCAATGCCTTATTTCGTGATAACTATGTTAGTATGGGTGCCATTATTGCTAAACGTTTAAGCCTGAACCGTACAAAGGGCCCCATCTTTGGAGGTATCTATGTTGCACGCCTTGCTAGACATTTCAGGATACCTATTAGGCATTTTGAGAAAGAGGAAGAATTGTTACCCCCTACCTATCTAGATTATAAGAGCATGGTAGCACATGAGCTCATTGTTAATAATGATGATAAGATGCTTTTGTATAAGTTGAGATTTAATAAGAAACACAATGAGACTATTATCTTGCCTGCGCCCTCTTTGTTTGAGTTAACTGCAGGCCATTACCTCGTCTTGCCATCGACAGTTTATGAGTATCGGGGCTAGACGTCAGCCCCAGAGCCCGAGCCGGAACCACCACTTGATCCTTATCGTACATCATCTTATCAGTGGGATCCGGAGGAAATCGCCAGCCAGTGGGAGTACGATGACAATCCTCAGTACACCGAGGAGAGTAGCCGCGATCCATGGGCATAAACCAACTTAGGCCAAAAGCCTAAGCTTGGGGGAGTACGTATTTCTCACCGACATTATATTCATGTTCACACACTCATTCTAGTTGTCAGTGCTCATACTTTTTCATTGTACTATCCATGCTAGTTTAAATTATTTTTCTAGCTTTCTTCTTGTGTGTTTGAACCTTAAGAAAACCAAAAAAATTAGTTAGTTTAATTTCCATGCTTGTAGTATTAATTAAAAGAAAACCCAAAAAGATTTCTCGTTCTTCTTTTGCTTGTTGGGAGCTTTCCCGTGTAAATAGTTTTATTTCTTTTCTTTCCTTTGGGGGTCGAGAGGAGAAGACCATAATGAAAATGTTTAGTGGCTCTCATATGCATGATTGTTGATTTAACCAAGAGCCCATATTACCTTGTCTTCTCCCTTGAATTGAATGCTTGCAGATTCCAGCTTAGTCCAATGCACGTGCACTATTATTATTATCCACATTGTTCGTTCGTGCAAGTGTAAGGCAATAATGATGATATATGATGGACTGATTGAGATGAGAGAAGTTGGTATGAACTTGACCTCTCTTGTTTTTGTAAATATGATTAGTTCATCATTCCTGATTCAGCCTATTATGAATAAACATGTTTGCAATGACAATTAAAGATTATAGTTGCTTATGCCATGCTTAATTAGCTAGGAGCTTATAATGGTTTACCTTGCGTGCCAACATGCTATTAAAATGGTTGTGATGTGGTATGACAGGGTGGTATCCTCCTTTGAATGATTCGAGTGACTTGACTTGGCACATGTTCACGCATGTAGTTGAAACAAAATCAACATAGCCTTCACGATATTTATGTTCATGGTGGATTATATCCTACTCATGCTTGCACTCAATGTTGATTAATTTTAATGCATGTTCATGACTTTTGTCGCTCTCTCAGTTGTTGGCTTCCTAGTCTCTTGCTAGCCTTCACCTGTACTAAGCGGGAATACTGCTTGTGCATCCAAACTCCGTAAACCCCAAAGTTATTCCATATGAGTCCACCATACCTTCCTATATGCGGTATTTACCTGCCGTTCCAAGTAAATTTGTATGTGCCAAACTCCAAGCCTTCAAATGCAATTCTATTTTGTATGCTCAAGCAACTCATGTATCCACTAGGGCTGTCTGTATCTTCCATGCTAGGTGGGTTATTCTCAAGGGGAGTGGACTCTGCTCCTCATTCGCGAGAAAATGGCTGGTAACCGAGATGCCCAGTCCCATGCTCAAATCAAACCAAAATAATTAAACAAAACTCCCCCAAGATTGTTGCTAGCTGGAGGCACCCGTTGTTTTGGGTAAGCCATGGATTGATGCTTGTTGGTGGTGGGGGAGTATAAACTTAACCATTCTGTTTGGGAACCGCCTATAATGTGTGTAGCATGGAAGATATCGAGATCTCATAGTTGTTATGTTGACAGTGAAAGTATACCACTCAAAATGTTATTCATCTCTATTTCGAAATCGAGCTCTGGCACCTCTACAAATCCCTGCTTCCCTCTGCGAAGAGCATATCTATTTACTTTTATGTTGAGTCATCAGCCTCTTATTAAAAAGCACCCATTGGAGAGCACCGCTGTCATTTGCATGCATTACTATTAGTTTATATTGGGTATGACTATGACTAGATCTCTTTTACCATGAATTACAATGTTTAGTCATTCCTTGTTCTTTAAAGGTGCTCTGCATTTATGTTTTGCGGTCTCAGAAAGGGCTAGCGAGATACCATCTTGTTATATCATATTATGATTGTTTTGAGAAAGTGTTGTCATACGAGTTTTATTATTATTGCTCGCTAGTTGATTATGCCATTGATATGAGTAAACATGAGACCTAAGTGTTATTGTGAATATGGTTAGTTCATAATCTTTGCTGAAAACTTGAATGCTGGCTTTACATATTTACAACAACAAGAGCAAACAGAGTTTGTAGAAGTTTTTCTTTATCACTTTCAGTTTGTCAACTGAATTGCTTGAGGACAAGCAAAGGTTTAAGCTTGGGGGAGTTGATACGTCTCTATCGCATCTACTTTTCCAAACACTTTTGCCCTTTTCTCTGGACTCTAACTTGCATGATTTGAATGGAACTAACCCAGACTGACGCTGTTTTCAGTAGAACTGCCATGGTGTTATTTTTGTGTAGAAATAAAAGTTCTCGGAATGACCTGCAAATCCACGGAGCAACTTTTTAAAATTAATAAAAAATACTGGCGAAAGAATCAGCGTCACGGAGCCCACACCCTGTCCACGAGGGTGGGGGGCGCGCCCCCTCCCCTAGGGCGCGCCCCCTATCTCGTGGCCCCCCTGATGCTCCACCGACCTCAACTCCAACTCCATATATTCACGTTCGGAGAGAAAAAAAATTAGATATAAGGATTCATTGCGTTTTACGATACGGAGCCGCTGCCAAGCCCTAATCGCTCTCGGGAGGGCTGATCTGGAGTACGTTCAGGGCTCCGGAGAGGGGGATTTGTCGCCGTCGTCATCATCAACCATCCTCCATCACCAATTTCATGATGCTCACCGCCGTGCGTGAGTAATTCTATCGTAGGCTTGCTGGACGGTGATGGGTTGGATGATATTTACCATGTAATCAAGTTAGTTTTGTTAGGGTTTGTTCCCTAGTATCCACTATGTTCTGAGATTGATGTTGCTATGACTTTGCTATGCTTAATGCTTGTCACTTGGGCCCGAGTGCCATGATTTCAGATCTGAACCTATTATGTTTTCATGAATATTTGTGAGTTGTTGATCCTATCTTGCAAGTCTATAGTCACCTATTATGTGTTATGATCCGACAACCCCGAAGTGACAATAATCAGGATACTTCTCGGTGATGACCGTAGTTTGAGGAGTTCATGTATTCACTATGTGTTAATGCTTTGGTACGGTACTCTATTAAAAGGAGGCCTTAATATCCCTTAGTTTCCACTAGGACCCCCCTGCCACGGGAGGGTAGGACAAAAGATGTCATGCAAGTTCTTTTCCATAAGCATGTATGACTATATTCGGAATACATGCCTACATTACATTGATGAACCGGAGCTAGATCTGTGTCACCCTATGTTATAACTATTGCATGAGGAATCGCATCCGACATAATTATCCATCACTGATCCAATGCCTATGAGATTTTCACATATTGTGCTTTGCGTATTTACTTTACTGTTGCTACTGTTACAATTACTACAAAACTACTATCGTTACTTTCGCTACTATCACCGTTACTTCCATACTACTTTGCTACTAAATACTTTGCTGCAGATATTAAGTTATCCAGGTATGGTTGAATTGCCAACTCAACTGCTAATACTTGACAATATTCTTTGGCTCCCCTTGTGTCGAATCAATAAATTTGGTTTGAATACTCTACCCTCGAAAACTATTGCGATCCCCTATGCTTGTGGGTTATCAATGGCACGGTTGGGTTACCCATGCCCGCATTGATGAGAATCCCATGAGAAGGGGACACGATCTCTGCTTTGACAAGACGTGCCGATAAAATCGTGCCTCGATATATGGAGGGGCAGGGTAAAAACGGTTCGAATAAAGACCGTGTAGTGGCGTGATGTCAGGCTATGAGTTGTCAGAAGATTGGACTCGTGGGATATTATACTCTCTACAGTGGTATGTGGAATTTGTTTTGTAGAGACGGACACGATTCTTATGTTCAAGATCTACTTTGGAGTATTCAGATAAGGAACCTGCCTTGCAATGCCGAAGACAATTTGCGTGCCGGACTCATCGTCATTGAAACCTGGTTCAGGGGCTACTGAGGGAGTCCCAGATTAAGGGGTCCTCGGACAGCCGGACTATATGCATATGCCGGACTGTTGGGCTATGAAGATGCAAGATAGGAGACTTCGTCCCGTGTCCGGATGGGACTCTCCTTTGCATGAAAGGCAAGGTTGGCGATTCAGATATGAAGATTCCTTTCTCTGTAACCGACTCTGTGTAACCCTAGCCCCTCCGGTGTCTATATAAACCGGATGGTTTAGTCTGTAGGACAAGAACAATCATAACCATAGGCTAGCTGCTAGGGTTTAGCCTCTACGATCTCGTGGTAGATCCACTCTTGTAATACTCATATCATCAAGATCAATCAAGCAGGAAGTAGGGTATTACCTCCATCGAGAGGGCCCGAACCTGGTTAAACATCATGTCCCCCGCATCCTATTACCATTAGCCTAAGACACACAGTTTGGGACCCCCTACCCGAGATCCGCCGGTTTTGACACCGACACACGTGGCATCTCAGATGTGGACACAAGGTGGCGTACACCGTCAAGGTCCATTAAGGATAATGTTATCCTCAAAGCCGAACGTATACGGTTAAGGGTGTCAGGGCGGACGCGATCTCTCTACTGCGTCTGCCATTGAAGCGGCACGCCGGCCGAGGGCACTGCCCGCTGCACTCCCAACTGTACCCGCCTCCTCGCTGCACTCAAATACCTACATTTAAACACGCGTGGAATGCGAGAAACCCACTCCGGCCACACACGTTCGTTTAGGAGCGGGACGCCAATGAAGGTCCTCCTTCCACCATTTTCTCCACTATTTGGGCGGCATCCGACAAGCAGGAAATGCAGTTCTCCGGCATAAAAGCCATCTTGGTGGCCTGTCGAGCCTGGAAGTTACGAGTGAGGTAGCTCACTGCTGCACCTACCTTGCCTAGCCCGTCGGAGCCAATTTCCGCACTAAGCCAACGCATGGTTCCGCAGCTGGTTGCTCCAATACAGCTCAAGGAAGAGTGCCGACTTGCTCCACGCCAGCTTGTTTGGGAGCACGACGACATGGGCATCATCGCTGCCCTCGCCGCAGCCGCGTCGTACAACGCCTCCAGTGCCTGCGATTGTGCCATCCTCCGCCGACGCACGCGTAGCCGCGCCATGCAGGCAGAGAAAGAAGCCACTGCGGATGTCGACAAGGTGACACGGCTACACAGCTACACGGATGTCGCCGAGGTGATGGCCAGCACGTCCCCACCCGCCGCCATCATCTATGATAAGTAGAACATGGGAGGCCGTTGATGATTGTATCCCATGAAGGCCACCGCCGAGGCGACGCCGGTGAAAACAGCCGGTGGCTTGGATGATTCTTCTTCAGCCGGATGCTGGAGGAGGACAAAGAGATCGGTCGGCGACCATTTAGATAAGGTATATCTTTGTTGATTTTTTTAGATTAGGTATATTAATTCTACCTTTAGCTCTAGACTAGCACATCTTATTTAATGTAAATGTAATGAAATGCGTCATGTTTATATGAAATCCGGCCGTGTTTGCACGAATTTGCGTCTATGTTCGCGCTCTCGGGTGAGTGCTGTCGTCGTTGGAGTGGGACAACGGACTCCGTCTCTGATAACCGCGCAAAGTGCGTCACCACCTTTGTGATGGCCAGGAGGCGGCGAAAGAACAACGTCCTTCATACCGCGCGCTCGTCTAGATGGCTCGGTAGCTCATGAAGCAGCACCAACAACATGCCTTGTGCATCTAGTACTCCATTGCAATTGCAGGTCAGCATGGCGACGCTGCGTGGCCATCCATTAATAGTGGCCGGTATGAGGATGACATCGCCATGTGCATCCTATTTGTACTAAAAATCATGAATGAAGAGTATAAACATGTTTACGTACAACCTGAGTGGATTGCTCCAGTGGTCATCACACGTGTAGTGTCATGCAAAGCTTCATTTATTAGGTTATAGAGTCATTTTGTTTTGCTATGTGTGATGTTACTAGCTATAAGTAACTAGCTATAAGTTACTCAATTTACCTCTCTCCTCATTAACTAGTTGCCACATAGGCGAATCTGCTGTGTTGGACCCAATGTTACTCTTGAAGTTACTCCCACTGTGGTTAATCTTAGGCCTTGTTTGGTTCAACCTACTCCAAAGGGGCTTGGAGAGGATTGGAAGGGAAGTTGGCTTGTACATGATTTAATCCCCCACGATCCCTTTTAATCCTTGTTAAAACCCCTTGAACCGCACATGCCATTAAGGTAAAAAATGAACGGGATTACACAGGACAGGGTACAAACCTCAAGGATTTAAAGGTGAGGATTTGTTTCCGACTAGCTCTACAACCTCAAGGTTTATAAATAGGACTTCACTCTCCCCTATCACACATGCCCGGGTACACTCATGGTGGAGCGCATTTGCACATGAAAAGGCAGGTAACGTGACAATTTGAGACATCTAGTCATCCACTTAATGTGGGGTTCGGGACCAAATGTCAGCCATACCAAGTGCGACCTGAATGCGGTGGCACGGTTATTGATCGAGTTTCTTTTTACAGGTACGTTAAATTAAAAAAAGATGGCTCCACGCGTATTCAATTTAAAATGATCGCTATAGAGAGAAAAACAATTACTACTCCACTAGTCCACTTCGAGAATTGCTTGCTAGGGTTGTTCTCTTCTTCTCACTCTCTCACCCTCTCAAGATCTAAACAAGATCGTGGTGTCCACTCTCTTTCTTTCTCTCTCTCTCTCTCTCCCTCCCTCCCTCCCTCTCTCTCTTGCTCTCTCTCTCTCTCCCTCTCTCTCTCCCTCTCTCTCTCTCTCCCTCTCTCTCTCTCTCTCTCTGAAACAGATCCGGCTGGATACCTTCCACTGGTGGTCGCCGGTGGTGAGGGAGGAAGCCGACACACGCCGTCTTCTCTAACCTGGTGCCGGCATGGGAGGTCCTCCTCACCCTTTCTCCCCGCGTCGAATTGGCAGAACCCGCCACCTGCCTCGCAACATCCCGCAGACCGGAGGTATAATTTTTTTAGAACCAGCCTTGTTCTAATGGCCCATCTCCCCACGTCGCTGCATCCCTTTTTTCATCAAGTTAGGATTGCTCCCCATATCACTTCATCCTGCATGTGGATATTCTTCTAGTATTACAAAGCTCCCCATGTAGCTAGCTCCGTCAGCTTGTCGAACACTTGAACACCACCTAAAATTTTACTATTAGAGGAAAAAAGCTACCGTGGATATTGGCTAATGAACCGATCTCTTGGTTGGAAAGGGAAATAAAGATGTTGGCCTGACCGGTGTCTTGGTCGAAAAAGGATAGAAATCGGGGGGTGTTGGTGTGAGAATGCAACCAAGAATGTACACGTCTAGATTTCTTGTGGTCACCTAGGAAAGGTCACTGACGAGAACAAAAATGTACAAATCCGGACATGCTTTGCATGTTTGCCGCACTCAATAACACCTCCGCCTCACCACTTTATGCCTCGGTGGATGTAAACCATGCTTGTGCCTCCGCTGTCCCTATGCCCTTATTGCTGCTGTTAATCTAACATGATAGGTAAAACAAAACAATGCCACTGTTAATGTGATGTTGCTGTTAAGTAATGCTGATGTCAATGCCACCACCGTTTTATGAAATGCTTATGTCTTGCTTTATTTCTCATAAAGAGTGTTTTGGGCCGTTACACTAAACTCTGACACCGGTAACATAGCTGCATCTCCGATGAACTGCACAAAATTTAATTGCACAATTGTTGACACGATGATGCGTTTCTCCTTTCTGTATCACCCTTTGTTAGAACGATCATTCCTGTTAACCATGCATGTACGTACTGATCAAGTGCTAATCCCAATCTGTCATCATAGAGTAATAATGCAATTGTTATGCACGTTAATGTAAGCCCCGTTAATCTAGTGCCAGTGTTGATTTAATGTGATAGCACTTCTTAGTTAATGGCACTTTTTCATACTGTTACTATAATGCCATTGATAACATATGAGATGTTGATGTTAATCATATGCCACTGCTAAAAATGATACTGCTTAAATAACCCTGTTACATATTTGTGCAAACAGGGTTGTCTATCTCCATATGGTGTCTATTTGTCCAAACGGAAGCACAAACCTTAATTTTAGTGGAACCAGCTATGAGCTGACCTCACGGTGCTCCAGGTATTCCTACATTCGTAACTAGGTAGAATGACCAACGCAAGATGAAATAAGCTTATTCGTACGTTGACTTGCTGTTTGTAGTGCTGAACGAGGCTGTCATGTGTGGAGGAGCAAACAAGCATTGCAGCCGCGTCGTCAACGCAAGATAAAAGAGACCGAGTCATTGATGGCCTAGAGGCGAGTAGAGGTCGTGCAAACAGTGATGCATTATTTTAGTGCAACTGCACAAAAAAGATATTGGGGTTAGTCGGACAAATTTTCTACAGCCACACGGAAGGAATTTCCTCTGTGCCATCATAGGAGATCCCAAGGTGGAAATCAACTAACCACATATAAAATTACGCATAATCTTCCTCACGCAGGTCAGTATCCCCTTCGTCCAGATGGTCATGTTTTGTCATGTCGAGCTACTGATATGTGCTATTGTTTTGCAACACCGTTTAAGTACAACGCTTTCCTATCTTTTCACATTCAGGACAATGAAGATGATTTCAATGTAATTGCACAAAATGGTCTGATGTTGAGTGGTCTCTGTTGCCTCCTCTGTTTGCCGCAATGTGTCAGTGTAAATTGCAAGATGAGCGATCAAGCTAGCTGTGGAGTTGCCAACATGCTCAATGTGCATGCAACATTGAGCAGAAAGAAGCATGCTCAGGAAATTAATGCATGCGTAGGGAGGCCCTTTGCTCAGAGAAGCATCGATTGTTTTTTCTTTATTTCTACACCTTCTCACAACTTTATCTTGGCTATAGTCTTGTGAATCATTTAGATGCGTAAACATGTTGAACTTAAGTGCTTGTGAATGTTAGCTAGTATGCATACCGTATCTTCTGAAGCTTAGTTAAGTGTGAATGTTCACTAGCGTGTCAATCTTTACAATCTATGTATATTGTGGGCATGTTATTTGACCCCTCATTTTGCCGCGCCATGACTAGTGTGAGTGTCTGCATCCAGTACACCATCCTCTAATTTTGTGGATGCAAAGCCGGCCCAAAAAGGAGCTGTAACTTCTTTTCAAGTTGAAAAATGTTACCGATGAGGAGCCATAATTAAGCTAGAGGCGTCTTTTTTTCTTTCAAATGGGCAATAAGATGGAGAGTGTCTTTAATGGGCTGCCTCTAGTGTCAAGGCCCTCCAGTACGAAACATGGGCAGCCGACTAGGCCGATACAAACGCCTATCCACCTTAAAGCCCATTTGTTTTTTTGGCGAGAAAAAGTCCATATTTCATGAAGAGGGGCTGATGCCAGAAATACCCTCATTCCTCCTTGCTTCCACTTATACTACAGCTCGCTGGACTCTCCCGCTTCCGTCACCCCCCAATCCCCCCTGCTCCCCATCTTCCTCACTCGTACAGAAAACCCATACTCACCTTCTTCCTCGGTCATACAGAAAATGCATGCTCCTCTTCTTCCAGTCCTACAGAAAATCCCAGCCCTCCTTCTTACCCACTCGCAGTGCCACTAGGCTCGTCTCTGGCTACTCTGCTCAAACCCGTGAGCTCGGCGTGATGCCCGCAAGGAAAATGGAGTCGGCTGGCCCCAGCGCCAAGAAGATGAGGCTCCCACCAGCGGCGACACCTGTTGTAGATCCCGCACCCGGCAGCGCGGGGAGAAGCGGCAGCCCCCAAGATCTAAGGAACCCGTAGAATCTCCGGTGGACCGCATCAGTGATCTCCTGGACGCCATCCTTGGGGAGATCATCTCCCTTCTCCCTACCAAGGATTGCTACTGCAGCCAAGTCCTCTCAACTCGGTGGTGCCCCCACTACTAGGGAAAACCCTAGCAGTAGCGCGGGTTTTGTGCTCACTAGTAGCACGGGAGGGCGCGCTACTAATAAGGCTCTACATCTATTGCTTAGCAGTAGCGTGTGCCTACCCGCGCTACTGCTAGGACAAATAGCTGCAGCGTTTGTTCGTTACCATGCTGCTACCAAGGTAACTACTTGCAGCGTGTTTTCTGTCCATCGCTACTAGTACTTTTTTTCATTTTTAGTGTATTCATGCGCCATCGTACAAATATTGGTACAATACCAGTTATCAGGTTTACATCATTATGTCCATAACAGTGTGTCAAATGAAGGTGGATTAGGTTCAAGTGGAGGCAATATGTGGTGCATGTCAAAAGTATACTACTAATCCAAACTTGATCTAGTTTGGACTAGTAGTACTTTTGATGTGCACCACATGTTGCCTCCACTTGAATCTATTCCGCCAGCACAAGCTATTTAATCATCCTCATAGTCATTACCACCAACAGTATTTATTTCTGTCTCAAAAAGAAAACAATATTTATTTAATCACCACTAACACTAGCTAATAATAATCATCATAGTCATTACCACCAACACTAGCTATTTTATCATCATAGTAATATAGTGTAGCACATCATCATCCTCAAACTCATTTCTAGCTAGCTAATCACTCCTGCTGCTCTCTCTTAGGTAAAATAACATAAAACATGTATAGCTCTCCCCCTTGATCAAGCTGGAGCATGCAGATGAACCTGTCTCCTAATCGTGGGTAGCACATCTGTTTGCTGCCCCCTAGTACTTCTCTGCGCTCCCCCATCACATATTTGGTCCAGTCTTGCACTATTAAGCATCCTTCGCTAATATTGAATGCACTAAAGTAATCTGTAGGATATCTTGGCTGTAAGCTGATAATACTCATGGTACCTTTAGTCTCGATCCCATAAGGCACAACATTCATCGGGAGTCCCTGTTGAAGAATATCATATGTTAACATACTTAGGAATGAAGTTTAGTTTCAGAAATAATGTATGGAAAAGATGCACTGATGACAAATAGTAAAAATCTTACCATCCTTCCTAAATAGATGTGACCGTAGTTCATTACGAACACTATTGGTCGCCCATTTTCAGTACTAACATTTCCAAATGCAGGAAGAAAATTTGTCTTGAAAGTATCAAGATCCTCAAACCATGAAACATAATGACTGAGCTCCTCGCAGTTGAGTTCAGCCCTAGGAGAGTATACGGTCCTGTCTACCAAGCGTTGGACATGTTTGCTTGCACCGAAATAAGCTGACAATACAAATTAGTTGTCAACTATTTTTGAATAAACAATATCGATCAAAGACATAAATATGGTTGAGAAACTTACATAATGGTATAACTAGAGGCGTCTGCACATCGACCCAGATGTCGGTATTACCTTCAATATCATCTTCCGGACGAATATCAAAGGTGATAACCATATCAGGCTCGAATGCATAAGTCTTGCATAGTGCTCGCCATGTTTTGCATCCAAAATAGGTGTAGTCATCTGAATTGTACAATTTTGCATGGAAAATATAACCATGCTCGGTCTTCAAGTAAACTTTCTTTTCCTCCATACTATGACTAAAACCTATCTTATCCAATACAATAACTCTTGCATGGCAGGGGATACGCTAGTAGAATAGTAAAAAAATATAAGTGGAAGCAAATGAAGCAGATGTCATGCTTAATTACGAAAAAAGACTTGTCGCTGTGACTTACTGTATCCACTTCGAAGTTCTCGTCCAGCTTGATGCTGAAGTGCCTATCATCATCTAGGAAGATTCCGTCGCACAGGCCGCGCTCGTCTTCGCAGTATTTGCAAATACCAAAATCCTTTTTGTCGTCAGACATTTCCTATGTTCATAGTTAAAACATTAATTGAAAATCGATCGAAGACAACTACCAAGATACTCAACACACAAATCCGGGGCACTCGATATTTCCTACATATTCTGGCACAAGTCATGCCAAAATTCATGGAAAAATCCGGCATGACCTTTGCTAAAATAGGACATATCGAGCGCCTGAAATTTGCCGGAACGGAAATGAATCAACACTCCGGCAAAACATAGGCCACTCAGAGGTATAACCTGCAAACATGATGGGCCACTTGGATATTGAGCAACACAAGATATACATTTCAAAATATCTTATAGGACTCAAATTAGCATGCATTCAATAAGCAAAAGTAAATCATCTCATACGTCCGTACATCATCGAATATTATCACTAATACATCACGAATAGTGTCATACATATAACATCACTAATACAACTAAGACCCTAGCACACGACGGGTATCGGCGCGGGCAGTGGACACCCACAGAGAAGGAACCATCACGACATCATAGCTCCAGTGAGATCATCGGAGAACCTGCCAGGTATTGGAGAACGGCCTGTGCTCCAACGCAAACAAGTAGCGATGGACGTGCGCGTCCTCCTCACTGACACGGTGACGCACCACCTCCGCGGATTCCTCGAGCCTCTCTATCGTCACTGGCCCACGCGACCGCCACCAAATAAGGTTCGGGTCAACGACAGGCTGGCTCCTCACCAACCTGCGCCCTCCGGTAGGTAGCGCCTACCAGTACCACCCCGGCGGAGCCCAGTCCCGGACATGGCTGATCTGGTCAAGCAGGTGTCGTCCTCCGCCGACTCGACGACAAGGATGCGGGATAGGCATCGTCCACGTCGAGGCGGGAAAAATTGCTTTAACTAGAAAATAGAAACAAGTTCTTACTAACTAGTTCTATTAATTCAACTAGTTCTTACTAAAAATAAACTTTATATAAATAAAAATATTCTAGTACCTAATTAGTACCAAGTTCTTAATATGCAACTAAAATAAACTTACTATAAATAAAAATAAACTTAATATGCAACTAAAATATAAAGAAACCCTAGGCAGAGGTAGGGGAGAGGGAGGAGCGGGTGTGCTCACCTCGGGTGACTGCGACGAGGGAGGGGCAGGGCGGCGTCGAGGTCGGGGCGGCTTCCAGGGCGGCGTTGAGGTCGGGGGTGGGGGCGGCGTTGAATCTGGGGTCGGGGCAGCGTCCGGGGCGGTGTTGAGGTGGGGGCGGGGGCGGTGTTGAGGTCGGGGCGGCGTAGAGGGTGCGGAGAGCGAACGGCGGCCGACGGGCGATGGCGGCGGCGAGAGTGGAGAGAGTTGGATTTGGGGGAAAGTGGCGTGGGGAAGGATGAACCCCGTGGTTAAGTCAGAAGTAGCAGTAGCGCGTTCCGGGAAAAGCGCTGCTGCTATCTTAGCTACAACGCGTTCTCTGATACATGCTAGTGCTATTCCTTTCTCTTTTTTCCCTTTTCCATTTAGTTTTCTTCACATTTTATTTGTTTCCTTTCACCTTATTCTATTTCTTTCATTTTCAATTACCTTTCCATTCTCTTTCCATTTAATTTTATAACCTTCAGCAGCAACGAGTTTATATTAAAACGCGCTGCTACAAACAACGTAGCGGTAGCTCGGTTCATCATAGATCGCTGCTACTATGTGTAGCCTATGGGCTAAGCCGTGGGAATTTTAGTAGTAACCTGTGTACAGCAAGACACGCTACTGCTAGATCTTTATTTGCAGCGCGGTTACCTCAGGCGCGCTACTGCTAATTAGCACCAGCGTGCTTTTTTGACCCACACTACTGCTAAAGTTCTGTGTATAGGGTTCTCCCTAGTAGTGCCCCTATGGCGCGCCACGCCCCTTAATCTCGACTGTCGTCAGCTATCTGTCGTTCATGATTTTAAACTCCTCAGAGCCATCATCTCCTCCCACTAGTGCTCCGTTCAACACCTCTGCATCCCGACATGCTACCTGCTGCCCATACTCTACACGATGGACGCCTGGCTGACATCCCCTAAATTCGAAAAACTCCAGGAGTTTGAGTTCAAGCATTACCACGAAAGTTTCATACCATGAACCGAACACCAAGAATTTGTGCCCACACCACCGTTGTCCATATCGTGGTTTTCCTCCTCTCTCCACATTGCCACCTTCGCCTGGTGCCATCTACTAGACGACTTGGTACAAATGCTTCGACTCCCACTGCTAATTTTTTTTTCCGCTTGTGCTAGTTTATCTGTCGAAGGCCTGACTGTACAACAACATCCACTCTAGTTGCCCTCGCCTAGAGCGCTTGATGATTATTTTGGTAACAGAAATCCGTAACAGTTGTCTCCAAATAAAGCCGCCTCACCTTAAAAGCATTGGAATTTGGTTTGAAGGACAACAACTCATCATCAAAGATGCCCCTTCACTTCAAAGGTTGCTCCTTCATTATTGTTCTATATGTCCACAAATAATTGTCGTCTCTGAGCCTAAACTAGAGACCTTGGGTGTAATTCCTGATCCATTTAATTATCAGAAGTTGGTGTTTGGCTCCACACTTATTCAGGTACCGCATATTATCATCTACACATTTGTAATCATAAGCTAAAATTTTCATTTGTGCGGATAAGTTTTATATCATCTTGGAGTACACTTGTGGGTACTAATATTATGTTATATGCTCAATGAAGAGGTTGTCCATGGATAGCCTATCAATGCTACTGGACTCGGTCAAGATCTTATATACCGGAGTGTTTAGTTATGATGTAGACGTAATTATTGGCTTGTTGCGATGCTTTCCATGTCTGGAGAATTTATATATAAAGGTGATGTGTTTATGCACATTAAAAGCCTGTATATATTGTACTAGAATTAACCATTCAACTATCACTCTTTTGACATACTCTTTTTTAGACCTTAACTATTTTCAATCTTCATGTCTACTTAGGCACTAACACATGGAGAAAAACATAAAACCAATCGGTGGCATAATAAGCACCGGGATTTTCTCAGTACTCATGTGCCACGCCCAATATGCGGCCCTATCCTAAAGGAACTCGAAGGTCCCACCAAGGATAGAAGCGCATATTGGAGACGCTTTTGCAAGGTGGATATCATTACATCGTACCATTACATAATATTTGGGGATACATACAAAAGGCATACAATGCCACATGAATACAACATCATCATATATAAGAGCAACATCCGACTACGGATGAAAACACAAATAGAAACTCAAACGACATCCACCCTGCTAGCCCAGGCTGTCGACCTGGAACCTATCCCCTGATCGAAGAAGCATAAGAAGAACTCAAAGCAAGCAAGCATCACTCTCGCGTCATGATCATCGCATTACCTGTACCTGCAACTGTTGATGTAGTAATCTGTGAGCCACGAGGACTCAGCAATTCCATTACCATGGGTATCAAGACTAGAATAGCTTAATGGGTATGGAATGGATAAGTGGTGAGGCTGCAGCAAGCGGCTAAGCATGATATGGTGGCTAACTTATGAGTACAAGAATAAGATGAGAAGCTATGCAAACGGTCGCAAACATAACCCCATCGTGTTCTCTTCTCGACCCTCTCAAAAAGAGACCATCACGGTTACACACATGGTTGGTGTATTTTAATTCGAATCTGGTGTCAAGTTCTCTACAACCGGACATTAAAAATTCCCATCTACCACATAACCGCGGGCACGACTTTCGAAAGTTTAAACCCTGCAGGGGTGTCCCAATTTAGCCCATTATAAGCTCACGATCCGCGGAGACAATCCTCCATCACGGGACATCCGATCACACTCGGGATCCCGGTGCACAAGACATTTCGACAATGGTAAAACTAATCCAGCAAAGCCTCCCGGCGTGTCGACACCCTGACAGTAGCCGCGCGTATCTCGTCTTAGGCCACGTCTGGATAGGTCAGCCTACGAGTAAAACCAGATCCTCGGGTTGCACCGTGGTGGCCCCGCAATCTGCCCGTTTGGGACCAACACCATCAGCGCTGGCCCCTCCCTGCTATGTAGAAAAATCATCAGGTTCATGACGCCCTATGCCATTTAATTATTTAGTTTACGTATTATTATGGCAAATGTTAAAACCAATGTTGGGCCTTGCTGGAAGAGTTTTATTCAAAGCAAACTGTCAAGAGGAGCCCATAAACCCACACCGTGTTAGGGACGCAAAATCAAGGAACATAACACCGGTATGACGGAAACTAGGGCGGCAAGAGTGGAACAAAACACCAGGGATAAGGCCGAGCCTTCCACCCTTTACCAAGTATATAGATGCATTAATTAAATAAGAGATATTGTAATATCCCAAAATAATCCACTCCAACATGGAGCAATCTTCAACTTCACCTGCAACTAACAACGCTATAAGAGGGGCTGAGCAAAAGCGGTAACATAGCCAAACAACGGTTTGCTAGGTAGGGTGAAAAGGTTAGGGGCTGACATGGCAATTTGGTAGGCTTGATAAACAAGTGATAGGTAGCACAACATAGCGATAGAACGAAGCAACTAGCATAACAATGATAGTAGTGAGATCCAGGGTAACAACCATCTTTCCTGAAATCCCGCTAGGATGAAGAACGAGTCCATGAAGAAGACGAACGGGCAAAGCTGAACCAAGCGTAGTCGAACGAATCCTCACGATCGCAACGAAATAGGAACTATCAAGAAGAAGCACAACCAGGAAGAAGCAAACAACATGGTAAACACACAACACATAAGCATGACAAGATGCTCAACCAAGTATGATTCATGAAAAGGCTATATGATGCTACTCATGGCAAGAGATGATGCAAACAAGAACAACATGTCAAGGCAATTTAAATGAGGCCGGAAACAACATATAACAAATCTGGTAACTCCTCATATGCAACTTTCGAAATTGGTCCAGATCTGAACAAACATTATGTTCATGTTTTTAAACAGCAAGTTAGGATGCACCAAGATGATCCTCACGAAATTCTAGTCAAGTTAAATATAAGGTTCATTTAATTCGGAGTTTTTACAACCTAGAAGATATGAGCAAAACAAGTTAAACATGTTCAAGTTGGTCCAGATCATCTTGTTATATGCAACTTTTGAAATTGGTCTAGATCTGAACAAACCTTATGTTCAAGTTGTTAAACAGCAAGCTAAGATGCACCAAGATGATCTATACGAAATTCTAGTCAAGTTACAATAAGGTTCATTTAATTCGGAGCTACGGCCTAGAAGATATGGGCAAAACAAGTTAAACATGGCATTGATGCAAAATGCATTCAAACATCAAGCAAACACCTCAAAACAAGGATGTAACATGATAATATGAAACTACATACAATTCTAAGCAAGTTTCATATAGAGCATGCTCGAAACGGAGCAACGGTGCAACACATACACGCCAAATAGGATACAACAACAATCTGCCCAAAACAGCAAGTAGGCACTTTGCAAACATCAAAACAACATGCTACAGGAATCATATGAGCACAAACTTGACATGCACTTCATGTACAGATAACATAATTCAAATATCATTAAGGTTCAGGTTCATAGTCATCAAGATTAAACCAATATGATCAATGCAAAAAAGCAACTTCATAACATAGGAACATATACATGAGCAGAGTTAATATGATGACAACTTGAGAGCAAGAAAGGGACAAGATACAGAAAGTTTATATAGCAACCAAGTGCATGGCATCAAAGTACACATAATAAAGAGCAAATAATGTCATGGCATCTTATACATATGGCTCATGGATTAGTGAGAACCAACAACACAAGATTGAATGTTGAAACAGTTTCAGCAAGTGTAAAACAGCAACATTATGATAGCAGGTTTGAAAGCAGGAAACAGAGGCATATGACATCCAAAATTAGCAAACATGGCATGTCAACTAAGTACTCATAGAATACTACATAACATGTAATTGGAGCATCTCCAAAAGAGGCATGGATTAATTAATATCAAACTGACAACATAGCATCATGAAGTTAACAGAAATCTGGAACAATATATAGGCATGTTCATGGCAAAGAAAACATATGATACAAGACATATATTAGTCATCCAAAGGCATGGAAATATAGAGCATAACATGTTCGTCAAAACATGTCAAATAAGAATCTCCAGATTATGCATGAAGTAATTGGTAGCACCAAGCAAACATGGCAACATGATATGACAGAATCAGCATTGACAAAACATTAACAAGTAGCCCACTTCACAAGCTTGAAGAACTCACTACATGGCACATAAAAATACATGGATGGCACCACTATAAATATGGCATGAAAATGCTCCTAAAACATGTAGACATCATACTCATAGGATGCACACACAAAATGCAACAAAAATGACAAATTAGCAAGTTACAGCAGCTAACAGCAACAAGCAATTTTGCAGCAGGGAATAACATATCAAGATGCACTCTAATGTGAATGCAAAGCAAACCAATATATAGAGCATGATGAGCAGAACATGTGCATATCAAGATCATCACCATAGCATCAACATAGACAAAGTTGCACCACTCACGAGATAGCTAATTGATGTTAACATGCAGCAGTTACAACAGTTTATAGTACTTAGAAGTTTTTGAACGAAGGTTAAGGCATCAATATGAATAGGAACATGAATGCAAACTACTCCATCATGAAGAGCATCAACAAATGAATATTTTGACATATTATACATGCAAAACGGAGCAATATGCATGAAGTTATGATCACTCAAACAGGTGCACATGAGATGATTTTCCTGGGGACTTGGACAAAAATCACCTCGCAGAAAGTCAACGCGAAAGCGGATCGGGTCGGGGTGAGGTGGATCCGGGTTGTGTCCCGCACGGAGGAGGACCCGGGCGGCGATGGGCTGAACTCCGGCGAGGTCGTCGCCCGTGGGGCGCTTGGGAGCGGCGGATCCCTCGGGGCCCGACGGCGGAGGGCGGTGACCGGCGGCGAGGAAGGTCCGACGAGGCCGGGAACAGGGCGCGGGGTCGGATCCGGGGGCGCCAGGCCCGTATCTGATTAGAGCAGGGCAGCGGATGCCATGGAGCTTGGACGGCGGAGGTCGGGGCAGAGGCGAGGCGAGGTCGCCGACATGATCCGGCGAAGAGGCGAGGGGGCGAGGTGAGGCAGGGAGGCGGCCGGCGCCGTCGGAAAGCGGCGGGGCGACACCGGAGGGGAGGCGAGTACGAAGGGGATGACGCGGTCGCCGGCCGACGAGGGTGAGGCGGCGGCGGGGTCCGGCGAGGGGCTGGGTGGCGGAGCGCGCGAGGGCGCGGGGACAGCGCGCGCGGGCCCGGGCAGGCCAGCCCTGGGCCCCGCGGGCCGGCGGCAGCGGCTGGTGATGGAGGGCCATGTGGCGCTTCCTGGTTGGCTCGGGGCGGTGGGCGGACGCGTCCGGTCACCGGGCGGACATGTCCGGCGGCGAGGAGGAGTGTAGGCTAGGGTTAGGGTAGGATTCATCCGCAAATTTCGGGGAAGGAGGAGTTTATATAGGTAGAGGGAGCTAGGAGAATCCAAATGGGGTGCGGTTTTTTCCCAGACGATCATGATCGAACGACGGAGAGCAAGGAGGGGGTTTGGATGGGCTAGGTGGGCTGTGTGGAGGGGTGCTGGGCTGCAAGACAAAAGGGGCTTTTGGTTAACTCAGTTAACCGTTGGGGCATCAAACGACCTCCAAATGGAACGAAATTTGACATGAGGTCTACCGGTGATATACCGAGGCCACTAGGCAAATCCCGGCCTATTCCGAGAACGTTTTTTGGTGGCTCACAAAACAAGATCTGAGAGGGGCGACGGGTGCATGCGAGTGTGGTTGGGCTTAGAACGGACAACAGAGAGAACCGGGGGAACCCGAATGGATGCAAGTTTTGGAAAAAACATGCAGATGAAATGCAGATGATGACATGACAAAATGCAACACGCAAGCACATGACAAGGCAACAACGACGAATAACTGGAAGACACCTAGCACATTGGATCGGGGGCATTACATCATGACATTCGTTTGTGGACAATAATATGCATCCAACCAGGCAAACAGAAGGTTTGTCACATTCTTCCTGTTGAATGCGAGGTTACTATTGTCCATGAGGTTTAAGTTTTTCAACAAGAAATTTCTCACAGATGGACATGTTGAACAGCAAAAAAGAAGTTCCCGGTTGACAAATGGCCTTCTGAACGGGATCGGCATCTATTTACAACAACTTTTCGCCATGTTCCAATAAATTGTTTGACACATGATGTTGATTTTATAGATCAGACCGACCCATTTGTTTGTGACTGCCAAAAACAATGGTTGGGTTAGATGTTATTGCCATGTTCAATATGGCTTTTGTCTAAATTTAATGAACAATTAATCCTTGGGATTTTGTACCGTTTGTACGATTGAGTTACATGTTGTTGCCCTCGTACTCCCCTCCGCCTGCCACTATAATGTCGCATCTTCCACGGCTCCTATTCGTTCCCGTCCAAGGCCTCGCCGTTGTTCTTCGCCTTGGTTCGCTCGTTGTGCCCGCCGCCGTCTGGTGTTGTCAAGATGTTCAACAACTAAGAGGAATCAGGAGATGACTATACGTGGAGAGGCTGATAGTAGGGACCCACCAGGGTCATGGCACTATGCAAGCAGGTGCCTCATTATTACAAGCCAAAAAATAATTCCTCCTAATTGTTTAACATCTAGGTCCCACACCATTGTCAATGTAGTCAATAAACGAGAAAATTACACAATGAGCGGCTAACACCAGGGACCTAGCTGCTCGCCCAGTTGTTTTTTAGTTTTAGAGACGGAGCTCAACTGCACACTGTGCGGGGGTTGTGGCCCGTCTAGACCACGCTTTTATTTAAGCACATGTCGAGCCCAGTTGATATCTTTTTTCTTTCTGAAAATGGCTAGCCCAGTTCTATTTTTTGGGGAATACCCAACCGAGGCCTACTTGCTTTTCTCTGCTCTGCTGGGCTGCAAATCTTTCAAGACGAGGAGGGATGTATTCGGCTTCCCTAGAAAATGGTCTATAAGTAGTAAGAAATGGGCTATAAATTTTTAAACCAAATCCAATCGGCGATTACATTCAAATTTCATTTTTTTTCTGGATTTCAAGATTTTAAATTTCATTCTTTTTTTGCGGCAAAAATTTATTTGTATTTTATTTTGATATATTTTTTTAAAATTATTTTTAACGCGACTCAAAATTTCATGAATAAAAGAGTTCGGACCCCACCAAAATATGCAAAAATCCATTGAATTTTTTAGTAGTGGCCGGAATATGGTCTGTATTGCTAATAAGAAGAATATGGGCTTCAAAATATCCTTAAGAATTAGCAAATGGGTTGTAAATTATTGAAAATAATGGCAAATGGGTTGTAAGCTGTTTTCCACAGATTTAGAGGCTGACTTGTGGGCCTACTAGGTTGACAATAACGCTGTCCTAAATTTTTAATGACGCGTACACAAGGCTTTGTTAACTTAGTCAACACAGAGTAGTGACTGTTGGATGTCCATCCAACGGCCGTCGTGCTTCTTCAATCTCTGAACTTCCTGCTCCAGCTGCCCAAACCAGCGCCGGTGGGACTGTGTGCTCCCTCCTCCCGTGGCCGGCTGTGCTGCTGCCAGGCCATTCTTCTACCCACCTGCACCTCATGTTATTTTCCCGCGACGTCAGCCTCACCCCGCAGCCGACTAATCAACCCTCGTACTCCCCTCAGCGTGGGCTTCCGCTGATGTGGCTTCGCTGGTTCCGGGTTATTCCCTTCCTGGGCCTCGCCATCGTCCACCGCGTTGGTGCTCTTTGCGCGGCGTGGTCAACATGGTCAACAAGCAAGTGCCTCCTTATAATGTGAAAAAAATATTGCTCCTGCTGACAGCTAGGAACCATCCACCGTATCTTTGCACGGAAGGAAGTGCCTCCTTGTTATGCGAAAAAATTGTTCCTCACGATGATAGTTGGGACCCGACAGATTTGTTGGCTAACTTGTGGGCCTACTAATCTGATGTGTAGGTAGGGCTTTGTCAACTTAATCAACAAATGATTCTAGTAGCTCGACCATTGGATGTTAATCCAACAGCGGTGCTACTTCTTCAACCTCTGATCTTGCTCCTGTCTCCCGTGGGCGGCAGTGCTGCCGCGCACCAAAACCAGTCAAGTTTCCCACTCCTCTCCATGTCGTTCCAGACTGGGGCCTCGCCATCGTCCATCGGCCTTGGTGCGCTCGGCATGCTGTGATCAATGTGGTCAACAAACGAGAGTCATCAGAAGATGACTGTACATGGAGAGGCTGACAGTGGGGACGCGTCACGCCCATGGATGCATGCATGCAACTGCATCCTTTTTACCGTGAAAATAATGTTGTCTCCCCTGGCAACTAGGACCCACCAGCTACATCTTCGCACGTAAGGAAGTGCGTCCTTATTATGCGAAAAATAATAATTCCTCCCCCTGACAGTTGGGACCCAATAGCTATATCTTCGCACATAAGGAAGTGCCTCCTTATCCTCCCTGATAGCTGGGACCCAACCGGTCGAACCGTACCTAGGGTTGTCTCTCTAGTAGCGAAAGTGTACGTACATACTGGTCGATCGGTCTCTCTACAAGGATGAACCGTGGCCGAACAAGGAGTGGCACGTGTGACGTAGCAATTGAGGCAGTCCTGTATAAATCATGTACACATACATACAGCCACACTGCAAGAAAGTAAATACGTCTACATATGTACATACGGGTGGGGTCTCGTACGCGTACAGCGACAGCGTCATGTTTATCGGCAACCAACCAGCTGGGCTGCAACAGAGAAACAACGCCGTGTTCATTGGGAGGCAACAAACTGTGTTGGAACGTGTCATGTTCATCGGGAGCCAACCGGCTTGGGCGGAACAGCCGAAACGGGGTTTGGCGTACCGCAGACTAGAGTAAACGGCCTTCTGTTCGGCCAGCTATGGTCGAAATGGGATCCTGTTCATCGGGAGGGGTCTGGCATACCGCAAAACAGAGGGAACGGACTTGTGTTTGAGCTCCTACGATCGAAACAGGGTCCTGTTCATCGGGATGGGTGTGGCATACCGCAAAATGGGACTCCACGACCTACTATTCGTCCACTATCTACTGCCTCGCTCCAGCCTCCACGAGGTACTGTTCATCCACCATCGACTTCCTCCTGCCTCCACCTACTATAGTTCATCCACCGTTGACTTCCTCCAGCCTGCACCAGCTACTGTTCATCCATAGCCTACTATTCATCCAGCCTCCACCGACTACTATTCAACCATCCCTCCCCACGGGGTCCTATTCAACCAACCCTCCAAGGGTTCCTTTTCATTCCACCCTCCGCCGGCTACTGTACAACCAGCCCTCCATAGGGTCCTGTTCATCCACCCCAACTGGCTCTGGGCGTGGCGGCCTCCTCTCGATCGGGGTCATGTTCATCCAGCGGCAACGGCCTACTACTGCCATGGGGTCCTGTTCATCCAACCCCCACCAGGAACTATTCATCCAAACCCAAACAACGGTCACTGTTCATCAAGAGGCAGCAAGTTCAATTGCCTTCAGTTAGCAGCAGTAGCGAAGGAATCGCTCGGGTTCAATTAACAGCCCGGGATCGATCGCTCGGGTTCAGTAACGTAGCTAGTGCAATTGCTCAGATTCAGTAAGAGGATGCCTCACTCGGGTTCAGTTAGAGCCCAACGCCTCGCACCCACACACATATGTGTACGAGAGAAACACGCAATCCCTCTATGCATCGCTCGGCCCCGACCACCCATCATAACCGGAACACCCCCAAATTTTCCTTGCCCTTGCTTCTACCATGATTTTTTCCGTCATGGACGGCCCAAAGATTGTCATGCAGGTGTGTTCCCGGCCTACCCAGGACGAAAAGCCCATTTTCTGTGATGATTTTTTGTCATAGAAGTAGGAGCCCACCACAACTATGATGATACATGCTTTTGTCACAATTATCGTCATAGAAGTGTCATAAGCATGGCATATTTTTTTCCGTTCAACCCAAAATGTCACAGATGTGTATTTTTTGTAGTGGTTTTCAATTCAGCCACATGTGGAGAACTAAATATCTGCAACAAAGTGGTTAGTAGCACAATAGTACGATAGCAACGGTAACGATAGCAATAGTGGCGGTTATAGTAACAGTAGCAATTTTGTAGTGTAATAGCGACATCAACAATAGTAATTTAGCAAGGATCAATATGAGAACAGAGTAGGCATTGGATCAGTGATGCATATTTGTGTTGGATGAGATTCATCATATAATAGTCACAACCTAGAGAGACACGCAATAGCTCCAATTCATCAATGAAATGTAGGCATGTATTTCGTAGGTGCTTATAATAAGAACTTGTAGGATTTTTTTTCCAGATAAGTAATATATCATATCCTGGGGACTATCCACACAACTGGGAGCAAGAGTATTAAACCATTTCTTAGCATCACCAATTAATGAGAAAGGAAAGAACTTAAGAATATATTGGTAGCGAATTTTTTCCTCGTGGGCAGATAGGGTGGCAATGTCATGCAATGTAGTAAGGTGTGCCACAATAGTTTCAGTTTCATAACCATGAAAAGGATCAGATCCTACCAAAGTAATTAATTCAAGGTCAATAGTGAAGCCATTCTCAGGAGTGACTGATGGCTCCACCACCCCGATAGGGCAGATTCGCCTCCCTATCACCTTTGGAATGCGTGACAACTACCTCACTAAGCTCATCGACTTCGATATCACCCACATTTGCCTCTCACACAACGCCATCCTTGGGTACCCGGCCCTGGCCAAGTTCATGGCCATAACCCACCATGGCTACAATGTCCTCAAGATGCCAGGAAGCTGCGGCATCATCATAGTAGCTTGTGACGAAATGGATGTGGTGTGCTCCCTCGAGCGCGCCTACCAGGCAATAGCATCGAGAACCCGGATGATGAAGGCGCCGCCTACTACCCTGAGGTCGTCCCCAAGAAGAAGAAGAAGATGCTCCACCGTGGCCCTCTGGAGGATGGGGCAGCCGGTGGCCCTGCCTCAGGACCTGCGCCCACTGACGAGGCTCTTTCCCCTCTTGCATAGGAAGGCGTGCTCGGCGCCCCTCTTAGGCTGGGCTCTGGGGCTCTTCTCTGGAGGGCCTCGGACCAGGCCAACGTCACGAGGGAGGCGCTCAGGCACCTTGTGGAGGCGTGCTTCAACGCACATTTCCGCAAAGAAAGCACATGGCGCGAGGTTCCAGGTGCTCAGGAGTTCATCACCAAGGCGATCAAGGAGCTTCAGGAGGCGCAAGCCACGCGTGGCGAGCGTGACGGCGCACCCCCCACTACAGCTGCTGCCCCTGACGAGGGCAGCGAGTTGCGCATCTGCGTCAACATCCCAGGAGCTCTTCTGGCCGTCCCGCATTGGCTGATGCAAGGGCCCACCTCACAGCTATGTTTGCATGCCTTTCGGTTTGCTAAACACGGCTGTCGCGCACCAGCACCGCATGCGGGGCGTCCTGGTTGCTCATGAGGCCAGGCATCAGGCGATCCTATTGGAGGTGGCGACGGATCCTCGTGAGCCCCCCGCGCCTCCAGAGCCTCGTGAGGTTCAGGACCTGGGCAACTTGTGAGGAGCAACTTCGGTAACACGCATCTTCGGCTACTCCAACACTTCTTCAGCAACGGTGCCAGGTGACATTTTTTTGGGTTTGTTCAGATGGGGGAGCCCCTCGGGCTGCATTATCCCCAATCTGTGTGGGTTCATCCCTGCGGCATGTATCATTCTTTGCATTTACCAGAACTGGCTTCACCCTATCCATGAGTCGCTTTATGATTATCACTTATCTGTCCGGTGATTCGTCGCAATGAATGTTGTACACCCTTGCAAACCCACCCACGACCGCCTCATGATTAACGACTGGCACGACATGTGTGCTCCGGTCCGTCCCTGCAACGTCGCTAATCCCAAGTGGCTGAGCTCTAGCTTGTGTTCCAACACCCATGCACGTCACCTCCCAAGGTCCTTGGTGCCTTGTTCTCGCATGAGCTAATCGGGGGCGGTTAAGTTAGGGTGCACGACCTGGTTCCTCACCAGCGCGAGAGCCGCGCGCCGGTTGTCTTTCTTCAGGAGTTTCGCATGAGAAGACTGGGCATGGTGTCTGTGCTCGGGTCCGTCCCTGCAGCATCGACAAACCCAACGGTGATGCTTTGTCTGGCGGGCCGGCCCCATTCACGTCACCTCCCAGGGTCATTGGTGTTTGGCCTTCTCATGCGATAACCTCAGGAGATTCACTCAGCGCAGGTTTTCTAACCATCTCGCAGGACCATCTCAAGTGTTCCAAACCACATTCAGGCGCATCCCGCCTTGAGGTAGGGCCTCGTGAGTCCTGCGCTGGCTCACGAGTGCCCATACACACCTCCTCCAGCCCTGCCATGCAAGCCACGTGTCAGGGCGGGGTTGTACACGTCCCGAAGTCTCCCCTCGGAGGGAGCTCCCATCCACGTACCAGTGGAGGCCTCATGCTCCGCGCTGGCGGACGACACTGTCGAGGAGCGGCTATGCCCATGCAAGAGCAGAAGCGCCATGCCCCCCGCTGGTGATAAACAACTGAGGGCAACCTATCGGCTGCACTAACCTCAGGAGAGCCACCTGGCTTGCTGTTCAGCCTCATGGTGCCACTTTTCCCTCAGGAGAGTTGCGCGAGGGGGCTGGGCATGGGGGCTACGCTAAGGTCATGCCTGGCATACACCACCTTGCCAGGTCCCTTGTACCTAGTCTTCGTGCACCCCTTTGAGCGAGAGCCCGACGAGGAAAGGTATGGTGGTTTGTTCGTACGTCAAGGGGAACCCCTGGGCATCGTGACCTAGGGGCCTTACTGGTCACGTAGCCCCTCACCCCTTGGTCTCATCCTGGTGATCCGAATGACCCAATGGCGGATGAGGTATGCGCTGGGCTGGGCCCTATTGACGTAGAACGCTAAGACCTACTCCCGCATCTCCTTCCCGAGGGCTGTTCGTACGTCAATGGGGAGTCCTGAGCATCACAACTCAGGAGCCTAACTGGACACGTAGCCCCTCACCCCTTGGCCTCGTCCTGGTGATCGGAACAACTCAATGTCGGCTGAGGTATGCGCAGGGCGGGCCCTGCCGATGCAAAACACTAAAGCGAACGGAAAGAAAATTGCAGAACCCTAGCAAATTATTACAAAACACACTATCTCTTAAATCTCAAAGCATAAGTTCTTACACCTCCACGAGGCCCGATAAATGTTGTAGGACTGGAATAGGGGGAAGCGTCGCCTTGAGTTTATTCCTCAGCCTTGGGCACCGCTGTCGCCTGCCTGAGGAGGCCCGCCGTCGACAACATTGCCACCGTCCTTGCCATCAGCCGTGGCCACAAGGTCAACGGCGAGGAACTTCTGCATCAGGGCCTCCCCCTGTCCCTTCACGGGCTTAGCAGCAGCGTCGTGGAGCTTATGATCCACAGGTTGGAGCAGCGTACCGAAGTCGAAGCTGGGGTCCCGAAGATGGAGGTGGCTGAAGATGCGTGTCGCAGCCGAGGTAAAAAGCGTGCGGGCCTCTCCCTCCACCATGGGACTCACTCCGATGACGATGTCATTGAGAGCCGCGGCAAGCTTGGGGAGCATCCCGGCGGGCCCTTGCTCTACAGTTGCCATCAGCTTCTCATACCCATCCCCATAGAGGTCCTGTAGCGCTGTGCGGGACCTCGGCTCGAGGGAGACGAAGGCATCGCACCCCATGGTGGCCGCCTCCTCAGTAGCAGTGAGGAGCTTCTCCCTGGTCTCCAGCCGAGCTTCTTCCTCGGAGACGATCTTAGCGTGGGATGCCTGGGCCGCCTCCACCTCCTCCTTCATCTTCTCCAGGCGGTTGTGCTTCGTGGCCTGTTCCTGGGCCGCCTGCCCCAACTCGGCATCGCAGTTGGTGAGCGCAGCCTCCCGGGCTCTTAGCTTCTCCTCCTGCTCCTCGAGTTCGCGGGTGCGGGTGGCCTGCTTGTCGCAAAGGGCTTTTAGCTCGACCTCCGCCGCACGAAATGCTTCACGGCAGCCACGGCCATGCCGGCCACCTTCCTGCCCTCCTTGGCGGCAGCCTCGGCCTGGCCCCAGGGCGCTCTAATGGACGAGTCCGCTTGGAGCCACCACGAGACCAGCTCCAGGCATCCCGATGCCCTGCGCTGTGGGGGCCCTGAAAATCGTCTCGGAGCCGGTCTAGCATGGAGAAGGCCTCCTCGAGAGCACCGGAGATGGAATAAGAACCATGGCCCACCGGCGTGATGACTGGGGGAGGAGACGGCGCTGGCATAAAAACTGGCGAAGCAGCAACAACAAGGATGTCGGACGCTCCGGAGCCATTGGGTCATCAGCAAGTGTGCTGAAGGAGAGAGCCTCTGGAGTCGGCTTGGCCGCAAGGGCAGTCTTCTCCTAAGGCTGGGCCCCCGAGCCTCAAGAAGGTAACCCTTCCGCAGGAGGACACAAGGCATCCTCCTCTTTCCGCAACGGAGTCGCCGCTGCCGTGGCAGGCTGCTTGGCCTCGGAGGCCCTCGTCTCCTCCTTCCTCCTCTTCGCCGCCAGCGTTAGCCTGGCCGCCAAGAGGAAAATGTCTAATCATTACGTCAAGAGTGGCAAGCAAAGGTAAGGCAAAGCACTTACTCGTCGTCGGCGATGTATGAGCTCTTCCTGCTCAGGAGCGCGGCACCTCTGAGCTTCCTAGGCACAAGCTTCACCGCATCTTCAGGGGCAGAAAAGCGTGCGGCTGGCTCGGCGACGGTGGCGGCCGCGACGAGGTGGTGGGGCTTCCCCAAGGAAGAAACGCCGTCTCATCCTTCTCCAGGGTCCCTTGCTTCCACCTCTTCAGAGGCGTGTCCCCAGACCTCATGGAAACTCCGGCGGAGTGCGGTGACCCCTCGACCAAGCGCTTGTCGGTGTCGTCGTCATCAGAGAAGGTGCGGAGCAGCTTGCTCTGGCGTGGGGGAGAGGTCTCTCCCACCCCTTCCAAGGTCGCCTCCAAGCCCTTGATCCCCTCCTCCCTAGAGGAATCGCCGGAGAATACCGGCACCGGAGAGCTTAGGGGTTGGGAAGGCTTCAGTGGCACGTGCCCCCGCTCGTTGAAGACAGGCATGGCGGCGGCCACCTTCTCCCCGTTGTTGGTGCAGTACAACAGGAGATGGGCTTCTGGTGGCCGCTCTAGTCCTTCTCGAGAAAGGTGTGGACGACCTTTCTCAGCTCCTTGTCAGATAGGTCGTCCGGGCGCAACCGGAGGTCGTCTTCCGCACCCTTGAAGCTCCATAGGGGGTGTGAGTGCACCTGGAGCGGAGCTAGGCGCTGCGTCAGGAACTCCTTGACAATCATAGCCCCTGTGAGCTTCTCCGCCTTCAGGTCAGCCGTCATCTTCTCTAGCAACCACTCCGCCGGGGGGTTGGTGAGGTTCTCATGAGCCCACTGGTCCAGCTTCACTGGGAAGGCAGTCGGTAGCTCCAGCCGAGCATGGGAGCGCTTGGCGTCCATGAAGATCCACTTGTGCCGGAAATCCTCCACCTTTTTCCCGGACCTTGAGATCGCGTTGCTGCCATGAGCTGCGACGAAGCTGGCGCATTCGGAGCACTGGGAGCCACCCATTCAGAGTTAGAAGAAGTGGCAGGAAAGCGCGACGAAGGGCATCACCCCCACAAATGCCTCACAATAGCAGGCAAAGATAGACCGGAGGAGGATGGACTTGGGTTGAATGTGAAGGGCATGGATCCGGTAATGATCGAGAATGGAAAAGACAAAATTGGAGAAGGGAGGGACGAGCCCCACGAAGATGCTATGCAAAACGAAGGGTTAAAAGGTTCCACCGAAGGCTTCCGACTTGGTGGAGCCGAACCGAAGCATCTTCTCTCCTCCCTCATTGCCGTTGCACGCCGTCAGCGGGAGCACAACCGCAAGGTGCTTCTCCTCAGCAATGGTGGACACGTTCAGGGCTGGTTCGAACCAAAAGAATGAGTGCACGGCAGGGGCTGATGACTTCGCCTTGTCGATGGCCATCAGTGGCGAGCTCGAAGAAAGGATTCAGCAGATCTAGAGGCACTCTGAGCAGAAGGAGAAGGTGACCTAGAGCAACACGAAGGGAAGGCAATGAGGGCTCAGCGGCAGGCGCCAGCCTTTTTGTCGACCCGGGATAGTTACCGAGGCCGCATGGGGAAGCGGATACGCCCACGTCCCATCAACCGCCACATGTCGGCCGAGGCCGCAGGTGGTTAGGGCCCGCGGTGCTTTGCCCTTTCCCTTTAGCTTCGCCTCGAAGCCAAGATCGAGCGTGCCATGGGCTTGGGGGCTACTGTCGGTGTTCTACGGTGTGGCTCCATCGACAGCCTGGTACGACCCATCTTCAGCACCAACAACTCAAGACCCTCGCGAGGGGCCAAGCCTCGCTAGGCGGACGACAACAAGACCTCCAAAAGGAACGGCCTCCTCAGGCTGGCTCCTGAGGAGCGGAGATTTCTATGAAAGCCTCACCTCATGAGGTTCATATGACGTGAGCCGTGACGACCAAGGCCAGGCGGCCGCCAGCGGGCGCAGGACAACAGTTTCCCCTTTGGAGCTAAAGAGGCAAGCTCAGGCGCGGAGTCCCTAGGAATCAGCCAAAGGTTTCCATTCCCGTGCAACAAGCCCAAGACCGCTAGGACGGAGGTCATCGGCGAGCCCACCACGGTGTCACGACCAGAGGCTTTGCAGGCGAAGACTACTTTTGTCAGGATAAGATGTACTAGTTGTCTCCCTTCAAATTTGGCCGTTGTGGGATCCCTTCCCGCCTCCATTTTGGGGGAAGAGGACCAAGGCCACTATAAATAGGACCTAGCCACCACCATAGAAAGGGACCAGATCATTCAGATCATCCTCCCCCCACCATCTCAAGAACACACCTCCTGAGGTCGTTCTTTCACTATACTAGTTCATCCTCAGCCCACCTCGAGGCCAATCCACCACAAAGCAGGAGTAGGGTTTTACACCGCAAGGTGCCCGAACCTGGGTAAACTGTTGTGTCCTCTTTCCTTTTAGTTCGTCGAGCTAGGCCATGGGATCAACGGGTTGGCAGACTCGGGAGGTTGAGTTATTCACACGCACCCGAGAGTTTGAATCTATCCAGGGTTTGCAGAGCCTGAAATCCGACACTCAGCCCCACGTATCCCCCGCAACAATGGCCTGAAAGAGGAGGAAATTGGACTTTGGTAAGCCTCTCCTGGTAGAGCCTTCTGGGGCTCCGGGCAGAGACCATGCCAGAAAAAGCTCCCCATCACTTGTCAGGTTGCACCCTCCTACCAGGCCACTGGTCTCTGCGGTCGAGGAACGCAACCCCGCAAGCGGGGAGGTGCCGTTAGTCCTTGTTTCCGAGCCCCAGGATCCAACTTGGGCAAGGAACATAGTCCACTTCCTCCAAATCGGAGAACTTCCTGATGAGCAAGATGAAGCTTAAAGAGTATGTATCAGTTTGTCGATGACACTCTATACAGAAGAAGGCCCAATGGTGTGAAAGTGAAGTGCATCTACCAGGAAGAAGGAAAGGAACTGCTGGCGGAAATACACAAAGGATGTGTGGCTCCCACATTGGATCAAGGGCATTAGTTGGGAAAGCATTACGACAAGGATTCTATTGGACCACAGCCCTCCAAGATGCGGTCGAGCTAGTCACAAATTGTGAAGCCTTCCAGTTCCATTCCAAGAACATCCATCTGCCCGCACAAGCTCTTTAGACAATCCCTTTGTCATGGCCATTTTTGGTCTGGGGGCTCGATATCCTCGGCCCTTTCCCCCGAGCTGCGGGGGGCTTTGAATTCTTGTTAATTGCCATCGAAAAGTTTACAAAGTGGCCGGAAGTAGATGCCATGAGAAAGGTGACTGCTCAGTCAGCTATCAAGTTCTTGAGAGGATTGGTGTGCCATTTCAGGGTCCCTGCCAGGATCATCACCGACAATGGCACCCATTTCATGAACCGCGCCTTCATCTAATATGATCATGCCCTCGGAAGCAAGATCTCATTTGCCTCTGTTGCACATCCCAGAAGCAATGGACAAGCTGAGAGGATGAATGCTGAAGTGCTACGGGGACTCAAGACAAGAACATTTGATAAGCTACAGAAGTGCGGTAGGCGATGGATCGATGAGCTGCCGGTAGTTCTCTGGTCCCTCAGAACGACACCAAATCGAGATACCGGGCAGACTCCCTTGTCCCTAGTCTATGGGGGTAGAAATAGTTATCACCACGGAACTCATTTACGGGTCCCCTGAAGTGCCTGCCTACAATGAAGTAGCATAGGATCAGCACCGACGTGACAACGATGTGCTACTCGAGGAGAACCGTCTCCATGCTGCTACACGTGTTGCATGCTATCAGCAAGCCCTACGTCGCCATCACAGCCACAGGGTTCATGCCCAATGTTTTGAGGAAGGCGACCTTGTCCTTAGGTGCGTTCAGTCCGCCAAGGGTGGAAACAAGTTGATGCCAAAGTGGGAAGGCCGTTACCGGGTAGCACGAGTCACCAGACCTGGTGCAGTCCGTTTGGAGACCGGGGATGGCATTCAATTGCAAAACTCATGGAATATTGAGAATCTCCGCAAGTTCTACCCATAAGGCGCGGCTGTCGAGCCCTGCTCGGCAGCCACCCTTTTGTACATGCCTTGCCTTAGTTGCATGTAACCCCTAGTACAAATCCAGCCGCAGACCCTGAGCAACAGAGAAATAAACGAAGCGCTGGGGGCCCCCCAACAAGTTGCATGCATGCATCTGCATATCATGAGCATCACATCTGCATATAGATAAGATTGCATCTGGCATTATTTCCATCCGCATAAAACTGCAGGCTCATGTTGAAGACTTGGCCTCTAAGGGGCGATGGAAAGATGAGCCTACACTGCGATCTCCGGCAAGCCAAACAGATAAGTTCTATCTCTTATCCATATGTGTTCTGTAAGTAAAACCTTGTGCATAAGAAAACCTCGCCACTTTTTGAAACTCAGGTGCTCCCATCGTTTGACTCGAACGTTGCTTTGGTTAGGATGGTTGCTGTGGCCTTTGATGAAGAAAGATTGGCGGGGGGCTGGTCCCTCATTACAATTTGTGCCCGACAAGCTTATCTCCCCAGCAGCCAAATAGAGGGTACCGGCAGGATAGCCTACCGGGGAAACTCATTTATTTTAAAATATAGAGGAATTCCACCTCTGCATGACCATATACATGCACGAGTCCTGACAAGGTTTATCTTTTTCATTTATATGCTTCAAACAAGTATAAATCTTACATGACACAAACATGCAATCAAGAGATTATATTATTTGAACTAAAATTTGGCAAGTGCCAACAGATTTAAGATTGAAAAAAAGATAAGTGCCCAGTAAACTCCTCTCCCTGTCCCTCTTATCCCAGGTTGTACGGTGGGAAGAGAAGGGGGTAGGAGCGGCGCCCAAGCAAGGGTCCAATCCCGGTCCCGTCATGGCCTGCCGGGCGCAACCTGACAGGATCGGGAGTGGCAAGGCTGCGAAGGAGGAGGGTGGAAGGAGCAGCTCGGCGGTTCCCTGGTCACCACCTCTAGGGCCAGCAAGAAGCCCCACCTATGCTCGTCTCCCCCCCTCCGTAGTGTCCGCGTGAACCACAACCACTTCCCCCTCTCACTGGAACTCTTCTTCGCCGTTCAACGTCTCTAGAGAGCTCCGGTGGAGCTCAAGACCCCCACCCCTCTGCCTATAAATACATCCCCTCCCTGGCCTCTTTGAGCATCTCAACCCACTCAACCAACCACCACTATGCAGTAGATAAGCCACAGCCCAGCCGGGCAGGCCTCTGGCTGCCGTTCCTGACCCGAGCTCACCGGTGATCCCCTCTGTTTCTCCCTACCTCTCTAGTGCCCCTCGAGCTCCATCTTCTTCTCTGGCGACTCCCTGGTGATCCACTGGTGCTTGCTGATCCCGTTGGATCCCCTGGAACTGCCCTCCCTCGCTGCCTTCCTCATCTCTAGCAAGCTCTGTCCGTAGCCGCCGCTGGAGACGTTGTTTCCGAGCTACTCTGGCCACCCTCACCAAGCTACAGGTACAGGCAGGTGCGCTAGAGCCTCCTCTACCAATCCCTCCCCCTAAGAATTTCCGTCAAGTCCTCCTCGTCAGAGAGAGCCCTGGCGAAGCGCCGCCATCCTCTGTTTCTCTCCCCCTCCCCTTAAAACCCAACAGGCGAGGCTCACTGTCAGCCACCCAGCCTCCCCCGAAGCAGTATAAGTGGAGGCGCCCCACGGATTTATGCCGTCGACATCACCCCCCTCTGGTTTTTCTTTTTTATTTAAATTTAGCTCATTTTGACCAGAAACTTTGACCAGCTCTTACTAGTAAACTACAAATCCAAATGAGTTGATTCTTTTTTCATTTGGTTTGTAATGAGATCTTCTAGCAACACACCAAATTTGAGTTTATTCCTTGCTAACTAGAATTTCTGGTGATTTTCATAGTGGTTCTTGATATTTTATTTTGCTATTTTTATTTATTTTCAGAAGGAGAAGCTTGCCTAGAGGAGAACTAGGAGGAGTGTGACCCTCCTTTGTGCTAAGGCAAGCCACACAAATATTTGCATGCTGTCATTCCAACAACTATGATTTTTTCAACTTGAATATGAATTATTTCATGCATTTAAATCATTTCTATAACATGGCTTAAGTTACTTCTTTTGTCTTGCTTGATATGCTTAGCTTGCTGTAGTACTTGATTGCATGGACTAGTTGGATGCAGTAGTGATATTTTGGTAGCATGACTATGGTTCCAAGAATAACTGGAGTTATTTTCATATGATGCTTTATTATTCATATACTCATCATGCAATTGTGATAACCAAAAATGATGAAGTTAAAACTAGTGCCTCAAAATGATTAGTAGTGCATCCATGGTGATTCTATGATGTTGAACCATTCCATTTCAGTGATATGTGCTTACGGGTGCATGTTATGTAGTTGCATGATGATACGTCTCCAACGTATCTACTTTTCCAAACACTTTTGCCCTTGTTTTGGACTCTAACTTGCATGATTTGAATGAAACTAACCCGGGCTGACGCTGTTTTCATTAGAACTGCCATGATGTTGTTTTATGTGTAGAAAAGAAAAGTTCTCGGAATGACCTGCAAATCCACGGAGGCACTTTTTGGAATTAATAAGAATTTCTGGGCGAAAGAAATACACTAGGGGGCCCAGGGCCTGTCCACGAGACAGGGGTGCGCCCCCCCCCTGTAGGGCGCGCCCCCTATCTCGTGGGCCCCCTGGACCTCCACCGACCTCAACTCCAACTCTATATCTTCCGTCTCGCGGAGAAAAAAGTCGGAGAGAAAGTTTCATCGCGTTTTACGACACGGAGCCACTGCCAAGCCCTAATCTCCCTCGGGAGGGCTGATCTGGAGTCCGTTTGGGGCTCCGGAGAGGGGGATTCGTCGCCGTCGTCATCATCAACCATCCTCCATCACCAATTTCATGATGCTCACCGCCGTGCGTGAGTAATTCCATCGTAGGCTTGCTGGACGGTGATGGGTTGGTTGAGATTTACCATGTAATCAAGTTAGTTTTGTTAGGGTTTGATCCCTAGTATCCACTATGTTCTGAGATTGATGTTGCTATGACTTTGCTATGCTTAATGCTTGTCACTAGGGCCCGACTGCCATGATTTCAGATCTAAACCTATTATGTCTTCATGAATATATGTGTGTTCTTGATCCGATCTTGCAAGTCTATAGTCACCTATTATGTGTTATGATCCGACAACCCCGAAGTGACAATAACCGAGATACTTCTCGGTGATGACCGTAGTTTGAGGAGTTCATGTATTCACCATGTGTTAATGCTTTGGTCCGGTTCTCTATTAAAAGGAGGCCTTAATATCCCTTAGTTTCCGCTAGGACCCCACTGCCACGGGAGGGTAAGACAAAAGATGTCATGCAAGTTCTTTTCCATAAGCATGTATGACTATTTACGGAATACATGCCTACATTACATTGATGAACTGGAGCTAGTTCTATATCACCCTATGTTATAACTATTGCATGAGTAATCACATCCGGCACAATTATCCATCACTGATCCATTGCCTACGAGTTTTTCATATATTGTTCTTCGCTTATTTACTTTTCCGTTGCTACTGTTACAACTACTACAAAAACCCAAAAACATTTATCTTAACTGTTGCTACTGTTACCATTACTATAATACCACTTTTTCTACTAAATACTTTGCTGCAGATACTAAGTTATCTAGGTGTGGTTGAATTGACAACTCAACTGCTAATACTCAAGAATTTCTTTGGCTCCCCTTGTGTTGAATCAATAAATTTGGGTTGAATACTCTACCCTCAAAAGCTGTTGCGATCCCCTATACATGTGGGTTATCAAGACTAATTTCTGGCACCGTTGCCGGGGAGCATAGCTCTATTCTCTGAGTCACTTGGGATTTATATCTGTTGATCACTATGAAGAACTTGAAAGACGCTAAGACCAAGATTTCTCCCTCAACTACGAGGGGAGGTCAGGAACTGCCATCTAGCTCTGCACTAGATTCTCCTTCTGTTATTAGTAGGCTTGCGACACCTAAACCTGCTACTGCTATGAATTCTGATATGTCGCATGTTATTGATGATGCCACTTCTGCTTTGCATGATGAAACTACTTCTGTGCGTGATACTACTTTGCCATTAGGTGAATTTCTAGATGAACAACTTGCTCGAGTTAGGGGGAAAGAAAATATTGAAGAACCTATTATTGATGATAGTGATGATGAACGTTCCCCCAATGATTATGTATTACCTGTTGTTCCTAAGGGTTATGTTATGAATGAAGCAGCTGCTATGGAAATTCTTGCTTGCAATGATAGAAATGATCTTAAAAAATTATTAGCTAAATGGAAGCAGCAGTCTCTCAATGCTAGAATGAAACCCGATCCTACTTTTGATACTTCACCTATCTATGTTACTGATAAGGAATATGAATTCTCTGTTGATCCTGATATTATTACTTTAGTTGAATCTGATCCTTTTTATGCCCTTGAATCTGAAACTGTTGTGGCACATCTTACCAAGTTGAATGATATAGCCACCCTGTTTACTCAAGATGGGAAGTCTCGCTATTTATACATCCTTAAGATATTTCCGTTCTCATTAAAGGGTGATGCTAAGACTTGGTATAATTCTCTTGCTCCTGGTTGTGTGTGTAGTCCCCAAGATATGATTTATTACTTCTCTGCTAAATATTTCCCTGCTCATAAGAAACAAGCTGCCTTGCGGGAAATATATAATTTTGTGCAAATCAAAGAAGAGAGTCTCCCACAAGCTTGGGGGAGGCTTCTCCGGTTACTTTATGCTTTGCCTGATCATCCTCTTAAGAAAAATTAAATACTTGATATCTTTTATAATGGACTAACCGATGCTTCCAAGGACCACTTGGATAGTTGTGCTGGTTGTGTTTTCAGGGAAAGAACAGTCGACGAAGCTAAAATATTATTGAATAATATGTTAACTAATGAAAATAATTGGATTCTTCCTGAGCCAGTTCCTGAAGTAATTCTTGAACCAATTGAGCCAACTCCTGAGCCTATTCCTAAACCCACTCCGAAGAAGAGAGGTGTTTTATTTCTCAGTCCTGAAGATATGCAAGAGGCAAAGAAGTCAATGAAAGAAAAAGGTATTAAAGCTGAAGATGTTAAGAATTTACCACCTATTGAAGAAATACATGGTGTTAATTTACCGCCTGAAGAACCACATTGTCTTGATAGCCCGACACATGTATTAAAGGTAAATTCTCTCTATAGATATGATAAAGTTGAAATACCCTCCACTAAATTTCATAGCCCATGCTTAGATGAATTTGATGACTTTATGGCTAGACAAGAAAGTTTTAATGCTTATGTTGGTAGAGAGTTAAAGAATAATGCTTTCGAGATTGGACGCGCAGGTGATAATCTGGCTAGAGTTAAAGATGAACTTCAACGCGTTAGCAAATATGCTTCTATGGTTGCTACTCAAGCTGAGCAAGTACTCAAAGCTTAAAATAATTTGCTTGAGGAATTTAATAATAAAAATTACTTTTCCATTAGAGTGGCTACTAGAACTAGTAGAATGACACAGGAACCTTTGTATCCTGAAGGCCACCCTAAGAGAATCGAGCAACATTCTCAAAGAAATAATTTAGAGGCACCTAGTTCTTAAAAAAAAGACGATAGAACCTTGCATGCTTCTTGTGAACCTACTGTAAACACACCTGAGAATCCCAATGATATTTCTATCTCTGATGCTGAAACACAATCAGGTGATGAACATGAACCTAGTGATAATGTTAATGATAATGTTCATGTTGATGCTCAACCTAGCAAAAACAATGATGTAGAGATTGAACCTGATGTTGATCTTGATAACCCACAATCAAAGAATCAACGTTATGATAAGAGAGATTTTGTTGCTAGGAAGCACGGTAAAGAAAGAGAACCATGGGTTCAGAATCCCATGCCCTTTCCTCCTAAACCATCCAAGTCAAAGGATGATGAGGATTTTGAGCGCTTTGCTGAAACGATTAGACCTATTTTCTTATGTATGGGCTTAACTGATATGCTTAAAGTAAATCCTTATGCTAAGTATATGAAGGATATCATCACAAAAAAAAGAAAGATACCGGAAGCTAAAATTGCCACCATGCTTGCTAATTACACTTCTAAGGGTGGAATACCAAAGAAACTTGGAGATCGGGTGTGCCAAGTTTACCATGCTCCATTAAAAGAAATTATGTTAGAACTGTTTTATGTGATCTTGGAGCCAATGTTAGTGTTATGCCTCTCTCTTTATATCGTAGACTTTAATTGAATAAGTTGACACCTACTGAAATATCTTTGCAAATGGCTGATAAATCAACTGCTATACCTGTCGGTATTTGTGAGGATGTGCATGTTCTGGTTGCAAATGTCACTATCTGAATGGACTTTGTTATTCTTGATATTCCTGAGGATGATAGTATGTCTATTATCCTTGGTAGACCTTTTCTTAATATTGCAGGGGCTGTTATTGATTGCAACAAAGGCAATGTCACTTTTCATGTTAACGGCAATGAGCATACGGTACACTTTCCGAGGAAACAATCTCAAGTTCATAGCATCAATTCTATTGAAAAATTTCCAACTATTATTTTTGGAGGTTTTGAATTTAGCCTACCTACTGTCAAGAAAAAGTATGATATTCTTATTGTTGGGGATTTTCATATCCCCGTTGAGGTAACTTAGTGTTATTCAAAATTTCTCCGGTTCCGTGTTATTCGGAATGAGTTTGTTAACAAGACTTGATCAACCTTGTTAGTGGGTTCATTTTGATGAGCACGAGATGGATGAAACTAGAAGGCACAACCTTCTGTACCCTCTTTTTACTTTCCGTTATTTAGAGTAAATAAAGCAAAAATAGTATTATCCTTCTGTTTTCTAAATTATTCGTGCATTAAAAAATAGTCAGAAAATAAAAGTGCTCCAAATGCCCTACAAATTTAGTATGATTTTTCTGGAATATTTGAGGATTTTAGGCACTGAAAACACTGCAGGAGGGGCAAGCACCAGGCCACGAGGGAGGAGGGCGCGCCCCCCCCCCCTTAGGGCGCGCACCCTATCTCGTGGGCCCCTGGTGGCTCCCCTCCACTTATGCCAGCACCCACACACTTCATCTTCTACCCAAAAAAATCCCCATCCAGCTCAAGCACGAGTTCTAGCTCGTTTTGCTGCGATTTTTGATCTCTTAGCTCAAAGCTCCATTCACAAAACTACTTTGGCAGATTATTGCTTGATATGTGACTCCTCCATTGGTCCAATTAGTTTTTGTTCTAGTGCTTTATTCATTGCAAATTTTTGCTGCTTAGGTGACCTTGTTCTTGAGCTTTCATGTTAAATTTTTGAGGTTCCAAGTAATTCTAATGCATGATATGGGCTTTAGGAACTTGTAGAAGTAGTTGCTATCAATCTTGTTTGGTTTTATGCACTTTTATTTTGAAGTTACTAAAATTTCAGAAATTTTCAGAAAAAGAAATATGCTTAGGAAAATGTACCAAGGTGGTTCCTCGGCAAAGAAAGGGCCGAGGATTGCTACACATGAGCAAGACGTTGAATTGCCGAGGGATGCATATGTACGGGCTTGTGAGTGGCCATCCGATGATTTTATGGTCGAAGCAGGCTTCAAGGAGGAATTTGACGTGTATGTGCGTAATGCTGAGATGGAGGACTTCTTACAAGATAAGTGTCCTCAGTACTATCAATTGACTGATTCCTTTGTGCGTAGGTTTAAATATAACTGTACGTGTAATTCTCCTAGTGTCCTATTTGATATTTATGATACATCTTACACCATGGACTTAGAGGATTTTACAACTTCTTGCAAACTACCGCAGTGGGGTAATATTAATGATCCTCACAAATCTGAATTTAGAGATTTTCTTGCTAGTATTATTGTGGGAGAATCTAGGGACATAGCACAAGCTACCATAGGGAGCATTCATTTTCCTACTATACATTATTTTGCTCTCTTTATTGGTAGATGTATTAACGGTAAGGATGAAGCATGTCATATGTGTGTACCTAATCTGAGTATCCTCAAGAGTGCGGTGTTCGGTTTGAAAGGTTATAACTTGGGGGCAATAGTTGCACGGAGGTTGCAGAATAATAGTAGAAAGGGAAATTTCTTTGGAGGAATTTATGCAAGCCGTGTGGCTAATTTTCTTGGTATAGCCCCACAAGAAGGAGATATGATAATACCTCCTGTTTCTTTGGATAAAGAAGCTATGTTTAGTCATCATTTTCTTGAGAGGAATGAATAATTCCTCCATTATCGACTAATCTATGACAGACGCAACGCCGTCCCTGTTACTCTTCCTGCTCCCTACCTTTTTGATTACCAGGCAAAAGGAAGATATGTTGTCACCAGAGAGGAAGCAGCTGAATACGAGAGGGAAGTGGAGGTAGCTCGTCAACACGCTGTAGCTCAGGAGGCAGTTGCCGCTGCATCTCAGCACAACCCCGGTTTCACTTATGGATATCAGCCAGGCGGTCCGTGGTATTAAACCAACTTAGGCCAAAAGCCTAAGCTTGGGGGAGTACGTATTTCTCACTGACTTTACATTCATGTTCACACACTAGTCGTCAGTTTTCATACTCTTTCATTGTATTATCCATGCTAGTTTAAATTTCTTTTTCTAGTTTTCTTCTTGTGTGTTTGATAAACCTTGAGAAAAACCAAAAAAAATTAGTTAGTTTAATTTCCTTGCCTGTAGTAGGAATTAGAATGAAAGCCCAAAAATATTTCTCGTTCTTCTTTTACTTGTTGGGAGCTTTCTCATGTAAATAGTTTTATTTTCTTTTCTTTCCTTTGGGGGCCGAGAAGGCCATTTTGGAAATGCTTAGTGGCTCTTATATGCCAGATTGTTTAATTAATTTAGAGCCCATATTACCTGTCTTCCCTCTTGAGTTGAATGCTTATAGATTCCAGCTTAGTCCAATGCACATACACTCTTATTATTATACACATCATTCGGTCATGTGAGTGAAAGGCAATAATGACGATATATGATGGACTTATTGGGATGAGAAAAGCTAGTATGAACTCGACTCTCTTGTTTTTGTAAATATGATGAGTTCATCGTTCCTGAGTTAGCTATTATGAAGTAAACATATTTGCCATGACATTTAGAGATTATAGTTACTTGTGCAATGCTTGATTAGCTATGAGTTATAATGGTTTACCTTGCGTGCCAACATGCTATTAGAATGATTATGATGTGGTATGATGGGATGGTATCCTCCTTTGAATGAATCGAGTGACTCGACTTGGCACATGTTCACGCATGTAGTTGAATCAAATCAACATAGCCTTCACGATATTTATGTTCATGGTGGATTATATCCTACTCATGCTTGTACTCGGTGTGAATTAATTTTGATGCATGCTTACGACTATTGTCGCTCTCTCAGTTGGTCGCTTCCCAGCCTTTTGCTAGCCTTCACCTATACTAAGCGGGAATACTGCTTGTGCATCCAAACTCCTTAAACCCCAAAGTTGTTCCATATGAGTCCATTATACCTACCTATATGCGGTGTCTACCTGCCGTTCCATGTAAATTTGTATGTGCCAAACTCCAAACCTTCAAATGAAATTCTATTTTGTATGCTCGAGCAGCTCATGTTACAACTAGGGCTGCCTATATCTTCCATGCTAGGTGGGTTATTCTCAAGAGGAGTGGACTCCGCTCCTCATTCATGAGAAAGGGCCGGTAACCGGGATGCCCAGTCCCATGATCCAAAAGATCAAAGCAAATCAAAATAATTAAACAAAACTCCCCCAGGGCTGTTGTATGTTGGAGGCACTCGTTGTTTCGAGCAAGCCATGGATTGATGCTTGTTGGTGTTTGGGGGAGTATAAACCTTTACCATTCTGTTTGGGAAGTGCCTATAATGCATGTAGTATGGAAGATACAGCCATCTCTTAGGTGTTGTGTTGACAGCAAAAGTATACTGCTCAAAATATTATTCAATCTCTATTTTAAAATCGAGCTCTGGCACCTCTACAAATCCCTGCTTCCCTCTGCGAAGGGCCTATCTATTTACTTTTATGTTGAGTCATCACCTTCTTATTAAAAGCCCCCGCTGGAGAGCACACTGTCATTTGTGTTCATTATTATTGGTTCATATTGTGTATGACTTGACTGGATCTCTTTTACCATGAATTACAATGTTTAGTCAGTCCTTGATCTTTAAAGGTGCTCTGCATTTATGTTTTGCGGTCTCAGAAAGGGCTACCGAGATACCATTTTGTTATATCATGTTATGATTGTTTTGAGAAAGTGTTGTCATCCGAGTTTTATTATTATTGCTCGCTAGCTGATTATGCTATTGATATGAGTAGTTGTGAGACCTATGTGTTGTTGTGAGTATGGTTAGTTTGTAATATTTGCTGAAACTTGAATGGTGGCTTTTCATGTTTACAACAGCAAGAGCAAACAGAGTTTGTAAAAGTTTTTCTTTATCACTTTCAGTCTATCAACTGAATTGCTTGAGGACAAGCAAAGGTTTAAGCTTGGGGGAGTTGATACGTCTCCAACGTATCTACTTTTCCAAACACTTTTGCCCTTGTTTTGGACTCTAACTTGCATGATTTGAATGAAACTAACCCGGACTGACGCTGTTTTCAGCAAAACTGCCATGATGTCGTTTTATGTGTAGAAAAGAAAAGTTCTCGGAATGACCTGCAAATCCACGAACGCACTTTTTGGAATTAATAAGAATTTCTAGGCGAAAGAAATACACCAGGAGGCCCAGGGCCTGTCCACGAGACAGCCCCCCCTTGTAGGGCGCGCCCCCCTATCTCGTGGCCCGCCTGGACCTCCACCGACCTCAACTCCAACTCTATATCTTCCGTCTCACGGAGAAAAAAATCAGAGAGAAAGTTCCATCGCTCTTTACGACATGGATCCGCCGCCAAGCCCTAATCTCTCTCGGGAGGGCTGATCTGGAGTCTGTTCGGGGCTCCAGAGAGGGGGATTCGTCGCCATCATCATCATCAACCATCCTCCATCACCAATTTCATGATGCTCACCGCCGTGCGTGAGTAATTCCATTGTAGGCTTGCTGGACGGTGATGGGTTGGATGATATTTACCATGTAATCAAGTTAGTTTTGTTAGGGTTTGATCCCTAGTATCCACTATGTTCTGAGATTGATGTTTCTATGACTTTGCTATGCTTAATGCTTGTCACTAGGGCCCGAGTGCCATGATTTCAGATCTGAACCTATTATGTTTTCATAAATATATGTGTGTTCTTGATCCTATCTTGCAAGTCTATAGTCACCTATTATGTGTTATGATCCAACAACCCTGAAGTGACAATAATCGGGATACTTCTCGGTGACGACCGTAGTTTGAGGAGTTCATGTATTCACCATGTGTTAATGCTTTGGTCCGGTTCTCTATTAAAAGGAGGCCTTAATATCCCTTAGTTTCCGCTAGGACCCCGCTGCCACGGGAGGGTAGGACAAAAGATGTCATGCAAGTTCTTTTCCATAAGCACGTATGACTATTTACCGAATACATGCCTACATTACATTGATGAACTGGAGCTAGTTCTATATCACCCAATGTTATAACTATTGCATGAGGAATCGCATCCGACACAATTATCCATCACTGATCCATTGCCTACGAGTTTTTCATATATTGTTCTTCGCTTATTTACTTTTCCGTTGCTACTGTTACAACTACTACAAAAACCCAAAAACATTTATCTTTACTGTAGCTACTGTTACCATTACTATCATACCACTTTTGCTACTAAATACTTTGCTGCAGATACTCAGTTATCCAGGTGTGGTTGAATTAACAACTCAACTGCTAATCCTCAAGAATATTCTTTGGCTCCCCTTGTGTCGAATCAATAAATTTGGGTTGAATATTGTACCCTCGAAAGCTGTTGCGATCCCCTATACTTGTGGGTTATCACATGATCATGGCATACTATGGCTCGAGTGCTTTTGATTGAAGTTAAATCTGATGATAATCCAACTTGAACATAACTGTTGATCGAGTCGTGGTGCTACCAAATTGAGCTTCCCAGTGCAACCACATTTGCCTTTATGGGAAGGCCCTTATTTGGTCCGTTGTCATGCCTCTGGTCAGTGCCTCCAATGATGTAAGGTTATGGGCGTGCGGTACCCTGGCCCGGTAAGCAGACATAACCTTGTGTGCCTGTTGTTGTTATGGTACCTTGTCCCTGTTTGGGACCGTTGATTGTTTTGCCACGACAGTGGCCATTGGATGTAATTGGTTGACATTGGGGCTAGCCAGGACTTAGCCCAGAGGGGAGTTGGTCGGAGTGGCCGAGAGAGTGTCATGGCAATGGGTAGGTTCTGTCAGAATGTCATTGGTCCACCCGAATGGGAGTGCGAGGCCATGGGTTCTGTGATGTGGGTACAGTGCACTAACCTCTGCAAAGTGTTTATTTAATCTATCGATAGTCGCGTCCTCGGTTACGGACATAGCTCGTAAGTAGGTCACACCATGGATCAACATAATTAAGTTAATCTTGCACACTGAAGTTATATGGTTGGCACTGGTTATGTGATGAGATTGTTGAGACCATGAAGATGGTCGTTGTTGTGGGAACCAAAGTGTTGCTTTCGTTTGTGATCCAGGAGTGATCATCGTATTGATGATGTTGGTTACGAGGTAACCTGTTTGGTAAGAGAGTCTGAGGGACTCGATGCACAAGCATGATTCACTTCATGAGTACTCTGTTGTAGACTTGCATTTAACCTGCTTAATAATCATGTTATTTTTTGCCATTATGCTTTTACTAGTTGTGAGCTTGCAAGTACATTCAATGTACTAACCTGGCGTGTCATGCTAGAATTCAGGAAATTCTTACCGGATTGGAGTGCTTCCCGTGTCTAGACCGTGTCCATGTCGGTGTCCCTGTGCTATGGAGTTCCGCTTCGTCGTCGTTTTGCTGCCGTGTAGTTGTCATGATCGAGGCCCTCTTCATCTTCATTAAATAATGTACACACTGTTCAGCCGCTCCGTGTGTGCCGCTTGGCCTCGCTATCTCATGTAATATCAAACTATCTTTCCACTAGCATCAATAAAGCAGTTGTTTTCTATACCAAGTTGTTGTGTGTTGCCAGAAGACTAGATCTCTGGGCAGGCAATGCAAGGTAAACCGGTTGCTCTGACCCGGCGTGCCACAACACTTGGTATCAGAGCCGCACTGACTGTAGGACACGCTAGACCGCCGAGCGTTAGTAAAATGGTAGTTTGTCCTGAGTGCCAATAGTTTTTGCATCTGGTTGCTGCATTGCATGCATTTGGTGTATTATTATTGCTAACTGACTAATGGTTGTGAGTGTAGATGGCTCGAGTGCCGTATGCGTGTCAGGTAGATCTAGCACCATACACTTCACCACACCTCCTTAGGCATGTATGGTGTTGACTCTACCCTCGCGGTGACGACCCAGTGTATTGGGTGTATCGGGAGCGCCTAGCAGCCTCAGTATTCGAGTATCACCCTATGGTTACCCTGCACTGCTGTTTCACATCTAGCAGTTACACCCATTCTTCTAGGAGTGGTTTCGCTTCTACACCCGCACAAACTATTCAGTTTGCTGCGTTTGAGATTCTTGTTGAGTTACACAACAACGAGATCCAAATGCAGACCCACCCAGGCTTCTACTACTAGCCATCCCTGCAGGATGATGGGCGTGTCCGTATTCCTATGATTGATCCAGCGGCCGATAGTCCCGCTAGCCACCTCTCCCGCTATATCACTGCTAGCTATCTGTAGATTCACGAGCTGGCCCGAGAGCTGACTCGAGCCCGTACTGCTTTAGTGGCCGCTAGGTCCTATCCCACTCCACCTTCCCTGGGATTTACCCCATATATTTCACCAGTTTCTAGCTTGCCACTTACCCCAGTTACTCCCTCGAGTGACTCGGGCACCTTGCCCATGACTCCCCACAGTACCCCTGCTGAGTGGGATTCACTTCTCGCTACTTTTGCAGCCCCTATGCTCGAGCCTCATCCCGCACCTGCCCCTGAGGGAGAGCCTTCGAGGCAGCGTCGTCGTGTTACATTTAACCTAGAGGTTTTCGTTAACACCATTAGTTCATGATCTGAGTCCGGGTCAGGAGAGGACCCAACAGGACCAACTGAGCACTAGATCGCCAGAGTAACTGAGGTTGTCATGATGCTTCACTACAAAAAAATACACTTCCGTGATGATACGTATTTGTCATAGCAGGTCGCGTTTTTTGTCATGCATGTACATCCATGAAAAATTTATGACAGGATCAAGATAGTCATACCTGTGCTGTCATAGAAGTGTTCCATGACATTACCAAAATTATCATCATGGAAATGTCCACTTCCATGATGATAAATCGCGCGTCACAAAAGTGCTTTCCTCAAGGGTGACCGACACGTGGCATCCACCGTAACGGAAAGCCGTTAAGCTATCGGGTCAGATTTTGGATCCGATAACCCGTTAACAGCCATGACCAATGCCGATTTTCCACGTGTAAAATTCTCATTGGCTGACGGATCCACGTGTTAGCTCCGCGTTGGCACAGGTGTCACTCATCCAACGGTCGAGATGGGCCTATGATATGTTGACACGTGGACCGGCCCAAAAGTGGCCCACAAAGTTTAAATGGGCCGGCCCAACCGAAGGCCCATAAGATTTAGCGAACCACAATGGGCCGGCCCAGCTAAAGGCCCACAAAATTTAGCGGACCATAATGGGCCGGCCCAGCTAAAGGCCCATAAGATTTTGCGGACCACAATGGGCCGCCCCAGCTAAAGGCCCACAAGATTCTACAGACCATAATGGGCCGGCCCAGCTAAAGGCCCAACATTCTCTGTCAAATCGGCCCGTCAACGGCCTGGTCTAAACTTGTCATCAATGCAGCCCATGGTCACTTCTGGCCCGTTAACAATGTGCTAAGTAATTTGGCGGAATTATGACCCAGTGTATTTCCGGCCTGCTAAATGTCCGGCTTCATTTGGGCCCATTTACAGGCCATCAAAACATTCGGCCCATAAACGACCGTGAAGGATTTGGGTCATATTCGGCCATGTCTGCATTCGGCCTGTTAGAGGCCCACTACAGATTTTGGCCACTTTCGGCCTGTTGTCATTTTCGGCCTGTTAATGCCGGACGTAAACCATGGGCCATATGTGGCCCAACGTCATATCGGGCCCATTAATGGCCCATATAAAAATGATGGTAATCTAGCCCGACCGAAATTCCGGCCTGTTAAAGGCCCGTGTATTAGGAGGGTGCATTTACAGCCCATCCAAATTTCGTCCTGTCAAATATCCGCATCGTAAATGGGCCACCATTTCGGCCTGCTAAGTCTAGTGGGTTATTTTGCACAATCAGGGCCCAATCTCACTTTCGTTCTATTAAAGGCCCATGTTTTTATGGGCTCGAGATATTTACACCTGTAAACGGCCTATTTTTATTGAGGGCCCAAATTATGTTTAGGCATGTTAAAGGCCCACTATGGGCACATGCCTACCAGAAAAATTTGAAAGCTTATGCTAATTTAAGCCCAAATATTTTTAGTGGGCTACATGCCAATTTCGGCCCGTAATCCTTTTTAGCCCAATTGGAATGGGCCCGACGAATGTTGGCATGTTGGGCTCCTATGAAGCTTTCGGTCGAATACATTACTAAGATAAACCTACACTATACAAAAATAGCGTTGTAATTACTGCAGCCTGTGGAAGCATCATAAATGTTGTATCACAACAAAATAAATTCCAATCATACATCAAAAGGCCTGTTGGCATAAAGTTTACAATACTTCCAGATAAAAGCACCATCAGATGTATAGAAGCACACATCATTTGACCTGAGTGCTAATGTTTCAGGTTGTAGAATCTGATGGAGCAGCACGATCTCCACCTTTTTTCCGCCATTGCTCTTCAACAACGAAGCGAATGTCTGATAGTCTGGTTTCAAAACCATTCATATCTTGACAACATTTCTCAACCACTATTCTTGTTTCCGAAACAACGTCCATTAGGGATTGGACTTGTCTGGAGCACAGATATATCACTCTGTCTAGCAGGAAGATTTTGTTCAGTAGGCGATTTGGACGAGGTTACCTTGACAACCAACCCAGAATTACGCAGGAAGGTGCTTTTTGAACTGTTAGTGGAGAGATACTGAAGAACTGCAGCAAGAGGTGACATTGTGCCTGTAGTAGCCTTGTCACCTTCAAGTGGTTGTGGCTGTTCATCATTTGTTCCATAGCTTCCTGAAAGTTTGAACTTGTAGATTAGTGTACCAGATAAGTTACTAATGAGACAAAAACAAACAAAGTAGGTTAAACGTTTATACATAACTTATTTTGGTGAGCTACTGTAATACATTAGCATGTATTGTAGTGCCAACTACATAATAGAATCACTTTCAGAACATATGCCCATGTAGCATGCCTACTGTATTGTGTATTTCCTCACATTCGTTCACATATAAGGATAAAGAGACATGGTTTAAAGTAGGATGAACATAGTATGACATCATTCATATCATGGGCAAACAGATATAAAACAAACAGGCTATTTTATCATTGTGTGCACACGTGAACATAACAACTAGATTACAGATCAAGACCAGAAGAATATCCTTCATCTCTTTTAAACCATGTAAGGTGAAATGATACGTTAAGACAACTGTGTATAAAAGTGAATAGAGTAACAGACATCGGCTGCAAACCAAGTAGTTAAGTGAACACATCACAATACCAATCAGTTCAAGGCAGGAGGAGTAAGGACTTACAACAGCGACTTGAGCTGGTGTGCTCATGCCCTTCATCTTGCTGGTGTGGCAATCCTTGAAGATTTCCACTGCATTCAGTTCAGGTTCTTTTTGGTCCGCACGGGCTTTCATCTGTATTTGGAACAAGTCAATATAGATACGATAATATGGCACAAAAAAAGAAGGAAGTAGCAGCTATTTACAAGAGCCTCGCAGTGTGCAATATAGCTATGAGATTTTGTTCTCTGTTGGAATTTCACTTTAGAACGGTTGGTTTTGTTCTTCAAACAGTTAGCCAAGAAGAAGATATACTTGTAAGGCACATACATAAATACAAGTTCAATATGTGGTCTGATCAAATACATATAGCCTACCTGATACTTTGGATCAGACTAGTGTTTAACGAGGGTTGTCCAGTCTTCATCTGTAATATATTCCACTGGATATGTTTGGGCGATTTCATTGTTAGCCTTGCCTTCAAAGTGAGATTTTCTAAGGTGGTACCGATACTGTCGTAGAGCAGACTGAAAAATATGAGTGCATGCTTGAGGGAGTCCTGGATTAGGGGGTGTCTGGATGGCCGGACTAAGACCTTTGGCCGGACTCCTGGACTATGAAGATACAAGATTGAAAACTCCGTCCTGTGTCCGGATGGGACTTTCCTTGGCGTGGAAGGAAAGTTTGGCGATACGATATGAAGATCTCCTCCCATTGTAACCGACTCTGTGTAACCCTAGCCCTCTCCGGTGTCTATATAAACCGGAGAGTTTTAGTCCGTAGGACGAACAAGAATCATACCATAGGCTAGCTTTTAGGGTTTAGCCACTCCGATCTCGTGCTAGATCTACTCTTGTACTACCGATATCATCAATATCAATCAAGCAGGAGCAGGGTATTACCTCCATCGAGAGGGCCCGAACCTGGGTAAAAACATCGTGTCCCCTGTTACCATCCGCCTAGACGCACAGTTCGGGACCCCCTACCCGAGATCCGCCGGTTTTGACACCGACATTGGTGCTTTCATTGAGAGTTCCTCTGTGTCGTCGCCCTTAGGCCCGATGGTTTCTTCGCTCGTTAATCGCGATGCGGTCCGGGATGAGACTTTTCTCCCCGGACAAATCTTCGTATTCGGCGGCTTCGCACTGCGGGCCAACTCGTTTGGCCATCTGGAGCAGATCGAAAGCTACGCCCCTGGCCATCAGGTCAGGTTTGGAAGCTTAAACTACACGGCCGACATCCGCGGGGACTTGATCTTCGACGGATTCGAGCCACGACCGGGCGCGCCGCACTATCTCAATGGGCATGATCTAGCTCTGCCGCCAGACAGCAACCAGAGTGCCGCTCAGGTGTTCACTCCGACCATTAGCTCGGAGCCGACTGCGCTAGCCAGGGACGGGCGGTTGGACGCCACCCCAGGAGTCGCAATTTCTTCGACGATAGAGCCGAATACCAGCCTAGTCCTTTGCAAGGCCCGTGACTCCAAGGTGCCGGACTCTGTTCCGGACTCTGAATATTCTGCACCTCTTTCGATCGAACCCGATTGGGCTCCGATCATGGAGTTCACCGCTGCGGACGCCTTTCAGCACTCGCCCTTTGGCGATATCCTAAATTCGCTAAAGTCTCTCTCTTTGATGAAAGAACCCCGGCCGGACTACGGTCGGGGTGGTTGGGATGCGGACGACGAAGTTCGAAACCCACCCACCACCCACTTGATGGCCACTGTCGACGATCTAACCGACATGCTTGATTTCGACTCCGAAGATATCGACGGTATGGACGCCGATAAAGGAGACGATCAGAAACCAGCACCTATAGGGAGCCGGAAAGCCACCTCATCATACGATGTATGCATGGTGAACACATACAACAGCAATGACAACGAGGACCAAAAGGATGCGGCCAGGGATTGCTCCCTCAAAAAACAATCAAAGCAGCGGCGTAAGCGCAAGGCCAAGCCCCACCTCGACAAAGACCCAGCCATAGAGCAGGGTGAATCAATGGACGACGAACATGCCGTTGAGCATCCGTCCAAACAGGGCGGACAATCCGAACAACCAATCCCCGGAAAGATAATAGCCCGAACGACCTCACGCCAGACAAATTGCTGGAACATCAGAACCTCCACCAAAGGCTCGTTGCCACTGCATGTAGCCTGAGAAAGCAGAAGCGGAGGCTCAAGACAGCGGAAGATTCACTCAGGATCAGATGGGGCAAAGTACTCAATACCGCACACAAGTACGGCAGTAGTCGCCACACAAAGAGCTATCCGAAGCGGAAACTACTACCGGAATTTGACGAAGAGGCCATAAAGCCCCCACAGTCAAAACATAAGGAAGCCACAAGGTCGGATAGACGACCCTACGATCAATCTCACGCATCAAAGGACGCCGCACTCAATATGGCACGCGATCCATCCAAGAATTCGCATCAGAAAACTGGCCCAACTAGATCCATTTATAGGCCAAGAAAGCAAGCTCCAATGAGTGATGCAATGCAAAAAATACCCGAACACCGCGGCACGCCTAAATACAGGGGCGCCGCACACCCCCTATGTTTTACCAATGAGGTGCTGGACCATGAATTCCCAGACGGTTTCAAGCCAGTGAACATAGAAGCATACGATGGAACAACAGACCCTGGAGTCTGGATCGAGGACTACATCCTCCACATACACATGGCCAGAGGAGACGACCTCCACGCCATAAAATAATTACCCCTTAAGCTCAAAGGGCCAGCCCGACATTGGCTTAAAAGCCTCCCCGAAAACACCATGGGAAGTTGGGAAGTGCTTGAGGATGCTTTCCGGGCAAATTTTCAAGGGACCTATGTCCGACCCCCAGATGCAGATGATCTGAGTCATATAACTCAGCAGCCCGGAGAGTCAGCCCGGAAACTCTGGAACAGATTCCTTATTAAAAAGAATCAGATAGTCGACTGTCCGGACGCAGAGGCCCTAGAAGCTTTCAAGCATAGCGTCCGAGACGAATGGCTCGCCAGACACCTCGGCCAAGAAAAGCCGCGAACAATGGCCGCATTAACAAGCCTCATGACCCGCTTTTGTGCAGGAGAGGATAGCTGGTTGGCGAGAAGTAGCACCAGCGACCCGAATACGTCCGAACCCAGAGATGGGAACCAGAAGCCGTGCCGTAACAAAGAACCGCACCGGATAAAGGACAACAGCCCGATGAGCACGGCAGTAAACGCCGTATTTAAAAGCTCTCGGCAAAATCAGAAAAAGCCGCCCCCCAAAGACGATAGGGACGAGCTATCCAACCTCAACAAAATTTTGGACAAAATATGTCAAATCCACAGCAGTCCTACAAACCATACCCACAAAGATTGTTTGGTCTTTAAGCAGTCCGGCAAGCTCAACGCCGAACACAAGGGGCTCAACACACCAAGTGAAGATGACGATGCACCCCATAAGCAGAACACCGGAGAACAAAAGAAGTTCCCACAAGAAGTCAAGACAGTAAATCTACTTCATGTGACAAAAGGGAAGAGCAGAACGGCACCTATGAAGACACGCGCCGTACAGCCAGCCCCAGAGGAGCAACCCCACTGGTTGTTACAACCAATCACCTTTGATCATCAGGATTACTCCAGAGGAGACCAGAACACAGGCTGGACTACCTTGGTCGTAAATCCAATTATTAACGGACTCCAATTTACAAACGCCCTTATGGACGGCGGCAGCGACTTGAACCTGTTATATCAGGACACAGTCCGCAAACTCGGGGTAAACCCAATTATAATCCACCTCGGCAACACTTCCTTTCAAGGAGTAACGCCAGGCCCGGATACCCCAAGTATGGGTTCCCTTACGTTAGAAGTCACGTTCGGATCACCCGACAACCTCCGAAGCGAAAAGCTAACATTCCACATCGCCCCATTCGTAAGTCGCTATCAAGCGCTACTGGGACGTGAAGCTTTCGCCCGCTTTAACGCAATACCACATTACGCACCCCTTACACTCAAAATGCCCAGCCCAAAGGGCATCATTTCATTACAGGAGAACATAAATTAACCCCAAAAGTACGGGCAAGGGTGTGGCTGCCTAGACAGCCGCCCACAAATCCAGCCCTACTATCCCCGACATGGCTAGACGAGTCTGGCGTCAACATGCTTAATAGCCGCATACCCCCATGCAAGGGGCTACATGTGCTCACGCCCGGAGACAATACGGCCCACCTCCTGCTCCAACTATATTTTATTTATTTCAATATAGATTTCTCGCACGCTTATTTTTTACTAAGTTCCTCTCTTTCGCAGACAAACATCGTGCTACGCCCATCCAGGATATGGCACAACGGAGACATAGGCGCAGACATGCAGTAGGGACCCGTTTCAAGGATTCTTTTCAGATTAAGACCGTGCGTAAACCTTTTTTACTGTCTCTTGTTGATAACATCCCCCGGTTTTCTCGATAGCCGAGGAGGAGGCTGGCGTCTTGGCATGTGGCCACACCAGAATTTTTGCACATGCCTGGACACTAGGGGCTTTTTTACCAAGGGCTCTATTTCGGCCCATCTTCATAAAGACCGAATACCTTAGGGAGTGTTCGGCGTCGCGAGTTTGGCCTGATATGCATCAGCTCCGAATCATGTCTTTGGTCAAATGTTGGGTTTGCCTGGCTCCTGTGTTTTGCTGCCTTACGTTCCGTTATATCAGCTAACGCGGCACCAGGAGAACTACTGCGATTGTGCCCCGGTTCGGCCGGCTGAGCACCTCAGTAGAGAAAGCCGAAAACTGACTGTCATGATATAGCGAGAGACTGGTCAACCACTCGATGACTTTCGGAATCTTTAGAATTCCCCCGCATTAACGAAGGGCCGCTTCCCGGTCAGTCACACTCGCGCCCCGAATTCGGGCGAGCGTGGTGCCCCTAGGGGCTATTCAGTAGCCCCACTATCAAACTCCTATGGCTAAGTGAAAGTGATAAAGCATTATAGTCCGGTTGCCTAGATCGCCGCGCCACCACCTCCTTTGTAGGACCAAGACGTTGGATTAAGTGTGAAAAGGCGCCTTTTTGCAAACACCCCCACATTCTATGCGTGGGGGCTGAAGCCAACGACTGCCTTCTTTCAGGTTATATACAAATATATACATTAAACGGCCGCATAGGAGGCATCATGATTCTTGCAAGCACAAGTATAAAAAGATTTTTTCATAAAAACAAAATTCATTTTACAAATTGTATAAGCTATTCGAACATAACATCCTTCGAGCACTGCGACTCTATTATACGAGCACCAGGAAGAACTTCCTCAAAATAGTGCTTGGCAGGTACTCGGCTTTCGTCCGAATCCTGGGACGCAACAATACAAGCCTTCATATCTGCCCAGTATGTTTTGACACGGGCAAGAGCCATCTGTGCGCCCTCTATGCACGCCGACCTCTTCATTGCATCAGCATGCGGCACCGAACCAAGGAACTGCTGCACCAAGCCAAAATAACTCTTCGGCTCCGGCTTCTCCGGCCACAGACGACTCGCAACATACTTCATGGCGAGTCCGGATAATCTGTTCAGCTCCGCCCAGGCGGCTAAACGGTCGGATACTAACAGTGGGCGTTCTGGATTTTGGTACTGCAACCAAAACAACTCTTCCAATTCATGGTCACCTCGGCCGCGGAAGTGTTCGGTCGCATCCGCCGCACTTGCGGCCAAATCCAGATAAGCGTTTTCCGAACTCCACTGCCGGTCTAATGGAGCATACTTGGGGTCTCCGAACTTCATCCGCAGCATATAAGGCTTTCCAGCCGTGATATCTCCGGCCTGACGCAACCCCTCCTTCATCGCTCTCATGGCAGAGCAAGTATCCTTGGCTTCGGCAGTGATCTTTTCAAGGTCCTTCTGAGCCGCCCTATCTTCTTGTTCAAGAAATTTACAGCGGTCGGCAGCATCCTTCAATTTTATGGCCATCTCGGCTATTTCCTTCTTGCTCTGGCAATGAGCAGCCTGTTCGGCTCTTAGCTCTTCAGCCGCTTTAACGGCAGCCACATCACTCTTCCTTGCTTGCTCCTTGGCTCGGGCAAGTTCCGCCCGAAGGTTCTCCACGGCAGCAGCACCATCTACATAATATATATATATATATATATATATATATATATATATATATATATATATATATATATATATATATATATATATATATATATAAGGCTCGAGCGTCAGCTCCTATTACTGGGTGTCTTTTGAACATACCTTCAGCCTCGTCTAGCCGCTTATTTACAAGCGCGATGTCGGCATCTGCTACGTCAAGTTGCCGCTTTAGTTCGGCAGATTCATCAGTCCGGCTAGCCACCGAACGCCTCGCCACCTTCATGGAATAGGTGACATATTATACCTGGGGTTATGATCCTCTGTGCACCGTCACTCATGATGACACATAGAGTCTTAGGGGCTACTATTCATACAGGGAAAATTTAATATGCGGCTCTACCAAAAGTTACACCTTTTTTACATACCTCAAAGCCTGTTAGTAAACTCCTGGCAGCCTCGTACAATCCGCTTTCCGCGGATGAAATCCTTCCAATCACCGTATCCATCAACATACGTTGTTCTTCTGAGATGGATGCCCTACCAAGCAGATCCTTCAGCCCCTCTGCCGGCGCGCAAGAGGGCGCCGGACTAGTCTGACGACCTTTTCCAGGGTCTGGACTTGAAAAACCCTCCAGGATGATACCTCGGGGTCGCCAGCCTCGTGAGACGGTGGAACAAGGGGAGGCGTTTCGCTCTCTATCATCTGGATGAAGATCCCCTGAAGACGAGCTCTGTTGAGAAGGGTTGAGATCCGAACTGCAAGATAATGGTTCGGTTATTTTCCTCAGGAATAAAACATGAGTGTGACTCATTATGGAACCCCTCCCTTCACTTACACCTCGGGGGAGAGCAGGTCCCCTTTAGGGGGCGATTCGGCTGGGGCGTTCTCCGGTGCCGAACCCTCTGACAAAGATTTCTTCCCCCATTTGAGGTTATCACCTCCGGGTCTTCAGAGGCAGTCCTTTTCTTTCCCTGATCGGGAGAATTTTCGATTCTTCCCTTCCTAACGGACTCCTTCGTGGAGGCGGTAGCTCCTTGGTTCCCCCCTTCGCCTTCCGCCAACGGCGCGGCCTCCAACATCCTGGTTAGCATGGGATTTGGCACGGTCTCGGGCAGGGGGGCTGGACACCTGATAAGCTTCGCCTTCGCCATCCACTCCTGTTCAGAGGACAACTCTGCTAAAGGGTAGATTTGATAAAAATATGGATGGTGTATTCAAATACGGGGCTACTTACTTTAGCGTCCGGGCGATTGCAGCTCAGACCTGCGTCCTCGGATAAATCCGGACACCTCGCTTGTGATCCGAAGAACAATTTCTACATCTCCATGGGTGTCATTCCCATGAAATGTTGTAGGACTCGTGGTCCCTCCGGATTGAACTCTCACAGGCGGAGAGGTCAATGTTTGGAGGGCAGTGTGCGGCGAATCACCATGACTTGCGCCACTACGGTCAAATTGATATCTCTTTCTAGAAGATCTCAAATACGGCCCTGCAGCGAGGGCACGTCTTTGGGCGGCCCCCAGATAAGTCCTTCATTAACCCATGACGCCAGCCGTGGTGGGGGACCCGAGCGAAAAGTAGGTGGTGCCACCCATGTGGTGCCCCTAGGGGCTGTGATGTAAAACCAGTCCCGTTGCCATAAGCCGGGCTCCTCTTGAAAAGAGCCTTCGGGCCATGGAGCGTCATCCATCTTGCTTATTATAGCCCCTCCACACTCAGTGTGCTGCCCCTCGATCATTTTTGGTTCCACTTTGAAAGTATTTAGCCACAATCCGAAGTGGGGGTGATATGGAGGAAGGCCTCGCACACGACAATGAATGATGAGATCTGGAGGATGGACTCCAGAGCTAGGTCGTGGAACTCCAGCCCGTAGTAAAACATAAGCCCCCTCACAAAGGGATCGATCGGGAAGCCTAGCCCCCGAAGGAAGTGAGATGCGAACACCACGCTTTCACCGGGCTGGGGAGCGGGAACAGCTTGCCCAGTAGGCAGTCTATGCGAGATTTCGCCGGTTAGATACCTGGCATATCTTAGCTTTCGCACATCTTCTTCCGTAATGGAGGAAGGCATCCACTGGCCTTGAGGGTCGGAGCCGGACATCTTCAAAGGTCCGAAGCGCCTAAAACCAGAGCTTTGGGTGTTGGAACTCGAAGCGAGGGGTGGATTTGATTGGTTTGAGAACAAGGAAGCCGGGCCTTGGTTCCTTTATAAAGGAGGTGAATACCAAGAGCCCTCCCCGTAACCGTTTGAGACTCACTTTCAATTAGGGAGTCATACCTAAGTCACGGTTGGGTTACCCACGCCCGTATTGATGAGAATCCTGGAATAAGGGGACACGATCTCTGCTTTGACAAGACGTGCCAAGGAAACCGCCTCGCTAAACGCACTGAGGTGGAACAATAAAATGAATAAAAGCCTGGCCGTGGCATGATGTCACGCCGTGGAATACGTCAGCAGTTCTGATTAACGCAAATATTATTCTCTCTACGGTGGAATGTGGAACTTATTTTGCTGAGCCGGACACTACCCTGGTGTTCAACATCTTCTATGAAATATTCGGAGGAGGAACCCGCCTTGCAATGCCAAAGACAACTTGCGCGCTGGACTCGTCTTCATTGAGGCCTAGTTCAGGGGCTACTGAGGGAGTCCAGGATTAGGGGGTGTCCGGATGGCCGGACTAAGACCTTTGGCCGGACTCCTGGACTATGAAGATACAAGATTGAAGACTCCGTCCCGTGTCCGGACGGGACTTTCCTTGGCGTGGAAGGCAAGTTTGGCGATACGATATGAAGATCTCCACCCATTGTAACCGACTCTGTGTAACCCTAGCCCTCTCCGGTGTCTATATAAACCGGAGAGTTTTAGTCCGTAGGACGAGCAACAATCATACCATAGGCTAGCTTCTAGGGTTTAGCCACTCCGATCTTGTGGTAGATCTACTCTTGTACTACCCATATCATCAATATAAATCAAGCAGGAGTAGGGTATTACCTCCATCAGAGCGCCCAAACCTGGGTAAAAACATCGTGTCCCTTGTCTCCTGTTACCATCCGCCTAGACGCACAGTTTGGGACCCCCTACCCGAGATCTGCCGGTTTTGACACCGACAATGCTTGTTTAGTTGCATCATCTTTTGGATCCAACTTGAACCTCATCTGTTGAAAAAAGAATGTGAGTCTTATTAGGAGGAAGCTAGAAAGTATGGGAAAGAGCAAGACAATATTACTAATTGCGATGAATAACATTACTTATGGATAAATGGTCAAGGAAGGTGTTAAACTGGGTATTGTCTTTCTCATTCCTGTACTGGATCCACGTTGGGAGGATACACGCATGACACCTAACGGCAACGGCTGCCTCTGATACTAACTTGGCTGACTCTGTAGCATCACGTGGCCTTTTTAAACCTGCCTCAAAATGGATCTCCATTCTTCCTCCTTTAGATTTTGTTAATCTGTCAAGCATTATCCCTGATGTATGTTTCCGCTTGCGCCATGGTGCTAGTTCAACAATGAATATGGAAAGTGTTAGTGTACATCAAACTGTGAGAGTACATATAAAGGAGCATGCAACTGCAAGTTGACTCGGTCAGGTACCGTCTTGGTGTTGATGCTCATGAAGTTCATCTGATCTTGCCAAGTCCTATTGTGTCAGCAGTGCTTCAGAAGTAGTGTTATGTGTGAAGGTAGCTTGGGAACTGGCCAGTTCCGGAGCAAATGAACGAGTAACTGGTTAAGATGCTGGTACAGTTGAAGCGGATGCTGCAGCTGGTGGAGCAGGTGATACTGTGTTTGTAGATTTAGCCGGTGGACTTGGACCTTCTACTGCACTATAAGTACGAGTAGAATCTCGACGGCAGAACCTTTTCCGTTTCACCCGACGAGTAACAGCACTCCCTACTATATTATTTTCCTTGCTCTTTTTTTACTTTGCCATGTCAAGCTGTACCCACAACACAAAAGAATAAAATCACTCTTCAGAACTCATTGATGCATGATACAGACAAGCAATACTTTGATGTAAGACAACCGTATGAGGATGGAATATGTAAGAAAAACCGGACGGTATGACATATTCACAGCTACAATGTGCAAACTAAGCAGAAGGATTTTCAAGAAAATAGAAGTAATGCAAGCTAGACACCATATGAAAGATGCAACCAATATTACTCTGCCAAGTTAGAAGTGTCTTGTCATACGTGGCAATTCGAAAAATTAGAAGCAGTACAACGTAGAAATCAATGCAAGATGCAACCACTATCAAACTGCCATGTTAAAAGCGTCCCATCACGAGTTACTGATGTGGGATACACAACATCAGTACTTTGATGTAAGAACATGGTATGATAGATAGATGCAATGTATTCTAGACACAGAAAGCCATGTCATATGCACATGTATAACGTATAAACTCAGCAGGTGCAATTTAATCAAAATAGAAGAAATACAGGCTAAACAACATATGCAACATGAAACCAATTATCACACTATCAACTTAGAGCAAGCACCTGCGATGGTGGAGTGTGGGAGATGAACTCATCATGTAGACTTGGGACTTCAACTTCATTAGCAATAGCAGTGGCAAATCTAGAGAGTCTCTGTTTGCGTCGATGCGGAGTACCACCAACATCCCCTAACTTACTCTTTTCCTTCCTATTTTCTAATATTGCCTTATGAAGTCAAAACCACAAGAAGATGAATAAAATTAGCTCTGCATAACTGGTTGATGCATGATACAGACGAACACTACTTTGATGTAAGGCAAGCGCAGGATAGGAGGATGGAATATATACAAAAAAGACAGCGTTTCATATTCACACATACGATAGGAGGATGGAATATGTATGAAAAAATAGTAAGCGGAAGGCATTTCAACAAAATTAGAAGAAATGAAAGCTAGGCACCATATGAACATGCAACCAATATCACTCTATCAGGTAAAAAGTGTCTCGTCGTAAGTGCCATTTCAAGAAATTAGAAGAAGTACAAGCTAGAAGACAATGCAAGATGCAACCTACATCATAGTCCCAAGTTAAATGTGTCTTATGGGTAAGTGATCGTTGCAGGTATAAGTTGTAAGCTACGCAGATGCAATTCTACATAATCAGAAGAAATACAAACTAGACATCATGCGGAAAACGCAACCACGTATAACAGTTCCAAGTAAGAGCAAGCACCTGTGATGGTGGAGTAGGGGAGATGTGCTCATCATGTACACGTATGTTCTAGAAACAGGAACACATGTCATATTCACAAGCATTATGTGTAAAGTAAGCGGATGCAATTCAAGTTAGAAGCAATACAAGCTAGACATCATACGCAACATGCAACCACATATAATAGTGTCAAGTTAGAGCAAGCACCTGTGATGGTGGAGTAGGGGAGATGTGCTCATCATCTACACGGCTACGTTGACTGTCCAGCCTTGTGTTGTCTTGCGAATCTTGTTGGGAGGATGGCGGAGTAGAATCTTTAGAGACCCCTTGTTTGAGTTGCTCTGAAGGACCACCATCATCCACTCCCGGACTAATTTCCTTCAGCTGTAATGATTTTACATTGTGAAGTCAAACCGATAAGAAAAAGGAATAAAATTCGCTCTTCAGAACTCATTCATGCATGATACTAACGAACACTACTCGGATGAAAGGCAAACACATGATGCGAGGATGGAATATGTACAAAAAAATGGACGGCTTGACATATTCACACCTATGATGTGGTAACTAAGAAGAAGGCACTTCAACAAATTAGGAACACTGCAAGACACCATCTGGAAGGTGCAATCAATATCACTCTGCCAAGTTAAAACTGTCTCATCATAGGTGGCGTTCATCAAACTAGAAGCAATACATGCTAGAAATCATATTCAAGACGCAAACCAATATCACACTGCCAACTTAAAGGTGTCCCATCATAAGTGACTGATGCGGGATACAAAAGAAGAGTAGTTTCATGTAAGAACATGGTGTGATAGACTGATATAGTATGTACCAAAAACAGGAAAGCGTGTCATATTCACATGTATCATGTGTAAGCTAAGCAGATGCAGTTTACACTAATTAGGAGCAATACAAGCTAGACACCATATGCAACATGCAACCAGATATCACACTGCCAAGTTAGAGCAAGCACCTTGGATGGTGGAGTAGGGGAGCGGAGACTTGGACCATGTAATGCACTATCAGTACAAGGAGAATTGGTACAGATGCTCCATTTACATTGCTGTAGAGGTCCACCATCATCGCCTTCCTTACTCTTTTCCTTCCTCTTTCTTGATTTTGCCTTGTCAAGTCAAACCCACAAGAAAAAGGAATAAAATTTGCTCTTCAGAACTTATTGATGCATGATACTGACGAACACTACTTTCATGTAAGGCAGCCGCATGATAGGAGGATGGAATATGTATGAAAAACAGGACGGCGTGACATATTGACATGTATGATGTATAAAGTGTAAACTAAGCACAAGGTGCTTGAACTTGTTAGAATCGATGCAAGCTAGAAACCATATGAAACATGAAACCAATATCACTCTGCCAAATTAAAAGGGTGCCCTAACAAATATATTTGACAAAATTAGAAGCAATACATGGCAACAGGCTAGGAATAATATGCAATATGCAACGAATAAAGGTGACTCATCGTAAGTGATTGATGCAGGATACAAAAGAGAGGTAGTTTCATGTTAGAACAAGGTTAACACGTAGATGTAGTGTGTACCAAAAATAGGAAGGCATGTCATATTCACAGGTATAGTGTGTAAACTAAGTAGATGCAATTTACCCTAATTAGAAGCATTACAAGCTAGACACTGTATGCAACATGCAACCAAATATCACATTGCGAAGTTGGAGCAAGCACCTGTGATGGTGGTGTAGGGGAAGTGATGTCTTCAGGTACAGAGCAACGTTCAATATCTTCATTTAGGCTTGTTGTTTCTTGAGAACCATGTGGAGAGGATGAAATTGCATTACTTATAAGAGTATTGCGTCTCATATTAACCCACGTGCGTGACTGTCTCATCATAAGCGATAGACGCAGGATACACAAGAACAGTAGTTTGATGTAAGAACATGGTGTGATAGGCAGATGTAGTATGTACCAAAAACAGGAAGGCGTGTCATATTGACATATATAATGTGTAAGCTAAGGAGATGCAATTTAACAAATTAGGAGCATTGATGAGGGATACACAAGAAATGTAGTTTGATGTAAGAACATGGTTAATAGAAAGACGTAGTATGTACCAAAAACAGGAAGGCATGTCATATTGACATGTATAATGTGTTAAATAAGCAGATGCAATTTACCCTAATTAGAAGCATTACAAGGTAGACACCATATGCAACATGCAACCACATATCACACTACCAAGTAAGAGCAAGCACCTGCGATGGTGGTGTGGGGGAATTGCGATGATCAACTAGAGAGCTACGTTGACTATCTTCATTTAGCCTTGATGTTTCTTGAGAATCATGTGTAGAGGATGACACTGCACTCTTTAAACGAGTAGGGCGTCTCCCGGGTGACTGACTCATCATAAGTGATTGACGAGGGATACAAAAGAGCATTAGTTTGATGTACGAACATGGTTAATAGACATATCTAGTATGTATCAAAAACAGGAAGCCATGTCATTATCAAAGGTATAATGTGTAAAGTAAGCAGATGCAATTTAACCAAATTGGAAGCAATACAAGCTAGACACCGCATGCAACATGCAACCACATTTGACAGCGCGAAGTTAAAGCAAGCACCTAGGATGGTTGTGTGTGGCAATTGAGATCATCAACTGCAGAGCTACATTTACTGTCTCCAACTGCTGACACTGCACCCATTAGAGCACTGAAACGCTTAGTGCTTATCTTCGAATTACACTGGAGCGACTTCCTGTCTTTTTTTCTACATTCATCGACACTGCGTCAGAGTCTGAAATACCCATGCATAAAAAAACAATAGTGTGAGTATGGGTGAAGTGTGTGCACAATTAGTACAGTGTAAAGGTAGCAGATAGCAGGTCGGTGAGAAATAAATGACAGGAGACATATGATTGCTCTACAACATGCATGGTACACTCAATTACTATAGGATTCTATGAAAGTAACAGTCAACTGAAAGCAAATAGGTCAGTCCATTTTTTCTCCACCGTCTGATGTACAAAGAACGGGCAGATCGCCTTCATCTACCTCCAGCCAGTCAGTGTTGACGATCTTCCTCGAAACACCAGCGACCACCGGCCCAGTATTCCTCCACTGCCTGCGCCCTCCCCTCGACCTCACCACATCGCCGTGCTTGGCACCGCCCCCCGGCCATCCATTCAAGCCCCGCCGACCTCCAGATCGGGCGCAAGCAGCTCCTGCCCCCTACACCCCTATGATAGACACCTTCCCCGGGGAACAGGCGGACTAGGTGCTCCGCGCGCCTAAGCGGGTGCTCCTTCTTTTAACTGTGGTTTGACTGACCCTGAATTGAAATCCAGGCGGGCTACTGACCTCTAGCAAAGGTGAAATAGTAAAAGGAAGGAAACCTTGTGCATTTAGTATCACGAAGAAGATGCAGTAACAAGTTCTCAACTAGTTTCTTTCGTGGGATGAATACGGTGTGAGCGGAGACGTAAGATTTGCACGAATAAGGGAAGAGGAGTACCTCTTTCTGCTGGCAGTGTTGTGTCCTCCTTCTGTTTTTTTTATGATCTTGTTGTTTGCCGGAAACCAAAAGTTGTGGAGGACGGTGCAGCCTTGGACGAACCCATGGCCAAGTTGTTGAGTGTGGTGCGGTGGCCATCTGTCGGCGGCGGGGAAGCAGATCTGAGGCGGCGAACGACGGCGTAGCGGGAACAGCTCCAGTGCGGTGGACGGTTGCGACCGTGGAGCCGCAGTAGTGAGGCGCAGGACGGCATGGTCGGAGTGGTTCTGGTACGGCGCACGTTGGTGTCAGCGTTGTGGAGGCAGCTCTGCCTCGGCTTCAGCTGCTAAGTCCTTGAGGGCGTTGTGGTTGCGGTTGCGTTGGACGACGATGTCGGGGTACCGGCTCCGGCGTGATGGAGGAGGGCAGCGGTGGATTGGCCGCTATGGGGTGGAGGCCAGAGGAGGCTGGGGTTTCGCGGCTGGTGGAGAGGGCGTTTTCGCGCCCACGGAGTATGAATGGGGAAACGGAGGGAGGCGGGGAACTAAGGGGGAACAATGTTTCGGTTTGAGACGTGCTTGTTTGAAATTTGGGGAAAGTTACAAACTTTTCCCCCATCTAAAATTTCAGACATATTGCGGGTTGGGGGTAGGACAATTATGTCAGGTGTCCCAAATGTGGGCAGGATAGATTTCGGCCGAGCGCATGGGTGTTTAGGCGCCCACGGTGTATGAATGCTTCTCGGAGGCGGTTGAGACTGGCATCTTGGTGAAGTTACAAACCTACCCCGGTTTAGACCTTTGGACATCGGGCCGATAGGCTACACATGCCAGAGGCAGGAGAGTAATTTCCTACCACCAAAACATTAGTCTCGCGCGGTTTCGGGTGACCATAGGCCTATTTTGGCGCTTCGTTCAATATTTGGGAGCAGAAGCATTAACGTTTTCGGTTCTCTTCAATTGAACTTTCAGGATTTGTCAAACTTCACAAATCTTTACTCTTGAAAATCCTAAAGCTACGATTATTTTGGAATGGAGGGGGTACATTTTAATATACATTGTACACGAGTATATATTAAAAAATATGCAACTTACCTCAGTTCATGCATGGTTCCAGGTATAATCTCCTTGGTTGCAAAAAAAAAAGTTAGATATGCGTATGAATATATATAGCATGTTCAAACTCACAACAATGATTGATGCCCCCTTTTACATCTGATTTACAAATGCCATTATCTCGGGTTCAAATAGATGAATGCACTTCCTATGAATTCGAATCTTCGAAACCCCCTTTATGTTGAATTCGACATGTATTTTATTTTGTAGCTAGCAATTTGGAATGTATCCATGCAAGTGACAAATGTATAAAGTGCTTCACACTAACAACATGGAGTGCACTAATTAATGTTTATATATGAATTGCAAAAGCATCCATTGCCTGTATTTCAAACCGCTCTCACTCTATGGATCGATAATATGAAATAAACACATGCACATGCTAGAATTCAATAGAGTATGGGTGTCTGATAGACCAATTTTCGTCCATACGCATATTTGCAAAATTCATGATATCATCCAAATATAATAATGCCATTTATATTTTAATTTAATGCGTAGAACCGCCTTTTACACGTAGATGCACTATGCGTCACCCTGTTCTCACAAGCGCGTTATATATCTCTCTATCAAACGCATAAGTGCACACACTTTATATGCATCGGCATTTCTCTTTCACACATGCTCACAATCTCTCTCAGGGTGTCGGGGTGTCTCACGCACATGCTCTCTCTGTTTCTCTCTCTCTTTCTGACTACTATGTACCACTCTTTTCACTAATCTCAGTTGGAAAACACTATTTCTCTTACATGCATATATATGCATGCATGGTCTCTACTAGCCCTCTATACGCACATATATGTGCCTACATGTCTCCCACACGCACATTATCTTTAGGCCTCTCTCGCACACATTGCCCCCCCCCGACACACCTCTCTAATAGTAGTTGGCAGATATGATTTCATCATATCATTCGGTAGGATATCCCTGGCTGTTAGGCTGGATCGTAATACGAGGAAAAGTTTTACCCTAGTTCGGATCGGACCCTTGCAGTTGAAGAAAGAGCCTACTCCTGGTACTGTATATTAGAGATTGGGGTGTGTACAAAGTACACGTGAATACCAGGCATTGTGCGTGTGTGTATACTATCGACGAACTAGCCCCCAAGCTTGTATAACATACTAAGGGCCTAGGGTTACAAATCATATATAGTCAGCTTATCACCAGTGGGGATAGAGTCCTCCGTGACTCTGGTAGATTCGTGTTGTACACCGAGTCCTCCACACGGGTCTCCGTATAACACGTCTCGGTCCAACCTATATGTGGCACAGGATGGAACCGACCCATGAGTCTTCATGTTGACCCACCACAACTAGAAATGATGTGCTCACCACACCACACACGCAATCGGCCACTAAGAAAATAAGCATATACAATAGTACAACGGTATCTAGCTCATGATACGTCACTACTAGAAAAAGGGCTATAGATGGGATTGACACTAATGGTGCACCAGACAAGCGGTGCGCCATTAGTATATACTAATGGTGCACCACCTTCTGATACGCCATTAGAGTTGAAACTACTAATGGCGCACCTGGCCCAAGGTGCGCCATTAGTATCAATTTTTTTTGAAGTAGTGCGCCTGTCCAAACATACTAATGGCGCATCCAGACTCAGTGCGCCATTACTAGTTGTAACTAGTAATGGCGCACCTGTCGGAAAGTGCGCCACTAATGTTGTTTTTTTATTATATTTTTTATTCCTTTTTTTGCAAAACTACTAATGGCGCACTGTTCCACCATGCGCCATTACTACCATTACTAGTTTAAACTAGTAATGGCGCACTGTGGAACAGTGCGCCATTAGTATGTTTTTTTTTCTTTTGCAAAACTACTAATGGCGCACCACCAGAAGGTGCGCCATTAGTAACCTGGATTACTAATGGCGCATTTAGAGTTGGTGCGCCATTAGTAAGTGGGCAGCAACAAGATATTTTGGACAGCCTCTCCTACCCACACTCACTTTCTCCCCACTTCATTCTCTCCACCTCCTCCTTGTCTCGGGTGCCTCCTCTTTTTCACCTCATTTCCACCATAGATTCATTCAAATTAAGTGGTTAAATTACCTTGTTTTGATAGGTAAGTAAGGGGGGAAGCTATATTTATGTTGTTCTCCCTACAACAATGTGCACATGCACTTTTTATGGCCTAGCTAGATCTATGTATGTTCGTGGTGTTGCATATGTTTGTGGTGTTGCATATGTGTTTGTGTTTGGAGGTGTACCGGTATTTGAAATGCGATAGTTGCCAATATTTTGCCGGAATGTTGATTCATTTCCGTTTCGGCGAGAAATTTGGCATTAAGCATTCTTTTTGGTCCTATTTTTAGGGAAAGTCATGCCAAATTTTTTCTTGGTTCTAAAATATCATTTTGCTCTACCCCGCAGGCGACCATGGTCCGCACAATGACCGAAGGCATCGTGAATAGGTTTTTGAGGTCCGCGAAGGCCGAGATGCTTCAAAAGAACGAGACGGAGATAAGATGTCCGTGTCGAAGATGCAAGCTGAAGAGCCTTATTGTGGACCCGGATTCCGGGCAGGTGCGGGTCCACCTGCTCTTGCGTGGTTTCATGGATGGCTATCGGTGGCAAGGTGATGAAGATGACTACGAAGTCGTCCATGGGGGCCGGGCAAGAAATGAGGAAGGGCAGCAAGACAACCACCGCGGCTCGGGCGGGCGAGAAGACGAAGAATCCCCAGGAGATGATCACGACGGTGATGCTGTACACAGTCATCATGTAGAAGATGCTGGACATGATGATGAGGAAGATGCCAGAGCAGACGACGAGCATGATCATGAAGATGATGATGCCGGCGGAGCAGACGACACTGGACCATCGATGGGCTGGGTGCAGGACCCTCATATTCAAGAGCTGCTTCTCAAGCAGACGGATAACGCAAGAGCTGCCGCCCGAGAGAAAGCCAAGATGGATCAACTTGAGTTAGACGCGGTTACTCCATTGTATGAAGGATGCAGGCCCGAGGATACTCGCTTGAAAGTAACGCTCATGGCTCTGGAGATGAAGGTAAAACAGAAAATGACCAACGCATGCTTCGACGAGAACATGTCATTCTGGCACGAACGTCTTCCCAAGGGGAACAAGTGCCCGACCAGTTTGGAGGAGGCGAAGAAAATCGTGTGTCCTCTGGATTTACCGCAGGTGAAATACCATGTGTGCATGAACAATTGCATCATTTATCGGGACGAGCATGCGGAGTCTACCATATGTCCGGTGTGCGGCGTCACTCGATACAAGAAGAGGAAGAAAGCTCCTCGAAAAGTGGTGTGGTACTTTCTGATCACTCCTCGTCTGCATCGGTATTTCGCGGACCCTAAGGTAGCAAAGCTCCTGCGTTGGCACGCGGATAGGGAGGAGAAGAAGCGAGAAGATGACGCAAATGATCTGGAGATAGATGAAAAGACAAGATGCCGAGTCACCCTCAGGATGCGAGCCAGTGGCAAGCGTTGAACTTCAAAGACCTAGAATTTGGGAACGATCCAAGGAACATCATGCTGGGCGCGAGCACCGATGGAGTCAACCCGTTTGGCAGCCAGAGAAGCACACATAGCACCTGGCCTGTGTTTGTGTGGATGTACAACCTTCGCCCCTGGTTGTGCATGAAGAGGAAGTACATTCACATGAGTATGCTAATTGAAGGACTGAAACAACCAGGGAATGACATCAATCTGTATCTAGGGCTGCTGAAAGAGGAGCTTGACACGCTGTGGAAAACGCCAACCAATACATGGGACGCCGCAGAGAAAGAATATTTCCCTCTGAGAGCCGCACTGCTCACAACGGTGCACGACTATCTCGGTTACGGATATCTCGCGGGGCAGGTAGTCCATAGATTTTCTGGATGCGTAAGGTGCATGCATGACACAACGTATCGCCAACAAGGTAGAGATCCCGGGTCTTTGAAAACCGTGTTCATGGGACATCAAAGGTGGCTTCGCAATGATGACCCGTGGAGGAAACGCAAGGATCTGTTCGATGGTGAAACTGAACCCCGAAAACGCCCGTGTACGAGGAGCGGCGAGGAAATAGACAAGCTGTTGAAAAATTGGAAAGACTGCCCACTGCCGGGAAAGAAGCAAAAGGCGCCAGAGCCGGGAAAGAAGCGAAAGGCGCCAGAGCCGCTGCTGAAGGTATGGAAAACGAGGTCTGTTTTCTAGGACTTGCCGTACTGGAAGATCCACCGTGTGCCTCACCGCCTTGATGTCATGCATATCACGAAGAACGTGTGTGAGATTCTGCTTGGTACCCTGCTCAACATGCTAGAGAGGACCAAAGATGGGCCGAAAGCAAGGGCAGACTAGAAATCAATGGGCATCAGGCAGGAGCTTCATGCTAATGATGATGATGATGATGATGATGATGATGATGAGGCGAAGCAGGACACAGTAAGTCGTCGCAAAGGCAAAAAGGCCAAGAAGACCGGAAATGACTACCCTCCCGCGTGCTTCACTCTAAGTCAGGAGGAGATCGAGCAGTTTTTCACCTACCTCCTAGGAGTAAAACTTCCTTACGGTTACGTGGGGAAGATAAGCAGATACCTAGACCCAGCGAAGCAGAAGTTCAGTGGGATGAAGTCTCACGACTGTCACGTGCCGATGACGCAGATACTTCCAGTTGCAATCCGTGGGATCATGGACGCGCACGTCCGTGAAACGCTATTTGGCCTATGCAACTTTTTCGACGTCATCTCTGGGAAGTCGATTGGCGTGAGGCAACTCAGAAGGCTACAGGAAGAGATCGTGGTGATACTATGCAAGCTTGAGATGTACTTCCCGCCCACATTCTTCGATGTTATGGTGCATCTGCTGGTCCATATAGTGGAGGATATCATCCAACTCGGGCCGACGTTCCTGCATAGCATGATGCCGTTCGAAAGGATGAATGGTGTCATCAAAGGATACGTTCGCAACATGTCACGTCCAGAGGGAAGTATAGCCAGGGGCTTTTTGACCGAAGAGTGCATCTCCTACTGCACGAATTATCTAGGCATCGAGAACCCCGTTGGTCTGCCCGTCAACAGGCACCTCGGCAGGCTCGCTGGATGGGGTCACCGTGAGGGTCGCCGCGAAATGCATGTCGACTTAGAGGGTCGACTCACCGACTTTGAAAGAGCAAACCTAGTCACGCTACAACACATAGACATGGTCGATCCTTGGGTGGTAGAGGACAAAACCTTTATTAAGAAGACGTACAATGACCGAGGCCAACAGAGGACGGACGGAGATATAATCAAAGAGCACAACTCATGTTTCATGCGTTGGTTCAAGCAGAAGCTTCTGTCGTACCCTTTACATGAGGATTCTTCCGTGGAAGAACAACTCATATTCGCCTTGTCACAGGGCGCCGCGCACAACCTGATGACCTATGAGGCGTACGATATCAATGGCTACACATTCTACACCGAGGCCAAGGTCATGAAGAGCGATGGTTATCAGAACTCCGGGGTAACGATGGAATCCTACACCGGTAATGACAAGGACAGATACTACGGAAGGATCGATGAGATCTGGGAGCTGAGCTACGCTGGAGAGAAGGTCCTGATGTTCCGTGTTCGATGGGTGAAGAGCGTCCTAAAATAAGACCGGTATTTCACCACCATGGTTATACCCGAAGCCAAATCCAAGACCGCGGGCGCAAACGTCACCGCGAAAAATGAGCCATGGGTACTGGCTTCCCAAGTTGACCAATGCTTCTTCATTACCGACCCGTCAAAGCCCAGTCGTGTTGTCGTGAGGAGAGGCAAAAGGAAGATCATCGGAATGGATGGAGTAGCCAATGAGCAAGACTTCGACAAGTACGGCGACCCGAGGATCAAACATGACAGCGATGATGAAGTAGCAGCATACACCACAAGAAGAAGCAGGACCACCCTACCTAAAGGACGTCCGTTCCACAGAAGAACTCCATTTGTGAAAAAGAAGGGCAAGAAGATTGTGAACAGATAGCTAGCTAAGATCAATTGTATTTAAATCGTAGCCTTCATTTCTCGATTGTATTTCATGGGCACTTTTTGAACTATCATGAATATTTTTAAATTTCATGGAAACTCGATCTCGATCCCCCTGCATCTCGATCGCTATCCCACCTCGCCAGATCCGGTCCCCCTCGCCGCCGAGCACCCCCCGGTCCACCGGCCGCCACCGCCGACCCCCCGCACCCTAGATTCCCCTACTCAACCGCCGCTGCCGACCCCCCGCACCCCTCCCCTACTCAACCGCCGCCGCCGACCCCCCGCA
>NC_041385.1:727059958-727069527 GCF_002162155.2 Triticum dicoccoides
CCACCGACATTACTGTTTGATGATATTTTTAAAAAAATTATTACTGTCTTATAAAAAAAATATTACTGTTATGATTTAAACAAGATTGAACATATTTAAACACAAATAAGTATCAAACAGCATTTTAAATGCATAAAAAAATTGTGGAGCCTGGGAATCGAACCCAGGACCTCCTGGTGTGAGAACTGGCTGCTGACCAGTTGAGCTAGTAGAGGGAACTTGATGAGGATCAGGTCAGGTGGAAGATAACCTGTTGGCTCGAGCAGAAATCAAAAAAATACTAATAGCGCACCAGGGTGAGGTGCACCATTAGTATGGATGTACTTATGGCGCACCGAGGGGTGGTGCGCCATTAGTATTGTGCCGCCCCCATCCATATTTCCTCCCCGGCCCAAACCTATCCCCTCTCTCTCCCTCGCCCTCGCCCTCGATCCCCTTCCCCTCTCCTCTCCCGACGCTGCTGCCCCGCCGCCTCGACGCCGCCCCGACGCCGCCTCGACGCCTCGACGCCGCCTCGACGCCTCGACGCCGCCTCGACGCCTCGACGCCGCCCCGACGTTGCCTCGACGCCTCGACGCCTTGATACCTCTCCTGCTCGTCGCGGCCGCGGCCGCCGCGCTTGTCAGGGGCGCCTACTTCTGGGTGGTCGTCGCCTCGTTCCGCCTCTCGGAGCCCGAGGCCCTCGGGTGCCGGCCCGACGGCGAGGGCTCCTGGGCCATCGGGGTCTTCTACGGCAGCAGCCCCTTCCACCTCCGCCCCATCGAGCTGGTGAGGAGCCTCGAGCTTCAAGGCTGTGTGTGTTTGGTGTGGGTTTTGACTTTCGGGGAGGCGCTGGGATGCTCACTGCTGTTTTGATTTGTTCGCGCAGGAAGGGAAGAGCAGCGCCAACGGCTCCGCGTGGCCAGTGGCCAACCTGGTGCTCACCTGCGCCTCCGCCACCGACGCCGGCTACCCCAGCAACTTCGTCGCCGACCCCTTCCTCTACCTCTAGGTACGGTCCGTCAACCCCGTGGAATTGCGCTCTACTGCCTTGTACATGTACAGACATCTTGCGAAATTTACGGCGTCAGGGCTGCAACAAATCCGTGAGCTGCGAAATTCAGGTTGACTGGGTGGATTTTGGTTGCGGTTGCGGTGTTTCTGAATTCAGCTCCTCTGCAATTGAGGATTGGGAAGGGCTTGCGGTTTGACTCTCGGATGCTTGGGACAGGATTTGGGACTCCGATGTCTAGTCGGGTAGCTGGATATGGTGTTCTGACGGTGTGTTATTAGTATGTGAAAGACATTGTATGAACTGCTCTAGTCGGGGATGCAAAATTAACTAGTAAGCCTGGTGCGTACTGAATTGCCAGTGCACCATGAACAATTTGACTTGATAACTTTACTTGGGGAGGACTACTACCTTGTTTATACTGAAACATGTCTTCATGGCATAATTGATCACTTTAGCTATTAATCCTATAATTTGATTGTCAAACAGGCTAACTACCACTGGAACATGCTTGCATGAAAAAGAATTAGTGCGATTCTCAAATGTATTTTGAAGGAAATGTAGCTTCTGAAAAGCTGCTGATTTGGTTGATGGTTTCAGACTTTCATGCACCAAAGTACCAAACAAAAGCACGTCATTAGCGTGCTTGTACACTCCATGACAACACAAGTGGATTTGCCCAACAAAATAGTTTTTATAAGGCCCAGAACCACAGTTGAGGATATTTATTTGTGCAATTCTCTGTTTTAGATGATATTTATGTTGGATTTCATACAAGACACCTAAACCATGTTTATTACTAATATTTTTTATCAATCTAGAAATGTAATTTTCATGGATTATATGCTTGGACTTATATTCATAGAATTGCATTCTTGAGTCGAGAAAGAACTTCATGCGATGTGCCTTCTGCATTCCTTTCTACTTACCATAATATGTGCCTTCTGCATTCTTTTCTACTTACCATAACTTGTTCCTTTGTGCACCATAAGTAAAACTAGCTAATTTTATGAAAATGTATCATGTCACTGTCCGTGACTCTCTCTTTTTAAGTCAACATTCTGTTGGTGGCTCAGTTAACTCCTAGGGTTTTAGCAGTTATGTATAAAAACATAGAAAAGCCCGGCGGAATTAACTTTGGATTTTCTGCATTTAACTAAAAAAACCCATAAAGAGTACAGTTCATTATTGAATAAAATGAAATGGCAGTTTATTTAGAAATTTGGAGCAGTTGTTCTATGGTTTTTTTCGCACAAAAAGTCTGATTATATAAGCAAAAACAATGTTAGCTTTTAGATGTTGTGGTGGTTCACTTGGGGGTATGTGTAGCAGTTAGCAAAAACAGAGGACTAAAGTGCTCTGTTTTGGCAAACCAGTGCATGCAAGCCTTTTTTCTTCTTCATTTTTTTTCACTAACGACGAATGCTGGCAACTCGACAGCAGCTAGCTAGCAGGTGTTCCTTTACAGGCATAGTAGAGCATACTATGGATTCTAATGTTCAACTCTGACTAAACAGGTTCTGCAAACGATCTTTTACTGCACTTGACTGAAGAAGTAGGTGTCTGCTATATACTGCACTTGAGGTGAGTTGTGTTCTCAGGTTTACATTGCAATGGGCACTCTTCTTGTAAACAAAAATTCAGATTTATATACTATATGCTGGCATGACTGTTTTTATTAGGCAGGACAGTACAGTAGTTGATGTATCTTGGGTTGATTATAATGTTGCTTGGGTTTAATATTACCCAGCATGATGATGTATCAATGTAGCATTAGCATATGATCCAAGTGCTAGTACTACTAGTAAATAGCTAATACAGTTAATGAAGAAGAAAAAAAACTGCTAGTACAGTTAATGAAGAAAAAAAAACTGCTACTACTGCTAGTAAATAGCATCAGACTGAATGTCTTTTATATATGGCCAATACAGTCTGATGGACAATACAGTTATTGAAGAAGAAGAAAAACTGCTAGTACTGCTAGTAAATAGCATCAGACTGAATGTCTTTTGTATATGGTACTGCTAGTAAATAGCTTCTTCTATATACTAATTTGCATCAAAGTGTAGAACAAAGCATCAGACTAAATAACTAACAGTGGGTAATTAACCTAACTATTCATTTTTCCTTAGGTTAATATTAAAATGTCCAGTGTATATATATTTGAAAATGATTGCTGCTAGATGTTAATTTGCTGGTACTAGCTAGAATTTGGCACTGAAAAGCAAAAGCAAAAGCTAATTAACTGCTGGGTAATAGCACTGGTACGAGGTAGCTAAAATATGTGTTCTGAAACACTGAGAGCAGAAACACTTACTACATACATATGCTCAAGAAACACTTACTAACCAGAAAAGGTTTTGACTTGAAATGTTAATAGCACAGAGAGCACCACAAGTTAAACACCTCAATCTGTTAGTATTTGTCTGCATTTTCTCACATTCTTCTTGTATTTGATCCAGTATTGCTTGCAGTGGTTTGTCCAAAATGTTGAATGATACTGCTTGGAGATGCATATATTGTTTCACCTCTTCACATGCCAATGTATTTTCCATGTTGTGATGGAGGCCTTTTTTGCCTTGTCCACCCGAGAGGCCCTTGAGTTTGCTGGAATGTCGATTAACTTCCGTTCCAGCAAATTCGGGTACTCCATATGTCCTATTTTTAGCAAAGGCCATGCTGAAATTTTCCGTGAATTTTAGCATGACTTTGCTAAAAATAGGACATATGGGGTACTTGTGACTAATGCATGGGCCGGGGTACTTGTGACTAATGATGAAAGCTTAGGCTTTTAGGGTGCCTCGGCGTCGAAAAACCCTCAATGATAAAAGCTTGGCTTTTATGATGCCTCGGTGTCGACAAACCCTAAATGATGAGACCATGATCTTGTTCCTTTATAATAACCAACCTTTTGACCAAACTTTGTTCCTATTTAGAGAGAAACATGGCCAACAACAATGAGGCCGGGGGTTCGGGTGGCAAGGCATTCTGGGAGCTGTCCCAGGAGATGGAGGAACAACCTCACTTGTATGAGGACGCCGCCTTCCCCACTGATCCTGAGACCACTGATGGTACCGCCGAGGATGACCCCACTGATGCCACCATTGATGGTGCCTCCGAGGATGCCACCACTGATGATGGCGGCGCACGCACAGATGGCAGCCAACCGAAGAGGCAACGGAAGGACCGGCGCCCGACCATGCTCCGCACCCTCAAGGAGGAAGTTACTGAAGTGGACTCCGACTGGAATCCAACGGCGCCCGAACGAATAGTCAAGGGGTACTCGCTTCAGCTCGGGTGCATTCTCCGGAGCACCGTCTCGATCAACACCGAGAACCTGAGGCATCCTAACCGAGGGAATTTGCGCAACCTCCTGTTCACGAAGCTGCACGAACGATACAAGTTCCCCGCTGAATTTGAAAACACAAGCCTCAAAGGGAATAAAGTGAACAATGCTGCTGTCATGAAGATGAGCAAGGCCCTGTCTACTTGGAAAAGCAATGTGAAGAGAATGATCGAGAAAGGTGAGAGTTATGAGAAGATCTAGGAGAAAAATCCTTCGATCACCGAAGCTGACTACAACGACTTCAAGATCAATTGCTCGAGCATGGCAAACTCCCAATCAAGTCAGTGGGGGAAAGAAATGCGGGAGCTGAACTTAGGGGAACACACACTCGGTCCCGGCGGTTACAGAGTGGCGGAGCCTATATGGGACAAGGAGGAGGCGGACCATGCCGAGCAAGGCCTACCGCCCCTCTTTGATAAATACGGTGACAAGCAGACCAGGAACTTTGTCAGGGCCTAGTACAAGAAGGACCCAAAAACAAAGAAGCTTACCACGGATCCGAAGACCGGGACGCTTGAGCTTGTTCTGGTAAGGAATACACCCCCGCGTAATTAGCTCCATATGGTTGCATTCTAATTAATGAAGCCAAATTTCTAAATGGTTCACATTCCTTCCGCAGGCGACTGAAAGCAGTAGCGCGGGGTCGACTAAGAGCAACCCTTGGGACACCACTCTAAATAGGGCGTTGAATGTAATGAAGAACAAGGATAAGCTCAGTAAGCCGACGTCAGCTGGTCGTGTGGCCGGCAAAGGCTTGTCGACAAAATGGTCGTCATACTATAACAATGGTGGGCGAAAGGAGAAAAAGACCAGCTCGGAAAGCCAGGCGCGCGAGGTTCAAGAACTCAAGGCACAGGTGGCGTGGATTCCGGAGATTGTCCAAGAGCAAGTGCAACAACAACTCGGAGCGACGATCACCGCCATTGTGCCTACCTTGATCGAGGGGTTGAGTGCGTGGATTGCGGGCGGCCAACAGGGGCCGCCCTCGATTCCTAGCTTCACGGCCAGCAACTCGCAGAGTGCAATGGCGGGGCCATTGGTGTCTCTGGCGGAGGAGGCATTGGTGTCTCCGACGCCGGCACGGGAGATTAATGCACCCGGGTGTACGCCGGCCGGCACCTCTGTAGCAAGCGGCCCCTCCGTCAACTGGACGCCCGCCGTTGGCGGTGCCTGGACATTAGCAGAGCTCGACGCCATCATCACGGTAACTAATTAAGCCTCTCTCGGCCGAGGACTTCATCTCCTTGCCTTTGATTGGGCATCCCTGACGCCCTACATGTTTTCACAGGGCGCCGCCGACGTTCCGTGCACTCTCCTGCACTTCGTGAACAACGAGTTGGTCGATGTCTCCAAGGGCAAAATTGTTCAACCGGGCAACCCCTTGTTCCACGGTACCCAGATGCCACCCAACTTGTTTAGGGTTCAACTGGTTCGGGTGCTGCCAGGCTGCGACGAGTTGTTACCTCCGATTCGACCCGTCGGGGCCGACGATGATGACGTGATGACCCTCAGCGCCTGCCTGAGCTTGCCCCTGCTTTGGCTGAAGAGCCAGATTCGTTTGGGGGCGGGGGACACCACCCCAAAGACAACACCGCTAGTCGTGCCGGCGCCAAGTCGGCCCCATGGCAAGACCGCCGCAACGGTGCCGGACATCCCTATGCCACTGGATCCAAACATGCATATGGCACAGGATCAGAACGACGACGACGACGATACATTTGGCAACGTCGATCAGTACTTTGCCGTTCATGGGTACGATGGCGACTTCATGGGGCCTCCTTCTCAAGAACCCAACCCAACAAAAGACGTGCGCGATCTAGCTGGTACCATGGAGAAGCCAAGTTGCAACAGGCGTCGTCTGCCGTTCAGCTCTCAGGAGACGCCTCCAGCTGCCGACTTCACCGAGCCTCAGATAGGCAAGGTGCGAAATATTATCAGCCCCAACAGACTCAAGAAGGCGGTCTGTGAGCAGAACTCGGTCCCATTACAGGAGAAGAAGAAGGCACACAAAAGAAAGACTAACAAGGGTGCGAGCCAGCCGGCACCGAGTACGATCCGTGCTCTGGACGGGCCACCTTCACCTAAGGATATCTCGACGAGGGTGCATGTGGCGGGTAGGGCGATGCTACCGACAAATATGCTCACTGCTGCAACCGGTGCTATGCGGAGTCTGCATGACAGTGTTCTTTCTTTGGATAAGCGGCGTCTCAGAGAGAAGGATGTGGCATACCTGGTTTTCGCGGCCAAGGTGCCAGAGGGCAAGGGCTTTGTGGATAACTCCATCGGGCGTACGATCATCCTGCGGTTTGATGACATCCATGCTATGTTGAACCTTCATCCGCTGCACTACACCTTCGTTCGGCTATTTTCGCTGAGTATGGACATGCGGATCATTCGCGACAAGACCCCGGACATCGTGATAGTTGACCCCTTCTACATGCGTGCCAAGATCTTGGGCAGCGCTGGGGACCGGCAAGTCGCGAGTTCTTACCTCGAAGGCGTTATTCTGGCAAACCAAGATAAGGATAACTTCCTCGTGCCTTACTTTCCCGAGTAAGTCCTCCCCTCAACCGGCCCGTAACATATGAATTCTTAGATTTTGATCGTTTTTCTTTTAACATTCCATGTTTTCTGCAGTGACACACATTGCACGCTCATTCTCCTAAGCCCCAAATATTCCATGGCCACGTATTTCGACCCAGACCGTCAGTCGAACATAGACTACACAAATGTCAAGAATGTTCTTGATGATGTTCTTCCCGGCTACGCCAAATCTCGAGGCACCTTCACCAGGCCTATTCGTAAGTACGGCAAGCACGTGTTCTCCCACAATACGACATTCTGCTGCGTCAAGCAGCCGCCTGGAGGTCAAAAGGGTGCCTACTACGCCATCCATCACATGCGGGCGATCGTACGGGACCATCATCAACTTCTGCTACCGAGTAAACTCAAAGATTGGGCCGCGAGCATGTCGGCAATCCAGGACGCGGACATCAGACAAGAATTCTTTCGCATCCAGTCGGAGTTTGCGGAAATCATCCATCAAGATGTCCTTCGTACCTCGGGGCAGTTCTACCTCAGAAATCAACCGTCCAACAGTGACATCGACACAATGCTACAAATGCAGGCTGACATCGCCCGTTATTTCATGACTCCCACGATAGACGGCGGCTTCATCCACGCTCTGGTCCCTTGAGTCGAGTCGAAAGCAGTGATGCTGTGTCTAGTTCTAAAACATCGATTGGTTCATGTTGTAATTAAACTTTAATGAACTCGTAGTATGTCTCTTTGGTTTCGAGAGTCGTTCAACTTAGATGTAATCGATGCTATTAATGTCTTGCTTTTCTTTTCTGATCGTTCTGTTGCATACTTACATATTGCTTATGTATTGTCTGTGAATTGGTACTAACGTTTCGTTTGGCTAGTGCATAGCGATGCCGTCGTATGTCGTGTACAAGGGTAAGGTTCCCGGAGTCTACGACGACTGGGAGGAGTGTCGGAGACTAATATGATGAATTGTATTCAGACCGAGTGTGGGTTCACCGATTCAGCGGTAATAGTTACAAAGGGTACACCACTAGGGCCGAGGCCGAATCTAGATACGCCCGCTATCTAGCGGGAGAGGGGAGGGAGCGTTGGAGGAACCGGATGAAGATGAGTTTCATCGTGATGATGCTCATCGTGATGACCGCAGCTCTCTTCTATGTGATGGTAGTTTAGATGATCGATATCGACTTGTAATGTGAAGACAAACTCGCTACTCGCGGTCTCGAGACTTGTAATATAATATTCTATCTTTGTTCGGTCTTTTCAATTCGGAGACTAATATGATGAATTGTATTCGGAGACTAATATGATGAATTGTATTCAGAGACTAATCTTCTATTGTATTCGATGATTCTGTTGTTGATGTGTGCTGTCTATATTTTGTCCAATTATACATTTTGTAACTTGTGCAAAAAATAGAAAATTAAAAAATAAAAAAAAAACCTAATATTCATACTAATGGCGCATCACATCACAGGGCACCATTAGTATGCCAAAGGATACTAATGGCGCGTCATTAAACAGTGCGCCATTAGTATGCCGAAGTTACTAATGGCGCATCTTGTTGTTGTGCGCCATTAGTATGCCAAAGCACCTGGGTATACATGGCCCCCTGGGAGGCATACTAATGGCGCACTGTTGTATATACTAATGGCGCATCTAAGGTCCGCCATTAGTATACCAGATACTAATGGCGTGGCACTAATGGCGCACCACTAATGCGCCATTAATGGCCAAATTAGGTGCGCCATTAGTAGGCCTTTTCCTAGTAGTGCGTCTCCATATTTTGTTTATGACACTGACAGACTTTGCATTTGATGCGTGCTCCGTATTTTGTTGACGACACTTACGGTCATTGTATTTGAAGCGAAAGCACGATATGGTCACCGGACTTCAGAATAAGCTCATCACGGTCACCACATACATTTTGTCGTGCTAACCAACATGTGGTTGGATGGTTAGAGGACAGTGGTTTCTCGAGCCCACAAGGTTAAAGTCCCGGTGCTCGCATTTATCTTGTGTTAATTTCAGTATTTTCCGGCGATGTACGTTCAGTGGGAGGATACGTTCACTCGACTAAGAGGCACCTATGGTGACTTCGTAAAATCTCAAGATCATATATGCCGGCCCACTCTCTCGAAGGTGCTCATAGGGGTAGGGTTCGCATGTGTGCGCTTATAGCGGTGAGTGCTTGTGCGTATATATGAGCCCTTGCGTCTGACTGTGTTAAACAAATACATGTCATGCTTATACTATCACTGGCTCACCCGTACAACTCTGTATTTTGTTGATGACACAATCAATTGACCAGTCAAACGGCACAACTAGTGTTGCACCATCGGGGCGCATAACCGTGGGGCCCACCTGTCAGCCTGTATATGAATGAAAGAAATGGTAGTTTGAGTCTATACCATGTTAATAAAATAGGAGTACATTTTAGGGTGATCATACGGTCACTGGCTCACCATACAGCTCCGTAATTTGTTGATAACACGATCAATTGACCAGTCAAACGGTCCACATTCAGTAGCGCACATTACCATAGGGCCCACCCGTCAGCGCGTATATGAAGGACAAAAATGGTAATAAACTAGTGGTCGGTGGGTATTCGAAGTCGTTAGACCTCTGGTTAGCAGTCACCGGTGGTTGGGGGGCGTTCATTGGGCGGTGGGGTGGGGATCCCTC
>NC_041385.1:727069751-727091719 GCF_002162155.2 Triticum dicoccoides
GTGGGGAGTGGTTTCGGGGAGGGCGGGCCGTCCGCGGGCGGCGGGGGCGGGCGGTTCGGCCGGTGGTGGTTGGCGGCTCGGGGGGGGGGGTGGAGTTTGATGATAAACTGGAGGCCCTTGATTTCGTATCCAACGGCTGGAAAATCTAATGACCAGAGATGAAAAAGTCAGTCGACTGACGTGTCGCCTCACCCCGCACGTACACATGCCCGCACGCAAGACACGCACGCATGTAGGCGTGCAACACTGACACGTACACATAACGCACACACGCATGCATGCTGGCGTGCAACACTGACACGTACACATGCACTCACGAACACACGCACGTACGCACCCGTGCATGCAATACTGAAACGCACCCTTACACGCACGCAACACTCACACGCCTGCATGCACACAGCACACGACGCAAGACACACGCTCAACCTATACGTGCATGCACCTTTTGTTAAGGACATGGATTGTTACGGGTATTAATCAATCTTATCTGTGATAAGCAGAACATTGATGTTTGCATCGGTCTTTATGAATCACAACGTATCGAATGGGCTATCAACATAGTAGGCTTAACTACGTGAAAAAGATGACGTCACACTCAATGAACAATCATTGGTTTATGAAATGCCCGCTTCTGACCGCCCTGGCCCACCAAAGGTTCCTCTGCTGTGCGCTGCCTGCGTTGGGTCACTAACATGCAGGCCATGCACCCAAAGAGCCCACACGTCAGTGGAAGAACGGCGCAGTGTCCTAGGTCAGAGTCGAGGGCGCCACTCGCGGCATGCCCGGCTGAACACGCCTCCGTGCCGCATTCAAATGCCTCCATGAAACCCGCCCGTGTGGAAGCCGAGAAACCCACTTTGGACACATGTCCGTTCATGACCAGGCTGGCGTAAAACGCAACACCGGTCGAGCTCCTCCCGTCCGCCGTCTATTTAATCTCCTATTTAAACGAGGCCAAATGCCGGCCAAGAATCGCACACCTCCGCCGCTCCCCTATCTCCTCCACCATTTTGTCCACTCTTACAATGGCTTACGAAGAGTAGTTATTCCGCATCCAAGCTGGCTGGGTAGCCCACCAGAGACGAGCTATGTAGCTTGCTGATCCACCTCCCTCCCCTCACCCCATGGAGCCAGTTGCCGCCCCAAGCCGGCGCGCGGTTTAGCAACTCGCCTCTCCAGGCCAGGTCGACGAGCAGCTGCGCACGGGCATCGCTGCTGCCGTCCACGCCACCGTCTCGTACCGCATCTCCCGTTTCTGTGGCCGAGACTCCCATGCCGGCGACCGCGCCATTCAAGCAGCGACAGAAGCCGGGTGCGCGGAGAGCGACGAGTCGGTGGCCAGCGCCTCCGCGTCCGCCGCCATCATCGAGGAGAAGTAAAACATGGGAGGCCGCCGCCGCTTGGGTCCCATGAAGGCCACCGCGTAGGCGACGCCGGCGTACACAACAGGTGTCTTGCCAGATCCTTTTGTTGCGAGGACTTTCGTCGACCCTGCATGGGCTCCACGGAAGAGTGGAATGTTAGGATGAACTCGAGCCGGTGCCGGCCATGGCGAAGTACTGGCCGATGATGAACTCAAATCGGTGCCGGCCACCATCATCTTCGGCACTAGCCAATGATATCAGTTGGGCAGTGGGGAAGCGAGCCATCCTTTGCGCTGAAGCATATACCTCCGGGGCTCCCGGCAGTCCGGTGATCGTGCTGCCGGACATGAGGAACACAAATCGATTGGCGGGTGACCATTTAGGCCAGGTATTATATAACTGTGCTGTCCAGAACTAGCACCGCATAGTTCATTTGAATGTAATGAAATCCGTCATGTTTGTGTGAAAATCCGGTATTTTATATGATTTCCGTCATTGTTTATATGAAATATCAGTTTGTCTACGTGTTTGCATGAATTTCGTCCGGTTGGTTGAGTTGCTGTCATAATGTGTACGGCTATAGTTGGGTGGCATAATTTGCGGGTTGCCGGTCGGTCTGCGCGCGGCTCGGGCGGCGTTCTGGGACAAAAAACACAGCTCGTGCGAGTTCGTCTCCAACGTGCGCGCTGGAGGATGCATGACAGCATGAGCTCCCGAGCCATTCCTCGTTCATCGGTGGCAAAGGCACCGGTGGACAAAAGGGTCGCCAATATTTTGGCTACCCCGGGCAAGATCCAAACAGCCCCTCCCAACAGATTCAAATCCCTCGTTCGCCGTGGAATTTTGCCATGTGTTGTTTTCATGGACTAGCAAGATGCATGTGCATTGCACGGAACATCAAGATGCATTTTTTTACAAATTCCCGCATGCATGCAAGGGATAATTAATGTCCACCTTTGCTAGTACCACGAGGCAAACAATATTAATATTGCATCGATTAGTGTTAGTGGCCTTGTATATCTGCAAATTGTAATTTTGATAGCGGCCCCTTGTATATAAAAATGGAGGGAGAAATATGAGAGATAAGGTGAGGAGGAGTGGGGCGTGGTGTCGTGGTGGTGACTGGTGGTCGGACTGGGCGGAGGCATGGGGATGGACGGTGCATTATGTCTAGGTTTGTATCTCTCTCACACACACACCCACGTAGGTGGGGGACGTGCACGAAGAGAAGACGTGCACTCACAGCGCACGTACTCTCGTCTCTTTCCCAACCACACCCGCGCGGGTACATGGTCGAGCTTATTTTCTGTATGAAAAAGGCAGCCCACATGGTAATTTGGCACGTGTACTGGTTGTCCACTTGGTGGAGGGAGGATCGTCTACCACGGGTGAACAAACAAATTGCGACTTGACGCGTTATGTTAAATTAAAAAAAGTGGCAAACCATGTGGGGCCTACCTTAGAGGCAAGGCTCTATACACTGGAGTACTTTTGATGTGTCCCGTCAACTCGCAGAGCAAGGAGAAACTTGCTTAGTACGCCGTCTCCCCCGCCCACGGGCGCGGTGGCTCACAGGATGAGGTGAAGCTTACTACTACTGTACGCCTTTACGCCCGCTCCCTCGCCCACGCGCGCGGTGGCTCACATCACGAGGAGAAAATTTTACTACTCCCTCCGTTTACTCCTCGTCCCTACTACGTACGTACTTTGGCTACTACTCCCTCCATTTACTTATACAAGGCCACTATAAAAAAAATACATTTTGCATCTATACAAGGCCACAAATAGTAATCGAGCCTTTCCAGTTTATGGCTCAATTTCAAAATCTCTCCAACCAAGGTAGACGGTGAGTGGTCGAATTAATTTCGTAGTTTGCACAGTACGCTCGTTTTTCTCAAGAAGTTATATTTACGGAGGCATTAATTAGAACGAATGCATGAATGACCACTAAATTTCCATGAACTTGTACATGCATTGGTTAGTTTCCTCTTGACACTGCTTGCGTCGGGTGATCTAACGCACCTCGAAATCCAACATGTAATGGTACTACTACTAGTATAGTAGAATTGAGACTTATCAAACGGAAAAACGAATGTTTTTTAGATGAGCCCTATAAACCCTAGTGGGTTCGTACTCCGTAAAAACAGATTTTTCCAAAACTAAGTCGCTCCCTTTCATGAATTCTGTAGTATACTCCCCCGTCGTTGCTCCCTTTCATGAATTGTGTACTTCTAGTCACCGACATGTGGGACATATAGCAATCGGGTCGACGTGTCAAGCACCAAATAACAGTGCAGAACAATAGGTGGGACGCACCCCACTCGTACCGGCCTAGTAGTAGTAATGAGCAATGAGACGTCAAATCACAATGCCACACCTTCCCAGACGAACGAAGCAACCATTATTTCACACTTCGGGTCGCCATCATCTCAAACCAGGTAGTATTGCTTCTTCCTCAAGAGGGACATGCGCATCGCCTTGGTACATCATGACACGTGGGACCGCATAACATGCCATGCTCCCCCGCTGATCGCTCGGTAAAATCGCCTCATTTTTACTATACTTCCTCCTTATCGGTTTACATGGCATGCACGTCGTTCTAGGTTGATAATTTAACTGGCTATATATGTGATGAACAGTACTCTAGCCTTTTAGATAATATGTACTTTTGTACAGTAGTAGTATCGATGGATGGCGCCATGGAGTAAAAATTGAAATTTTAAAAAGGGTGGCACATATAGAGAGCGTTCGTCGCCAAATTATGCATATAGTACTATTAAAAAAGCTAGTACGTGCTTAAATGGGGTGCTAAATTCTATTAAAGAAATACTAGTAGTATGTACATACTGAAGAGTTAAAGTAACGAGAAGAAACATAACATGGTTCTGCTAGGGGCTCAGCATAACAAACCCCTCAAATTAAAGTTAGCACACCTAAAATTAAACTATGCAACTAATCCGGTAGACACTGCATTAGAACCACCATGAGCAAAGACACTTACACCTTACTCACTTGGAGTCCTCATCCACGTCCTCGACTTCGTCCTTGTCCCTCTTCCTCTTGCCTGATACTTCTTTGCTTGAACCGCACACTTGGCTCTTGCTCTTCATCCAACCCTTGTAGATATTGAAACAAATGTAGCCATCCATTGCAGCATAGTGGATGTGCTCTATATCTAGTACATTACGCTGCCATGCATGACGATGAAACGTGTATTTAGGTTTCTCCAGTTTACCGTACGAAGGATGAACCATGGCTCCTGCCAGGGTCAGCATTGAAGGCTGGACACTGGAGGGCAGCAGCCGATTCTTCTAGAGCTTGAAGGGGTTGCCTACAACGAGGCCTATCCGACCCAGGACATCCTTGTCGTTCCTAAAGTCTACAGTAACGAATTTGACTAGGTTGCTCTTGAGGAAGTTCTTAAAATCCGGGCATTCAACATCGGCATGGCATATGTGGTAGACCAAGCATAAGTCATGCACACAAACCTGGATCACGGTGGGCTTCTTCGTCTCTTCCTCCTTTAGATCCTTCTCTCGTCCCAGGACTATGGTGTACACAACATCTAGCCCAGCGACCCACTCATCATCTAAGTTTTCGAACATGCGTCTGAAGCGAGAAAGGAATCCTTTCACCGTCGCGGAAGAACGGGTGTAGATGACGTCGAACTCATCGCGGTGATGGTTCTAACCTTGTACTCACCGCTGATCATGGTGATTTGGGACGCCATGGAATTGGGAGGAGGGTTAGGATTAGTGGAACTGCCGTAATGTGAAAGGACGGGACGACCAGGAGCGAACCGCCATAATATTAAAGGACGTGCAGGGACGAGTAGGAGCGAACTGCCAGCGTGCGAACGGCAGGGTAGTGGCTTTCAATTCTCCCATGATACGGGCTTCCGAGAGCCCTTGGATCTGAGATCGAACGATTGCATGGTGTGATTCTAGACCTATGGGTGAATATCCTATCCTGGAGGGTTATTCTGCAAATTTTCAACAACTTAGCATGCAACTGTTTGATCTCAGATCCAATGGCTGCCAGCAGCCCGTATCATGGTCGCGCCTACCACGACCGTCGTGTCGCTCGCGCGGTCGTGCCCTTGGACATTTAAATGGTGCATTAGGCTATCTGATGTTGGCATGTCATACATAGTCATCACTTAGTCACTCATACTACAACAAGGTTAGCTACAAGGTTTGCTATAAGTGTATTTTTTACTTCTCTCTATCTCTTTCTTCGTACTCCCTCCGTCCCATAATATAAGACCGTTTTTGACACTAGTGTAGTGCCAAAAACGTTCTTATATTATGGGACAGAGGGAGTAGTATTTATTGCATTTTCCAAGGAGTGACCTCTTCCAATGAAATGGTTCTTAGATGAGGTGCTAAGGGCATTAAATGGCTTAGCAATCAACTCCCCAATGCATAGGTGCTTATTAGATTTTTGTTGCTATGTTTGCTTCAAAATTGTCTTTTCACCTAGGTAGACGCGCTTAGCACCGTTTCTTCCTTGGGTCACCAAACTTGCCACATCATACTTTATGCCTATGTGGCAAGCTTAGCACATGTAGGAGCAAGAAAGTACAACAATAGTGGGCTATAAGCCCGCTTTACATGGCATTTTTGCATATGTGGAGGAAAGAGGCAAGGAAAAAGTGGAGAAGTGGGCTCTCATGCAAGAGCCAGCCTCAACTACATGGTGGAGCATTGGGAGAGGCACCTGTATGGAGGTGGTTAGGAATCGGGAGACTCGCGCCGGTCGTAGTGCCGCGGTTTAAATGATAATGGCAAGTCAAATCACGGGGCCCCACCTGTCCAGCAGTAACTCGCTATCAGATCACACAGCCCTACATTTGCGGCAGCCTACTCCCTCATCTTCTCGCATCTCTGTCGAACCGACTAGGTGGAAGTGCCCCGCCTACCGCACAGGAAAAGCCCCGCCCTCGACTTTTAAATACAACTACATCCGCTTAAGAATCGAATGATATACTTTTTGTGACATAGTAACTCATATTTAGTTAGTCAAATAAATGACCTAGAACTACGTGCACGCCCTATAAACCGAGACTCCTGAAAATAAAAAACCGAGACAGAGAGGGTGGTTCAGCACGTATCTTTTTAGATTAATATAGTCGGGATTCACCATGGAGCAAAACCAAGTGGTAGGCTGCTCCTGTCGTGTTGGCGTAGCAACTCAATCATGGTTAGTCCGCACATGAAATGGCGACACACTTAACAAGACCCCTTTGGCTGACATGTGGCTCATCCACCGTCTTTTTCCATGTGTGATGCACCAAATTACAGTTTGGAGCAGCGGTTGGAATTGGAGGCACCCCGGTCATAGCGCCGCAGTAGTAGAAAATGAGCGATGAGGGGTGAAATCACAAAGCCCCACCTTTCCCGCATTAAGTTGGACGGACGAAGCAACCATCATTTCACTCTAGGGCGCAAGAGCATAAAGAAAAGAGAAAACAATGATGCGTGCGACAGCTACCTGGGGCACCTTAGGGTAGGGGTATCCACTACAGATCCTTTTTTTGAAAGCGCCTCCACTACAAATTGGCTTCTCCCTCGTCCTCTTGAAGAAAACTGATGATGAGTGCGGCGGTAGGGTTTGTAGGAGTACTACAGCATGCGGGGCCATGTTGTAGTAAACGGGTTTGAGTCGACGCCTTAAATATGTGTGGGCCACTTGGTTTTACAAGAACGAGGCAGCATTTTGGGTTCGGGGACCAATGGAGATATAGTACGTACAAAAAATTGTGGACGTAGGTTTGACCGAAAGGCAATGATGCATGGGCCCTGCATTTTGATATACCCGGGGCTGCGTGAAATTTTCTACTCTACTCAAAACTAGTAAGGTACACATGCATTGAATGCATGAGATTTCGAAACCAAATTATGAATAAATACACACTATATCATGTAAAGCTTTGAGTCATATATGCATGATGTAGATGTTCGTTTAGTTCTTATAGTTCATCTCATTCAAAATCAATTAGTTTTATAAAAATGTTAAGATTCATGGGGTTGTGCATTGTAAAGCATAAAGTAAAAAACAAATAATGGCAATTCATTTAGGAAAAAAAGATCAATTATGATACATATGATTCTAGAACAAAGGAGAAGAGCTTGTGTTTTGAGGTTTGTCCATTATGCTTAAGTTCAACCATTGAGTCTTCTAAATTGTACATGTGGCAGATCTGGTGGAATGTTGATGATATCCAACAGCTAGTAGTGCTCAGATTTTCCATCTCTGCACTATCGGATTAGCTCCATCCAGCGACCATGTTTCAAAGTTATTGCCACACTATATACGCTAATGTTTATTTTCCTTTGAAATTAAGGGAGTATAGGAATCCATTCATATGAACCAAGTGGCTCTAAAGCTATAGAAATGATATCATGTTTATTTCCTTTGCAATGTGGAGTATATGAATCTATTCCTATGAACCAATTGGCTCTAAAGGAAAAAATCCTACAAAAATCATAGCATATAGAGTTCGTATGATATTCCTCGACACCAAAGGATGGTTGAAATTGTTGTGGGTGATACGATGGTATTTCTTTGTAGACCCCCCCATCTTTATAGTTACCTCTCGAAGATGAATGAAATGATATATACATGGTATTCTACATGTGCAATTTGGTACACGAAAATTCGGTAAAAGTTTGCGAGGTTCGAATTTTCAATAAAGCTATATTCACGTGGAAGATTTGTTTGTATGAGGAGTGGCTGTTCTGTTAAATGACATGGCAGAACTAACACTGTCGGATGCCAATCTAACGGTTCTTACAGCGTTCATCAGGAAAAGGCCTATGGTGAACATTTGTCGGATAATGATTTACGGACACATGCATTGCATTGATACGTGCCCCCCTCTCTCTCACGCACACGCACCCTCACGAGTGATGACTCTCCCGGGTCCTCTCGCAGACTCGGACGTCGCACCCACCATCTATCTGCAGGTAGACGTCACACACATATGTGCTCTTCACAACCTACCATCAGAACTTCTAAAAAACAAAATACGTCGCACACATTTTATTTTGGCGCACACGCCACACACTTATACTATTACTCTTGTGGCGAACGTTCTTTGGGCATAGTATATTGTATTCTCACAAAGAGAAGCGTTGGACGCACGCACTAGTTCTCTCACACCCACTCGCGGGTACATGTAGGAGCACATTTTTTCTAAGCCGGTACAACAAAATCACTCCACTATATATATAAGCAGGAGCCTTAGCGCTTGCTTTACTAGGGTTCCTCTCGTTCACTCTCTCATGCTCTCCAGATCTAAGCAAGACATAGGTGGCCGCACTCTCTCTCAGCTCACGGCTGGTCACAAATCCGGCCGGATAACCTTGACAGGTGTCTTGGAATTAACACGTCAGATGTCCTTAGTGTCAGGACTTAGTCGCGAGGCCAACGCATCTATGTGGTAGCTTGAGAGGGGTTGATCGGGACGAGAGACGCAACACACAAGACAAGGATTTATACAGCTTCGGGCCCCGGGAAACATCATTCGGTAATAACCCTACATGTTGTTTGTGGCTAGGTCTCATTATGATCATGAGGGAGTCGCCGGTAAGCCGGCTCTTTGTGTCTAGCCCAAGAGATTATTTCTTCTTACATGTCCCTCTTGGGGTGCCCTGCCCCTCCTTATATAAGTTGGAGGGGCGGGTTACATGTAGAGTCCATCTCGGACTAAGACTTAAACTATTCTGACTTCTCATCACGGGCTTCTCTCCATGGGCTTCTTTAACGTCTTGGGCTTCTTACCATCTGGCTTACCATCTGGCTTGTATGACTGTGTCTGCCGGGTCACATGACTATGTCTGCCGGGTCATATGACTGTGTCTGCCGGGTCCTATGACTGTGTCTGCCGGGTCATATGACTGTGTCCACCGGGTCATATGACTGTGTCCGCCGGCTTACAATGCTTAACTATTCCCATGGGCTTAACCTGCTTAACTGTTCCTGCCGGCTTATAATCTGCCAGGTCACCAATGAAACATCCAATCCCAGCCGGATCATATCTCTGGCCGGGTCATACCGCGGGGTATATCCCCGACATTAGCCCCCAGTTTAATTTGGATTCATCCATGTTAAACTGATCCTGTAAAACAAACACAAGAACAATTTTGACAGATTATGCTCCGGGTTAAAAGCTCTTGTAAACCGGCACCTGATCATCATTAACTCCTTGGTATTTCCTTCTTCTAGAAAAACCGGGTTAATAGACCAGTTTCATAATCAACTTGCTTGCATAAGAAATATTGTAAATCAAGAACCCATTGAGTCGGCCTTCAATGCTCTGACTTGACAAAAATATTGTCTTGAAATATTCAACTGATATCCAGCCGGCTTGAAGATGTAGAACTTGCCGGTTTATGATTACCACCATTGTCAGGTTATAAAAACTGACAATTCCGGGTCATGATTGTTGCCAACACCGGTTCATGATTTTTGATGACGCTGGGTTGCAGACACGGGTTCATAATGATTGGTGACGCCGAGTTAATCTGGTTTGCTCAAAACAGTGAATTTGAAAAAATTTCTTCGATAATAATATAATACATGTAGCCCCCAAGTCTTGAGCAGAACAAAGTGATGGCTTAAGACTTGCTTCAATATAAATACTGCCACTTTCGAAGAAATCCATGTTGTTCATCCTAGTCACTAGTAAAATTCAAATACTCCATATTATGTAGCCCCCAAGTGCCGGGTTGTCATGCTTGCAACAACCTGGGACTTGTAATTGCCTGATGCTCAAAAACTTCAACCAGTGTAGCCCCCAAGGGCCGGGTCATTATGCAATAATGAGCAGGGACTTTATAAATATGATCATGTAAATTTGAACGGCAATATGTAGCCCCCAAGGGCCGGCTTAGTAAGATAATACTGAGTTGGGACTTTATAAATATGATCATGTAAATTTGAACAACAATGTGTAGCCCCCAAGGGCCGGCTCAGTAAGATAATATTGAGTTGGGACTTTGTGTATAATTCAATGAAAATATCATCATATGATGTAACCCCCATCATGTGGCTTGAATCCACGTCCACAAGATTAAGAGCCTTGTGCTCTACCAACTAAGCAATGGACCTTTCAATATAATGGATAAAAAGCTTTGTACCTTGAATTGTTGACAGGAGCAATTGGTAGCCCCCAAGGGCCGGCTCATTACGATGTAATGAGTCGGGTCTTCAATATGGTGAGCAAACAATGACTTTGCATTAGCCCCCAAGTGTCATGGTGCATGCTTGCAGTGACATGAGACTTGTGTATATGAAAGAAAGAAATGGTAGTTTGAGTCTGTACTGTGTTAATAAAATAGGAGTACATTTTAGGGTGATCATACGGTCACTGGCTCACCATACAGCTCCGTAATTTGTTGATAACACGATCAATTGACAAGTCAAATGGTCCACATTCAGCAGCGCACATTACCATAGGGCCCACCCGTCAGTGTGTATATGAAGGACAGAAATGGTAATAAATTAGTGGTCGGTGGGTATTCGCAGTCGTGAGACCTCTAGTTGGTAGTCGCCGATGGTGGGGAGTGGTTTCGGGGCGGCGTGGCGGCGTGGGCCGGCCGCGGGCGGCGGGGGCCGGTGGTGGATGGCGGCTCAGGGGGGTTGAGTTTGATGATAAACTAGAGGCCCTTGATTTCGTATCCAACGGCTGGAAAATCTATTGACCAGAGATGAAAAAGTTAGTCGACTAACATGTAGCCTCACCCCGCACGTACACATGCACGCACGCAACACATGCACACATGCAGGCGTGCAACACTGACACGTGCACATAACATACACACGCACGCATGCAGGCGTGCAACACAGACACGTACACATGCACTCACGAACACACGCACATACGCACCCATGCATGCAACACTGAAACGTACCCTTGCACACACACACGTACGCACCCATGCATGCAACACTGAAACGCGGCTCCCCTATCTCCTCCTTCACTATTTTGTCCACTCTTACACTGGCTTACGAAGAGTAGTTATTCCGCATCCAAGCCGGCTGGGTAGCCCGCCGGATACGAGCTATGCAGCTCACTAATCCACCTCCTTCCCGTCGCCCAATGGAGCCAGTTACCGCCCCAAGCCGGAGCGCGGTTCAGCAACTCGCCGCTCTAGGCCAGCTCAACATGGAGCGGCGCACGAGCGGCGTTGCTACCGTTCATGCCGCCGCCTCATACCTCGTCTCCCATTTCTATGGCCGAGACTCCCATGCCGGCGGCTGCGCCATGCAAGCAGCGACAGAAGCTGGGTGCGCGGAGAGCGACGAGTCGGTGGCCAGCGCCTCCGCGTCTGCCGCCATCATTGAGGAGAAGTAGAACACGGGAGGCCGCCGCCGCTTGGGTCCCATGAAAGCCATCGCAGAGGCGACACCGTAATACACAACAGGTGTCTTTCCGGATCCTTTTGTTGTGAGGACCTTCGTCGACTCCGCATGGGCTCCATGGAAGAGGGGAATGTTAGGATGAACTCGAGCCGGTGTCGGCCATGGCGAAGTAGTGGCCGGTGATGACCTCGAACCGGTGCTAGCCACCATCATCTTCGGCATCAGCCAATGATATTAGTTGGGCAGTGGGGAAGTGAGCCCTCCTTTGCGCTGAAGCATATACCTCCGGGGCTCCCTGCAGTCCGGTGATCGTGCTGCCAGATGTGAGGAACACAAATCGATCGGCGGGCGACCATTTAGGCCAGGTATTATATACATGTGCTGTCCAGAACTAGCATCGCATAGTTCATTTGAATGTAATGAAATCCGTCATGTTTTTATGAAAATCCGTTATTTTATATGATTTCCATCGTTGTTTATATGAAATATCAGTTTGTCTACGTGTTTGCATGAATTTCGTCCGGTTGGTTGAGTTGCTGTCATAATTTGTGCGGCTACAGTTGGATGGCGTAATTTGCGGGTCGCCGGTCGGTCTGCGGGCTTCTCGGGCGGCGTGGTGGGACAAAAAAACATAGCTCATGCGAGCTCATCTCCAACGTGCGCGTTTGAGGACGCATGAGCACCCGAGCCATTCCTCGTTCATCCGTGGCAAAGGCACCGGTGGACAGAAGGGTCGCCAATATTTTGGCTACCCCGGGCAAGATCCAAACAGCCCCTCCCAACAGATTCAAATCCCTCGTTCACCGTTGAAAACAACACCATGTGTTGTTTTCATGGACTAGCAAGATGCCCGTGCATTGCACGTAACATCAAGATGCATTTTTTTACAAACTCCCGCATGCATGCAAGGGATAATTAATGTCCTCATTTGCTTGTACTAGGAGGCAAACACCATTAATATTGCATCCATTAGTGTTAGTGGCCTTGTATATCTTCAAACTATAATTTTGATAGTGGTCCTTGTATATAAAAATGGAGGGAGAAAGATGAGAGATAAGGTGAGGAGGAGTGGGGCGTGGTGGTGACTGGCGATCGGACTGGGCGGGGGCATGGGGATGGATGGCGCATTATGACTAGGTTTGTATCTCTCTCACACACATCCACATAGGTGAGGGACGTGCACAAAGAGAAGAGGTGCGCGCACGGCGCACGTACTCCCATCTCTTTCCCAACCACACCCACGGGGGTACACGGTGGAGCTCATTTTTGTACGAAAAGGCAGCCCACGTGGTAATTTGACATTTGTACTGGTTGTCCACTTGGTGGAGGGAGGTTCGTCTACCATGGGTGAAAAAACAAATTACAACTTGACGTGTTATGTTAAAAAGGAGGCAAACCATGTGGGGCCTACCTTAGAGGCAAGGCTCTATACACTGTAGTACTTTTGATGTGTCTCGTCACCTCACAGAATGAGGAGAAGCTTGCTTAGTACACCGTCTCCCCTGCCCACGAGCGCGGTGGCTCGCAGTATGATGTGAAGCTTGCTTACGAGTAGTAGTAGTAGTAGTAGTACTATTGTATGCCTTACGCCCGCTCCCTCGCCCACGCGCGCGGTGGCTCGCAGGACGAGTAGAAAATTTTACTACTCCCTCCGTTTACTCCTCGTCCCTACTACGTATCTTGGTTAGAGAGATTATCATATTGTTTGGAATATATATGTCCTTCAGTAATTCCTCCATTTACTTATACAAGGCCACTATAAAAAATACATTTTGCATCTATAGAAGGCTACAAATAGTAATCGAGACAAAAGTTAGTACTCCCTCCTTTCCAGCTTATGGCTCAATTTCAAAATCTCTCCAACCGAGGTAGACCATGAGTGGTCGAATTAATTTCATAATTTGCACGAGTAATTAGAATGCTCGTTTTTCTCAAGAAGTTATGTTTACCGAGGCATTTATTAGAACGAATGCATGAATGACCACTAAATTTCCATGAACTTCTACCTGCATTGGTGAGTTTCCTCTTGACACTGCTTGCATCGGCTGACTAACGCACCTCGAAATCCAACATGTAATGGTACTACTACTAGTAGTAGAATTGAGACTTATCAAACGGAAAAATGAATGTTTTTTAGATGACCCCTATAAACCCTAGTGGGTATGTACTCCATAAAATCTGATTTTTCTAAAACTAAGTCGCTCCCTTTCATGAATTCTGTAGTATACTCCTCCGTCGACGCTCCCTTTCATGAATTCTGTACTTCCTGTCGCCGACATGTGGGACATATAGCAACCGGGTCGACGTGTCAAGCACCAAATAACAGTGCAGAACAGCAAGTGGGACGCACCCCACTCGTACTGGCCCAGTAGTAGTAATGAGCAATGAGACATCAAATCACAATGCCGCACCTTCCCAGACGGACGAAGCAACCATTATTTCACACTTTGGTTCGACATCATCTCAAACCACGTACTAGTATTGCTTATGCCTCAAGAGGGACACGCGCATCACCTTGGTACATCATGACACGTGGGACCGCATGACAGGCCATGCTCCCCCACTGATCGCTCGGTAAAATCACCTCATTTTTACTATACTTCCTCCGGATCAGTTTACTACATGGCATGCACGTCATTCTAGGTTGAGAATTTAACTGGCTATATATATATATATATATATATATATATATGTGATGAACAGTATGCTAGCCTTTTAAAAAATGTATACTTTTGTACAGTAGTACTCCACTATCGATGGATTGCGCCATGGAGCAAAAATTGAAATTTTAAAAAAAGGTGGTACATATAGAGAGCGGTCGTCGCCAAATTATGCATATAGTACTATTAAAAAAGCTAGTACGTGCTTAATTGGGTGCTAAATTCTATTAAAGAAATACTAGTACTAGTATGTACATACTGAAGAGTTAAAGTAACGAGAAGAAACATAACATAGTTCTGTTGGGGGCTCAGCACAACACACCTCTCAAATTAAACTAAGCACACCTGAAATTAAACTATGCAACTAATCCGGTAGACACTGCATTAGAAGTTTAGAACCACCATGAGCAAAGACACTGCCACCTTACTCGGAGTCCTCGTCCACGTCCTCGACTTCGTCCTTGTCCCTCTTCCTCTTGGCTGATACTTCTTTGCTTGAACCGCCAACTTGGTTGTTGCTCTTCATCCAACCCTTGTAGATATTGAAACAAAGGTAGCCATCCATTGCAGCGTACTGGATGTGGTCTATATCTAGTACATTCCGCTGCCATGCATGACGATGAAATGTGTATGGAGGTTTCTCCAGTTTACCGTGCGAAGGATGAACCATGGCTCCTGCCAGGGTCAGCATTGAAGGCTGATGAGAGGGCACCAGCTGATTCTTCTGGAGGTCGAAGGGGTTGCCTACAATGAGGCCTATCCGACGCAGGACTTCTTTGTCGTTCTTAAAGTCTACAGCAACGACTTTGACTGTTTTGTCCTCGAGGAAGTTCTTCAAATCCTGGCACTCAACGTCGGCATGGCATATGTGGTAGACCAAGCAAACATTATGTACGCAAACCTGGATCATGGCAGGCTTCTTCCTCTCTTCGTCCTTTAGATCCTTCTCTCGTCCCACGACTATGGTGTACTCAACATCTAGCCCAGCTACCCACTAATCATGTGAGTTTTCGAACATGTGTCGGAAGCGAGAAAGGCATCCTTTCACCGTCGCGGAAGTACGGGTGTAGATGACGTCGAACTCATCGTCGGTGATGGTTCTAACCTTGTACTCACTGCCGATCGAGGAGATTTGGGACACCATGGATTTGGGAGGAGGGTTAGGATTAGTGGAACTGCTGTAATGTGAATGGACGGGACGACTAGGAGCGAACCACCGTAGTATTAAAGGACGTGCGGGGACGAGTAGGAGCGAACTGCCAGCGTGCGTACGGCAGGGTAGTGGCTTTCCATTCTCCCATGATACGGGCTTTCGGGAGCCCTTGGATCTGAGATCGAATAGTTGCATGGCGTGATTCTAGACCTATGGGTGAATATCCTATCCTGGAGTGTTATTCTTAAAGTTTTCAGCAACTTAGCATGCGACCGTTTGATCTCAGATCCAAGGGCTGCCAGCAGCCCGTATCATGGTCGTGCCTACCACGACTGTCGCGTCGCTCGTGCTGTCGCGCCCTTGGAGATTAACATGGTGCGTTAGGCTATCTGATGTTGGCATGTCATACATAGTCATCACTTAGTCACTCATACTACAACAAGGTTGGCTATAAGTGTTTTTTTACTCCTCTCTATCTCTTTCTTCGTACTCCCTCCGTCCCATAATATAAGAACCTTTTTGACACTAGTGTAGTGTCCAAAACATTCTTATATAATGGCACACAGGGAGTACTAGTATTTATTGCATTTGCCAAGGAGTGACCTCTTCCAATGAAATGGTGTTGCTAAGTTTGCTTCATTTAATTAGCTATAGACTCAAAATTGTGTTTTCACCTAGGTACACGCGCTTAGCACCGTTTCTTCCTTGGGTCACCAAACTAGACTCTCTCTTCTTGATTAACTTGCCACATCAGACTTTATGCCTATGTGGCAAGCTTAAGCACCTGTAGGAGCAAGTAAGTACAATAGTGCGCTTTGCATGGCATTTTTGCATATGTGGAGGAAAGAGAGGCAAGGAAAAAGTGGAGAAGTGGGCTCTCATGCAAGAGCCAGACTCTACTACTACATGGGGGAGCATTGGGAGAGGCACCTATATGAAGGTGGTCAGGAATCGGGAGACTCACGCCGGTCGTAGCGCCGCAGTTAAAATGATAATGGCAAGTCAAATCACGGGGCCCCACCTGTCCAGCAGTAACTCGCTATCAAATCACACAGCCGTATGTTTGCAGCAGCCTACTCCCTTGTCTTCTCATGTCTCTGTCGAACCGACTAGGCAGAACTGCCCCGCCTACCGCGCAGGAAAAGCCCCGCCCTCGACTTTTAAATACAACTACTCCCTCCGTCTATGTGAGTAAGTCATCTTACGAAAACCAAATAATCCCAAAATACTAAGGTGCGATGCATTAACTTCTACATCGTTTCTTGTTTCTTCACATATCAACCAATAAGAATCCAATGATATACTTTTTGTGACATAGTAACTCATATTTAGTTAGTCAAATGGATGACCTAGAACTACATGTAGGCCCTATAAACCGAGACGCCTACAAATAAAAAACCGAGACGGAGAGGGTAGTTCAGCATGTATCTTTTTAGATCAATATAGTCGGGATTCACCAAGGAGCAAAACCAAGTGGTAGGCTGCTCCTGTCGTGTTGGCGTAGTAACTCAAGCAGGGTCAGTCCACACACGAAATGGCGACACACTTAACAGGACCCCTTTGGCAGACATGTGGCTCATCCACCGTCTTGTTCCACGTGCGAGGCACCAAATTACAGTTCAGAGCAGCGGTTGGAATTGGAGGCACCCCGGTCGTAGCGCTGCAGTAGTAGAAAATGAGCGATGAGGGGTCAAATCACAAAGCCCCACCTTTCCCGCATTAAGCTGGACGGACGAAGCAACCATCATTTCACTCTAGCGTGCAAGAGCATAAAGAAAAAAGAAAGCAATGATGCGTGCGGCAGCTACCTAGGGCACCCTAGGGTAGGGGTCTCCACTACAGATCTTTTTTTTGAAAGCGCCTCGACTACAAATCGGCTTCTCCCTCGTCATCTTGAAGAAAATCGAGGATGAGTGCGGCGGTAGGGTTTGTAGGAGTACTACAGCGTGCGGGGCCACGTCATAGTAAACGGGTTCGAGTCGACGCCTTAAATATGTGTGGGCCGCTTGGTTTTACGGGAACAAGGCAGCATTTTGGGTTTGGGGACCAGTGGAGATATAGCACGTACAAAAAATTGTGGACATAGGTTCGACCGAAAGGCAATGATGCATGGGCCCTGCATTTTGATATACTCGGGGCCGCGTGAAATTTGCTACTCTACTCAAAACTAGTAAGGTACACATGTATTGAACGCATGAGATTTCGAAACCAAATTATGAATAAATACACACTATAGCATGTAAAGCTTTGAGTCATATATGCATGATGTAGATGTTCATTTAGTTCTTATAGTTCATCTCATTCAAAATCAATTAGTTTTATAAAAATGTTAAGATTCATGGGGTTGTGCATTGTAAATCATAAAGTTAAAAACAAATAATGGCAATTCATTTAGAAAAAAATAATAAATTATGATACAGAAGATTCTAGAACAAATGAGAAGTTCTTGTGTTTTGAGGTTTGTGCATTATGCTTAAGTTCAACCATTGAGTCTTGTAAATTGTACATGTGGCAGATCTGGTAGAATGTTGATGATATCCAACGGCCAGTAGTGCTCGGATTTGCCCATCTCTGCACTGTCGGGATAGCTTCATCCAGCGACCATCTTTCAAAGTTATTGGCACACTATATAGTTCTTGTGCCATAGTTGCATGTTTTGGAAAAAAGCTACTAGTGGGTTGTACTATCTATTTAGGAATAGAAGATGTATACATGGAAGTTTTAGGGAAAGAGATGACATGGAGGATCTCAATTCCTATGAGTAAGGATAGGAAAAGAGATGTCATTTGGTTCACATCATAGGAACTTTTCTATTGAATCTAGAGATGACATGTATCTCAATTCCTATGAGGAGGGATTAGTAAAGAGATGTAATTTGGTTCATATCATAGGAACTTTTCTATTGAATATACGCTAATGTTTATTTTCCTTTGAAATTAAGGGAGTATAGGAATCCATTCATATGAACCAAGTGGCTCTAAAGCTATAGAAATGATATCATGTTTATTTCCTTTGAAATGTAGAGTACATGAATCTATTGCTATGAACCAATTGGCTCTAAAGGAAAAAAATCCAATAAAAATCATATCATATAGAGTTCCTATGATATTCCTCGACACTAAAGGATGGTTGAAATTGTTGCGGGTGATACGATGGTCTTTCTTTGTAGACTCCTCACCCATCTTTATAGTTACCTCTCGAAGATGAATGAAATGATATATACAGGGTATTCTACATGTGCAATTTGGTACACGAAAACTCGGTAAAAGTTTGTGAGGTTCTAATTTTCAATAAAGCTATATGCACTGCATTTCGGAACGGAGGGAGCATACGGCAGTTGCTAACACTCATGTGGAAGATTTGTGTGTAGGAGGAGTGGCTGTTCTGTTAAATGACATGGCAAAACTGACACTGTCGGATGCCGATCTAACGGTTCTTATGGCGTTCGTCAGGAAAAGGCTTGTGGCGAACGTTTGTCGGATAAAGATTTACGGACACATGCATTGCATTGATACGTGCCCCCCTCTCTCTCTCACGCACACGCACCCTCATGAGTCACAACTCTCCCGAGTCCTCTCACAGACTCGCCCGTGGCACCCATCGTCTATCTGCAGGTAGACGTCACGGACATATGTGCTCTTCACACCCTACCCTCAGAACTTATAAAAAACAAAAGACGGCGCGCACATTTCATTTTAGCTCACACATCACACACTTATATTATTACTCTTGCGGCGAATGTTCTTTGGGCATAGTATATATTGTACTCTCACGAAGAGAAGCGGTGCACGCACGCACTAGTTCTCTCACACCCACTCGCGGGTACACGTAGGAGTGCATTTTTTTTAAGCCGGTACAACAAAATCACTCCATTATATATAAAAGCAGGAGCCTTAGCGCTTGCTTTACTAGGGTTCCTCTCGTTCACTCGTTCATGCTCTCCAGATCTAAGCAAGACATAGGTGGCCACACACTCTCTCTCAGCTCACGGTTGGTCACAAATCCGGCCGGACAACCTCGACCGGGGCAGGGGGTGTAGGTGCATCGTTCATGCTGTCGTCGGCGGCGAGGGAGGACACCAACGGCTGCCCGCGTGTCCCGATCGGCGGCCGTGCCGTTCTCTACAAGAGAGCGCCGGCTCGGGAGGGCCTCTGACCCCTTCTTCCTCCCTGCGGTATTGTGGCCGAGATGCGGCCTCCCGACGCCGTCTTTGCCACATGCCGACGACCCTCAGGTATATATTCCTTCGAAACCTGCCTTGCTCTACTGCCCCAGCTCTCCCCCCTTCGTGTCGATCCTTTTCTACTTCTGTCCGCTATTCCAAAGCCACCTAGACTTCTACTATTATTAGAAGTAAAGCTAGTTCATACAGTCAACTCAAAGCGTTGGTTCAAATAGGGAAGAAAGTGGGAAAGCTGTAGCATGAATCTAGGACTTGGTTCTAAGAGGAAACAGGGGAAAGTAGTAATATTTGTCACTGTTTAAATAACCGTATTTCATATTTGCGCAAATAGGGATGTCTGACTCCATATCGTTTTGTGATGTCTGTCTCCGTATCGTTTCTGTCCGCGCAATCAAAGGCACACACCTCAGTTTTAGTATAACTGCGCAAAATGAGAAGGCTATCCCTCGTTGCCGTCGTCTAACCTCCAGTCTTCAAGGTATTCCTACATTGGTAGTAACTAAGGTAGAATGACCAACGCAATCTAAAAGAAGCTGATTCGTACGTTTTACTTCCTGATTGCAGTGCAGGGACGAGCAAAAACAACTGCATCCTAGTCCGGAATGCACTTTCTGCCAGTTCTTCCATGGACCGAGGACTAACTGGCACGGCTGCACGATGTTTTTTTGGACAACTGTGCGAACAAGAGGCATTGTGGTCTGCTTATTTCTGCAAATAACGGTGCTTAAATTTAGTGGAATGCACAAGCATTTCAACTAGTCAGTACACTGCATGGTTCAGTTTAGCATTCCAGCTGAGACCACAATTATAATTGGTTATTCTGGAATGAGAGAACCTAACCCTGGATGATGGCAACAAGAAAAAACCAGAGTGAACTCCAGGAAATTTAAGCCTGCTGGGAGGCCCTTTGCTCAGAGAAGCCTTGCTTGTTTTTTCCTGATTTGTAAACCTGCTCACAACTTTGTCTTTTGCTATGAACTAGTATATGTTTGTTATGTTCTATGAATCATTGAGATGTATAAAACTGCTTAACTTATGCTTTTCAAGATTTTTATGAAGATGAGTTTAATGTGAGTGTTCCACATGAGCGCTGGACTAGCGTTGAATGTTTGGAATTTATTACATTCTGGCCTCAATTAACTGCATGAACCACTGTAACAAGATACATAGTTGCTTATATGTCAGACAACAGATTGGTGATTGTTAGCTGGTCGATAGCCTAGTGTTGAAGCGAGATGAGCTAATGTGCTATGTTTTGCACAACTGCTTACAAGTGGGGTAGCACCAACAGTGTTTACAAGTACTTATGTATACGTCGGCGCACGATTCTCAAACGAGTGCTCTATTTCATCAAAACACACACTGCTCGTATGATAAACCGTGACAACTTATGTCTTACCATGCCATATTCATGAAAAAACTAGTGAGGACGCATCTTTTTCAGCAACAATTACTATGGTTCTCACATGATTCACGAGCACACAAAAGTAGCAGCAGTTCCCATAGACGGATTCAAACAGAGTACTAGCCCTAGAGTGGTCGATAACAGGCAAGGCTCGGATAATTAGACACAATGCAAACTACTATAATACACTAGCTGGGGCAACTATTTCATGCCTCGATCTCATTTGGGCTGGACACAAGACGGACCTTGCCATGAACATCATCGAGGACGTCCCGCGGCAGCTCAATCCTGTGAACCTTCATGAAGACAACCTTGTGGCCTTGCAACTGATAAACTTGTTTGTGGAGGCATGCCACATCATCTTCCTGCGTAAGCTTGACAAGAACAGTATGCCTCACAAACGAAGGAGTAGCTTTGAACTTCTTGTGCTTCAGTACACCCTGGATAACACGCCTAACAGTGAGGCTAGAATACACCTCTTCATTGGTATAACCGCAAATGGCTTCCAGGATCCAACAGCCTAAGAACTCTGTTTTCCCAGTGCGTATATTTAGGTCGTCCGCCTCATAGCGAGTGACATGCAGAACCACACAATCCTTGTCTGCATCAGGGCTCTAATTGAAACAGAAACATATTCTGAATTACTTTTTAGTATAAGAAACAGAAGTTATTTAAACCACTATGTATAGCATGGCATCGAAGCTAATAAAATTTTGCATTATTAATCACCACATACTTCCTTTTCTAAAAAAATCACCACATACTTAGATGAAAAACCACAATCGAGATCGGAAAAGAAGGAAATCACCTTGGGTAGCTCAGCCGGGGGGGG